>NC_089252.1:140624675-140932763 GCF_963930625.1 Muntiacus reevesi | reverse complement strand
ATTTGAGGCAAGTGATATTGATTTTTCCTTTATGAACATGATCCACAGTTTTCTTTTAAAAGAAAACTAAAAATGTGAGTTTATTTAATCAAAAATATTAAGGAAATAATGTACAGTTTGATATGATGATATCTTGAATATCTAAAACTTTGGTTCTTGGAGGATCTGAAATTTTGGAACAATCTAGGTCACTGATTCCTATTAGTCCATCCCCAAACCAGCTCAGGTCTATGATAGAGGAAATGCAATGAAGTCGGTTTCATAAAGCTAAACTTAATCATTGTCATTCTGGTAGCATGTTCTTTTGTGATACTAAAGTATCCTTTTCCAAAAGAGATGGTGATTTTAAAAAGTCCCGAAATTAGTAAAATAGAGTATTGGCAGCTCCATGTTGTTCCTTCCCTTTTATTTATGTAGGATGACCGTGTGGGGGAGACAGTTGCACCTGCCTTGGAATCCGAAAGTCTGGGCCCTACTGAAATTAGAGGACCGCTGTAGTCCCTCCCAGTGTGGAGAGTGGATTTAACAGTTGCACGTAGAATCTCATGTGCCCTCTGTGTGAATAACCATTGAGAGTGTGTGTGTCGCGCTCACTGTGGACCCTTGCTCCCTGTCCATTCTGTTAAAAGGATTTGTCCGTTTTCCATTCATTTCAAGCAAGGATTCCAAGTAACATATTTATAATGAAAGAGGATGGGTAAATAAGTTATAGAAATGATGAGCAGAGTGTGAGGGGTGTAATGGGAGAGAGAGATGGTTGGAGGTGGTGTGGGGTATCCCATCCTCTTCTGTTGGAGAGAGGACAGGGTGAAATGGGGCGAACCTGAGCTGGCAGGATGGATGTCCTGTTTCCTGAGGTGGGGTGGTGGGAGTCGGGCATGGAAGAGAGCAGAGGCTGGCAGGGAGAGGGAGGTGATCACATGTGGCCAGTCATGCACACGAGTCATATGCCACCAGGAGGCTCTGTTACCCAGAGAGCAGCCTGGGGAAAGGTTGTCCTGTCATGGAGCTGTTGTAACTGCTGCCTTTTCCTGCCATCTGTGGCTGTGCGGAATTTGCTTTGCTTCCAGAACCTGAACACTGAGGCTAAGATACTGATATTCCTGTTAGAAATTCAGAAGAGATATTAAGACTGGAGAGATTATAGCCTTACTAATTGAGTCCATTTTGATGACCCCCTGATTAAAAACATCCAAAGAACCAGATCCTTAAAATGATTTAAACTGTGTGTAGCCCATGGTCAGTGTTTTGGCTTTGCATGTGAAGCTGCTGACCTTGGTGACATTCTTACTGTGGTTGCTATCATCTCTCACCACCTGAGCTGGTTATATCCGTGGTGTATATGTGTGTTTGTATGTGTGTGAAGAGTGTGCTCACACGTATCCAAGTCAGTGGCTATTTAGATCTGAGCCATGTAATCAAAGGTTCACACTTTCAACTTGGCAAATATTCAGTGGATATTTATGGCACCCCTGTCAAACATCATGGTGGCGGGGGATGCTCTGTGAGTGCTAAGTGTCCTTGTCTGCTGGTACATACAACTCATGTTTGCAACAGTATCGTGTAAGTTAGGGGGGAGCAAGTACTGCTAGAAACAGACCAACATAGTTCTCCAAGACCACAGAACAAGAAACATTTACTTCTTGGGGGATAAATTAAACAAGGCTTTACTGACATTTGATGGAGGCCTTAAGAAGATGGCATGGGGTGGAGAGGCAATGGTGAAGATATGCCGTCCTGTGGTAAGAAAAGAATGAATGAAGGTATAAAGGAGAGCATTTTGTTTGGGGAATGGTGCCTTGTGAAGTAAACTCCCAGATTATCACGCAGCACACGGGTAGTGGTAGTCAGGGCTGTTTTTACGCCTTCTGTTCAGACAGTGCCAAACAGTTGTGGCAATCGATGGTGCTGTTGGAAGCGTGGGAATGCCATAGGGCAATGGGAAAAAGTCAAGGGGTGATGCGGATTGACATCTGATAGAATATAGACCTAACTTATAGTCAACAGTTGTTGTTTCATCGCTAAGTTGTGTCTGATTCTTTGCAACTCCATGAACTGTAGCCCTCCAGGCTCCTCTGTTAATAGGATTTTCCAGGCAAGAGTACTGGAGTGGGTTGTCCTTTCCTTCGTCAGCTTATGGTCATCAGTTAATAGATGTTTTTGTGAAGACGGGTCCAGTAGACATATACTTTGCTTTACATATTGATATTTGGGAGGGATGCATTTAGGAACATGTGGACTCTTTGACAGGTGACCAAATGAATAATGTTACACCCAGCAGAGTATGATTTTCTTTATACTTAAAGCATGGTCAATGGAACTGTATTTTTCTTTGGAAAAGTCAGAATTCTTTTAACATAGCTTGCTTAAAGAGAGCTTCCTACTTTAAAGTATGCTGTCCATCACAGTAAGTGATTTTTTTTTCCCTCCTGAATAATCCAAATGTTACACTTCTGAATTGAAAACAACTTGAAGCCAGTGAGTAGAACTTCAGACCTGCTGCTTACTGTTGATGAGTCTGCGTTAACCTGAGTGGTCCTTCTAAATGTTTGCCAGCAGGTGGTGACAGTGCAGTCCGTACAGTTTGTTTCCTTTTATTTATTTATTATTTAGGAAACACATACTGCCTGTTGATTACAGGAAAAATTAGAAAGCCCCTTGGAGGAGGGTGGGCAGGAGTCTCAGGGTCCCACCATTCGTCATAATCACTGCTGAAGTTCCGGCATATGACAGCCTTGGTTGCACAGTGACCAAAGTCAGTTCAGTAGTTCACAATTAACAAGGTCATGCTTGGTAGGTGTCAGTAGCCTCCAATGATTACAGTTCCCTGGAGGCGAGGACCATGGCGAGGCCCATGGCAAAGGCCATTGCCACAGCCTCCCAAAGAGGTAGAAGGGTAAATCGAAAACCGTTCTCTGAACCAAATCCTGTTCCAGCGACAAACGTGCACCACCAGATGGGCACACAGTCCATGCTGGGGACTGCCGGGGGGCCCCCGGCTCCCAGCCTTCTAGGCAGTAAGGGGAGCACCTTGAATGGAAGCACGTGGGGCAGGCACTTGTAGCGCCGCAGCCGTGGGTTCAGCCGGCCTCACAGGCTGCTCACACCACAGAATCCACCTTCACACGAGCTGGAGGGACAGAGGCAGCTGGGCTCGTCTGATTCTCATACCCAGACCGTGGCGGAGGTGCCCGAGTAACATTTCAGCCTGAGCCATGTATTTTCAACACCTTTTTATCAGTAAAAATCATTTCCAATATCCATTGTGGTTATTAACAAACCCTCTGATATTGATCAGAGAATAAAGGTAATTGAAGCTTTATAATAGACACTACTAGGCTGTCAACGTGTGATTTGTTGTTCTGGTCGTTCTTTAGTCACTAGGTCATGTCTGACTCTTTGCGACCCCATGGACTGTAGCCTGCCGGGCTCCTCTATCCATGGGATTTCCCAGGCAAGAATACTGGAGTGGGTTGCTATTTCCTTCTCCAGGGGATCTTTCTGACCCAGGATCAAACCCGTGTCTCCTGCATGGGCAGGCAGATTCTTTACCACTGAGCCATCTGGGAAACCCCAACATATAATTAAGTCTTTAAGATGCTAAATAACTGCTTACTTGTAGGACAGAAATTAAAACTCACACATCTATATATCACAATGCTTATGCTAGTGTATTTTGAAGAGAATTATACTTTTTCAATTTATAGGTCAGGATGTGTGTGTGTATAAATTGCTTAACACTTTTCAATTTATATTCTTTATATGTCTGTATTGCTTAACAAAAGTGAAATTTCATGCTGTATATGGTGTTATAACCTGCTTCTGTCATTAATAGCATGTTATGAATGTACTTATGAATCAATATGCCTCTATATTATCAGTGCTAATGACGTGTGTAGTATTCCATTTTATAAGATAATTTCCTCACAGCTAACTACTAATGGAAATTTGTGATTTTTACAACTTTTTACTATTATAGGTTATCACTACGAAGATTATCTTTGTGCATCTTTCTTTGTATGCTTGTTTATTTCATTAGAACATGTCCCTAGACATGAAATACCTGAATCACCTCCAGCTAATAAAATAAAATTAAAAAAAAAAAAAAAGAAATACCTGAATCATAGCGTATGCACATTAAAAGATGTTTTGAACGAAATTTCAAGTTATTCTTTGAAAGGAAGTATACTCTCACCGGGACCAGCTTTCTTTTTTAAATAATTGTATGTATGCATATGTTTATTTTAGGCAGTGCTGGGTCTTTGTTCTGTGTGGGGTCTTCTCTAGTTGCGGAGAGTGGGGGCTGCACCCTACCCGCAGCGCTCCGGCTTCTCACTGAGGTAGCATCTCTTGTTGCAGAGCACAGACTCTAGGGTACAGGCTCAATAGTTGGGGCGCTCACTCTCCGTTGCTCTGAGGCATGGGGGGTCTTGCCGAATCAGGGATCAAACCTGTGTCTCCCGCATTGGCAGGCAGATTCTTTGCCACTGAGCCACCACGACAGCCTAGCACCAGTTTTCTTAAATACTCTCCCACCTTGGAAGAATGTTTTTAAAAAATGTGCCCATCTGATAGGTTAAAAATGGTTACTCGTTAGTCTTGTTAGCAATGTTGGACTTTAAAAAAATGTTTGCTATTTCATTTTCCCCTTTTGTTATTGTTCCAAATATGGGCAGTATAGGACGATTAACCCTCATATATTTACTCTCCCTATCAATTGCCAGATGCCTTAAGATTACTTATTTTTTGGATTGGGAAACATACAGTCAACTTAAAGCATTTTAAATCATCACCTTTTTGTAACTGAAGCCCCTGTTTAAAAGTGGGGCATGTTTCAGCTGTGCTAGTTGCGGTACTTCCCCCAGGATCCCTTGGACATTGTTTTAGACCATCCTTTAGGAAGGGAGAAAGAGACCTTTTAGCTGCCAAGCTATTCACAAATGCTGGTGAGATGCTTATTAGGTCATCAACATTGAACCTGCCAAAGTAATATTCATATACACAATGTGAAATGAGAGCTTAGGGTTATTGAATTAATTTGATGGATGTGGACAGCCCAAGAGACCATTTAACCACCAGAGGGATACTTTCTCAGCAGAATTCACTAGTTTTCTTGTCTCCAGTTGATTAAATTAACCAGAAAATGGCTATAGCTTCAGTTCATTTGCTGATGTGTTTTAAGGAAATGTGCTACAAGGGAGTAGTAATATTCCCTTACCTCTACTCAATCAGTGTTTTAGAATTCAGCCTATGGATCCTGGACCAAGCTCACAGTTCTGAGAGGGCTGTTTCCATGTGGTTTAGACATGAAAAGAAGACTAGCTTCCAAGCGTAGGTGACTCTTTACCCACGGCCATGAGGAACCTTCTCCCTCCATCTTCACCTGTTGCCTGATGCTCACAGTTGCTTTAAAAAACATTGGATCTCTAAATTAAGGATTTGTATTTAGTGAAAGCGTTACTTGCTCAGTTGTGTTTGACTCTTTGCAACCCCATGGACTGTAGCCCGCCATACTCCTTTGTCCATGGAATTCTCCAGGCAAGAATACTGGAGTGGGTTGCCATTTCTTTCTCGGGATCTTCCTGACCCAGGGATTGAACGCGGGTCTCCTGCATTGCAGGCAGATTCTTTACCATCTGAGCCACCAGGGAAGTTAGGACCTAAAATTTAAATATGTTGAAAGGTAAGAATGACTATAAGTTCACACTGAAGTATAAACCACTTACCTTAGATCTTTCTGAGAGAAGGATTGGGCCCCCAAAAGGGAATGAGGTAAGTGAGTCTCCACCAGGGAGAAAGAGAAAGGAGAGGCTGGACTTTGGTCTGAACCTCATCTTGGATGAACTACAGGATTGCTTTCAAAGCCCTTTCCATGTGTCACTGGTATTTGTAATGAAACAATTTATGAGTAAATTGACATTTTAATTTAAATTGTTCTGTTGCTTAAAACAACCTTCTGTCTCCCTCTGCTTTCTGTCTTACCAAGCAAAGTTATAGGAGGGATTTAGTGAGAATTTAGTTTTTAATCTGTTTAGTAGGTACCCTCCTTTAAAAAGATGTATTGATACCTCTGCTCTTCAAATGATTCCTACTTTTCACTCTTGAAAATCCCTGGTCCGCGTTTGGAGGCTTCTTTGAGCTCGCAGAGTAGACATCATGAGCAAAGCACACCCTCCCGAGTTGAAGAAATTTATGGACAAGAAGTTATCATTGAAATTAAATGGTGGCAGACATGTCCAAGGAATATTGCGGGGATTTGATCCCTTTATGAATCTTGTGATAGATGAATGTGTGAAGATGGCAACTAGTGGGCAACAGAATAATATTGGAATGGTGGTAATACGAGGAAATAGTATCATCATGTTAGAAGCCTTGGAACGAGTATGAACAATGGCTGTGTTCACCAGAGAAATCAACTGCTTCCATGTGTCCCCTTCTCCACATTTTACTACCAGAAAAACTGGGTTGTGTATATTTTCTTACTTAACTTTTTTGTTAAATAAACCTTTGTAATAGCCAAAAAAAAAAGAAAGAAAGAAAGAAAATCCCTGGTCCACTTTCTCTGTACAGTTCTCATCTGTTTGAAGAATATCCTTCGGTCCTTCTGTTCTTGTGCTGTTTACTCGTTCCACACTGTCTGCCCTCTGTTCTCCAAGGGAAACCCCTCATTTCTGTCTCTTCTTCTGTGAAGTCTTCCCTGGATCCCATCACCTGCACTCGGGCGCCTCCTGTATTCAAAGAGCAATCATCTATTTCTGAATGCCTGCGTGTGTGCTCAGTTGCTATGTCGTGTCTGACTCTTTGAGGCCCCAGGGACTATAGGAGCCCATGAAGTTTTTTTCCATGGGATTCTCTAGGCAGAAATACTGGAATGGATTGCCATGCCCTCCTCCAGGAAATCTTCCCGATCCAGGGATTGAACTTGCATCTCCTGCATTGGCAGGCAGATTCTTTACCACTGAGCTGCCAGGGAAGCCTGTTTCTGAATACACACTCTCTAAAATCTCTGCTTTTTTTATACTCATAACTGTCCAGTTAATAAACTTTTAAAAAACTTTTTTAAATACTAAAGAAATATGTTGTCTTAAAAATGTAAATATAGAGAAGGTGAGAGAATGAAATTCCCTCTCCTCACCCCTCTCCCTCCCTACCAGCTCTCATAGGCCTAATATGGCTTATTGTGTATCTTTTCTGACTTTTCCTATTCATATGCAAATGAAGTATATATAAAATTATTATACAAAAATAAGATCATACTATTCTATAACTTGCCTTTTAAAACAATATGCTATTTGTAAGTTGTATATTTTCATGGTTATATTCTGGTGTACCTCCTACTTTATTTAAACAATCCCTTCTTGATGGACACTTAAGTTATTTCCAGTATCATCTTCTTATATACAGTGATGCAGTAAACATCTTTTAACACAGACCTTTGTGTGTGTTTCATGGCATTCATTTCGGTAGAAGAGGAACATCTGAGTGGAAGAGTCTACCCATTTTATTTTATTTTAAAAAAATATTTATTTTGTTTGGCTGTGCCAGGTCTTAGCTGTGGCAGGTGGGATCTTGAATCTTTCTTGTGGCATGTGGGATCGAGTTCCCTGACCAGGGGTTGAACCCAGGCCCCCTGCATGGGGAGCAGACAGTCTTAGCCACTGGACTACCAGGGAAGTTCCTGACATTTTAAATACTGACAGATATCCCCAGATTGCTCTCTAAAAGGGCTGTACTTATACCAGTTTACACTCTCATTGGCAAACTATCACTCAATTCTTGTCTCACCTTAGGTACCACTTTCTTGGGGAAGCCTAACTTGTCACTTGTACCTCCAGCTGTTGTGGGGTGCCATCCTTTCTTCTCATGGGTCCCATCAAAGTTCTGGTTCTTTCCTGAATTTTGGCATTCACCCCTGTATTTGAATGTTAGATAATCAGTCATACTGTTCCATCATTGAGCTCTTTATTTTTCCTGTAAAGTTTTTATTTCCCCTAATTTCTAAAGTCACCCCTGTGCACTATATAAAATCTCAACATCATGGAAATATATTAAGGAAATACAAAAAGATCTTTGTTTTAGATAGTCCATTTATAAACCTGTGTTTCTCATTAGCACTGACAGCGTGTACAGTACTAACTGATTCATGCAACTATCTCACCTGCAAGCCTGACTTCTTTGAGGGGAAGGGGCCATATCTTTTCACTTTTGTGCCCCAGCCCTTAATATGGTACATAGTGCATCTCAGTAAATACTTGTCACCTGAAAGGACTGGTTGAGCGGAGGGTGTAAGATAAGCCTCAGAAAACATGCCAAGTTACTTAGGTGTGTGTTTTTTTTTACTTCAGTTCAGTTCGGTCGCTCAGTCGTGTCCGACTCTTTGCGACCCCATGGACTGCAGCACACCAGGCCTCCCTATCCATCACCAACTCCCGGAGTTTACTCAAACTTATGTCTATTGAGTAAGTGGTGCCATCCAACCATCTCATCCTCTGTCATCTCCTTCTCCTCCTGCCTTCAGTCTTTTCCAGTGTCAGAGTCTTTTCAGATGAGTCAGTTCTTTGCATCAGGTGGCCAAAGTATGGGAGTTTCAGCTTCAGTATCAGTCCTTCCAGTGAATATTCAGGACTGATTTCCTTTAGGATGGACTGGTTTTTCTGCCTAGCCTTCTTTAAAAAGGATGGCTTTGAATGTATTCCTCCCATAGTACTAGGCCCTTAACAGAATCTCTAATTCTGATGAAACTCACCCTTTTCTAGAAGATTTGGTTTCATAGCCCTCAGGACCTATTGAGTTCTTTAACAAAGCAAATGCAGTAGCCTGGGAAGCAGTTATTAGTGGAGGGAGATTGGTTTACCAATGTGATTTGTTGTTATGTGTGCTTATTAGGCACTGGCTCTGTGCTTGTGAAGTCAGTATTCCCTACACTCTGCTGAGCCAGGCAATCTGGTGAAATAAGAAGTGAGGCCAGGCCTTTTCAAGTTCCAGAATCTAATTGCAACCACAATAATAGCTACCATATTTTGAATGTTTTCCATGTTATTTCATCCTCATAAAAACCCTACAAGGAAAGTATTGTTTCCTCCAGGTTCCAGATGATATTCTGCCTCGGGGATGTAAACTTTCCAAGGTCACACAGCTCTTAAGTGGCAGTGTGTGATTCTGAATCCGAGTCTTTTTGTTAATAAACCATCTTTACTCCTTTTTTTTTTTTTTTTTTTTAGTTCTCTTTCCTTGTCCCCAGGTGCCCAAAATAATCTTTCTGCTGTGAAATAGGAAAAACAGATCATTTTGATAGAAAAGCTTGGAGTCTCTTTGTTCATTGAAAACACTCTTTGAATCCTTGAGAAAACACCTCATCTTTAACTTTGCTTTTTTTATACTCCTCTTCTAAAATCGTGGACCCTTGGAGATGAAAGGAATCAAGTCCTCAGCTCACATACTTTAGGGAGAGGAGCAGGCAATGGCTGACTTGTTACCCATCCTTACCATCATGGTAGAAAATCTTCTGAACTTTGCTGTGTGCATGAAAAGCCTGGTGTTGCTTTGGATTTATCTGGGTGCAGAGGTAGAGTTTTACAGAATTAATCATCAGAGGTAAACTCTAAACTAGGGCTGGAACATAAGGATAGACTTGTCCATAGACGCTATGAGGACACGCAAATTGCCTCAAAGCCACGTTCCTTCGAAGAGTCTAAATGAGATCTTGCAGATATCTTTTTGATTGTATCCATCCCATCCCAAATTGTCCAACATTTCTCTGATTTTTACTGATGTGTAGAAAAGTGGATCTATATCCATAATCAGTTATCTGAAATTTTAAAGGAAATTCTTTGCTTATTACCTCTTATATTGCATCAGAACCCCAGTGGGGCTGGGGTTGCACTCTGCAATCAGACATGTTGATATATCTGTGGTACGACTTACAGCTAGAAGGAAAGACTATAAATATGTGTCACTTGGGGTCAGATTTTTGTTACCAAGTGATTGATTTACACACACTTAGAAAAAAAGCTTTCATATTTCAGAATTTTCTGGGTCCCAGAATTAAAGGTAAAAATGTGTGGGCCTATAATTTCCTTTCTCTTTGCTCTGATAGAAGTTGAACTTACGGGGCACCAACATAATGTCTGATAGAGGATGCTGTGTTCAGTTTTTAGTCACTAAGTTGTATCTGACTCTTTGTGACTCCATGGACTACAGTATGCCAGGCTTCCCTGTCCCTCACTATGTACTAAGACACTCCAGTATTCTTGCCACAAGAGCCCCAGGCTCTTTGTTAAAATAAAACAAACTTTGTTTCAAGGCAGCGTCTGCCTTTCTGACATTTAGGGGGCTGCTTGGCACCTTTCTTGTGTGTGTGTCTGATTCCTTTCTTTGTGTGTGTGCTGAGTCCCACACTTGACAGGTCTCAGGCGTGGGGATTTCCCTCAGGCTGCTCCCCCTGACCCCCACTTCAACCAGCTCCTCAGCCACGTTCCCTTTCTGTCTCCCGAGGGAACCTGAACAGCCGGTCTCCACCCTTGTCTTTGTGAGGACCATCACACCTCACACTGCTCAGCAGGCTGCTTTTCTCGAAGCCACATACTCCCTAAGCCTTTGTTCCTTGGTTCTGGGAGCCTTCACCATGGCAACCGTTTTGGCTCATCTCAGTCCATTCCCAGGTGGTCTCTGAGGCTTTGCCCACGCGGTGCCACGCTGAAAAAATGCAGCCTGGCCCACGAGATTGCTTTCATGTTTTAATTGCTTATTTTGGCTTGTGGCACAGGCCCAGGGATTTTTCTGCAGAGGGATGGGTTTCACCATGCCTGGTGGCCAGGCTGCTGTCTCTCACCCTTCTCGGTGTGAGCCACACACACTTCTTACACCCATGGTGATACCTCGCAGTTTCCAAAGCCTTTCTGAGATTAGGAGAGGCCAAAGCCAGATGGTTCGACAAACTCTTGTTTCTGCTCCCGCTCTGGTTCCTTGTGGCCGCTTACATTCTGTTTAGCAAATGCTTTTCCAGTTTGTGGGCTCCATCAAGCCGTGAGTGTCTTCAGAAACTATTTATACCCCGAAGTGTCTGTCTGTTGCTGCTAGTGGCTGGAGTTTGACAGCTGGTACCATCAGCTTCTCCCCGCACCTGATTTATCAGAGTGCGGTATTCATGCCAGGTGGCTCTTGGGCCAAGAGTCTTCAGTCATCCCGTGACTTAAATTGCCAAGGCAACAATGTCTGGTGATACCTCAGGATTTACAACCTGTTCTCAAGGCTCTCGAATTCTTGCTGACACAGTTTTTATTCTCATAACCACCCAGAACTGCGAGGTGTGTAAATCTTTGAACTTTTCTGCAGAATTCATTTTTCTGCCTTGAACAAGTGCTCAGCCCACAGAACATGGGCTTTAGGGAACCCATGAACTTCTGGAAATTGTGGGCACTGTTTTCTGGGGACATGAGTGTGGGTATTTGTTGAAGAGAGGCTTACATGAGTTCTTAACATCCTATTCTAAAACAGTGTGTCCTCAGGAAAATGATTTAGTCTTCTGAGCCTCTGAAAAATGAGAATAGTAAGAGGTCTTACCCCATTCATTTGCATGAGGAGACAATGACAAGATGTATATAAACTGCCTGGTACGGTGCCCGTAAACATTCAGTAAATGCTGTTGTTGTTTAGTCCCTGAGTCATGTCCAACTCTTTTGCAACTCATGGACTGTAGCCCACCAGACTCCTCTGTGCGTGGGATTTCCCAGGCAAGAATGGGTTGTCATTTCCTCTTCAGGGTATCTTCCCGACCCAGGGATTGAATCTAAGTCTCCTGCCTTGGCAGGTGGATTCTTTACCACTGAGACACCAGAGGAGCCCTTGAGTAAGTGTTGGCTGTCACTATTCATCTGTGATCCTCAAAAAGTTGAAATTATGTGACTGCTTTTTGTCTCTTGGAATTAAGTACAGATGCATAATCAGTAATGATTATCAACATTTTTACAGCCCTTTATGCTGCACCAAGAATCTTTGCAATACTGCCTCATATGATTTTCACAACATCCTTGTAAATGGTGGGAGAGACTGCATAATTATCCCTTCCCGCAGATGAGGAAACTGAGGCTCAAGGGAGACCAGACCACTTGGCTAATTGGGCTCAGAAAAATGACTTCTGCTCAGTTCTGTGATCAAACAGACTATTAGACAAATGGTTACAATACAGAGTGTGATGAGTACCTTGACCCTTGAAGTCCAGAAAGCTAAGGTCATCACGAGGGTCAGGGAAGGCTTCTGGAATAAGTGACTTTTAATCTGAGCCCTTACACAGAGGTAGGAATAGGCCAGGTGGAGAGTGGACTGCAGAGTGTTGCCTCTAGAGGCGGAAGCACAGGCTCGTTCCTGGAGGCAGGGGTACCTCTGGGGTTGGGCGCTTTGTGGCAGAAGGGGATGGAGATGAGGCAAAAGAGCAGTTTTTGCGCCCCCCCGCCCCTTGTGGCTCAGCTGGTGAAGAATCTGCCTGCAATGCCGGAGACCTGGGTTCCATCCCTGGGTTGGGAAGATCCCCTAGAGAAAGGAATAGCTACCCACTCCAGCATTCTGGCCTGGAGAACTCCATGGACTGTATAGTCCATGGGGTGGCAAAGACTTGGACACAACTGAGCGACTTTCACTTCACTTCACTTCCAAAAGATGAATGACTGAAGAAAGAGGAAAGGAATAGAGCAGAGAATTACATTTGGATTTATAGGCATACCTACAAAGCATGCAGCTATGTAAAATAATTCTGAGGAAGACAGACAATGTGGGGATTATATTAGGTGAGGAGGAGCATGTATAAAACTACCCATATGCTATGATTTTAGTTGTGTAGAAGTGACTCTACCAAGGACTAAGACTTAGAAGTTAAGTTGAAGAAAAGAGAGTAACTCTTTTGTTGAGTTGATATTTTGGGGTTTTTTTTTTGTTTTTTTTTTGGCCATGCCATGCAGCGTGTGGGACCCAGTTCCCCAACCAGGGACCAAATCCCCTGGACCATCAGGGAAGTCCCAAGATGGTATATTTTTGAAACTCACTATGTTATTTTTTAGGTTTTATTTTACTTGTTTGTTGCTCCCAGTACTTGGCCTGGGTGATCCTGGCTCCAGCATTCATTCCACTGGGCCTCTAGCCTCTTTAGTTTTGATTGATTGATTCATTCGTTCATTTTGTGCTTTTGTGTGCTTGAGCAAGCCCCAGTTATGTCTATGTGTCCGTCCCTGGATGGGTCAGTATTCAGAGAGCTCAGCCCCCAGGCCCCAGAGCCCGCTTTCTCTGTGTCTAGACAAGATCACTTGCTCTCGTGACACCTGTAATTAACACTCCCCTTTTCTTTATGTGAAGAAGAAGAAAAGGCAGCGATGGTCAGTGAACCAGGTGGCCCTTTCCACTGTCCAGGAGGAATGAAGCAGGGAGACTAAGTAACTGGAGAGGTGACAATTGAAATGACCGGGTATCAGGCAGAAATGTCCATTTGACCCGGCGTGTTACTGTTTGGAGTCTGGTGCTTTTGGAAAATTGCCTGGTTCCTTCTAAGTTTTTCACAGGGAGCAAAGGCGTTTGCTGAGTGTGGTTTTAAGCAGTTAGTTGGAAGGTTTCCCTCTCATGCAGGTCAGTGAGGAAAAAATCAGCGTGAATCTGTGAGAGTGTACATCCCCAAGCAGCCTTTACCCGCTGGTACTCTATACATTCTGTGCATTTCTGAGGTTCTGTGCCTTCCAAAGGCAGCTTCAGGGCGCAGGGACAGTTAAGAACGGTGTTTAAGATTTCAAACATGGTGTCTGCTTTAAAGTACTCCCAACACACATAGAGTGTGGGGGAGAATATGAAATAAGGGTGAGGGGCACATGGGTTCTTTCTGTTCCCTTCACCTTTTTTATGCTTTTGTTTGTTTGTTTGCTTATTTAGCTGCACTGGGTCTTTGTCGTGGCCTGCAGGCTTTCTCTAGTTGCAGCTCGCAGGGCTTCTCTCTCGCTGTGGTACGCAGGTTCCTCTTGCCGTGGAGCATGGACTCTAGAGTGCGGGCTTCAGTAGTTGCATTGTGCAGGCTTAGGTGCGCTATGACATGTGGGATCTTTGCTCCCTGACCAGGGGTTGAACCCCCATGCTCTGCATTGGAAGGCAGATTCTTAACCACTGGACCATTAGGGAAAGTTCCTTGTTGTTGTTTGTTTTTTTTTAAAAAAAAAACAAATTTAAGTAGCACCTAAAAGGCTGGTCACAAAATACTTAACCGGAAACAAATGTGAAAAGCCCTAGTGACAGTGCGCCCTCTGATGCCCCTGGGGACAGCCAACCGCAGATGCCATGGCCCCCCTTGGACCCGGAGTGAATGGGGGCTGATGAAGCAGGGGCAGCAGAGGTGCCCAGAGGTGGCAGCTGTCCACGGGCATGGACCTCATTAGAATATATAACACAGAAAGGATGATTATGTGCATTTTAGAAAACCAGAAAGAAATAGTCCAAAATTCTACTCCTGCATGATTCATTTTATTGTTTTATATTTTCAGTGTAATACAGAATTAAAAGAAGTCTCTTTAAGTCTCTGTCATCCCTTAAGAGCCCTGAAGCTCTGATGATGGGATTACATGAAAGTGAAACTTGAGTAAGTGATGAGGAGCTGGGGCCAAGTCCCACATCCAGTTAGAGGCGAAGCTTGGCCACGTGCCAGGTGTGGCGTGTACTTGGCATTACACTAAAAATAACAAAACAAAAGCATCATTTTAGTTCTGCACCCTTTTCAAAATGAGCATGGTCTTTTCTAACGAGCCACGTCCCAGGTTCCTCATCTCCCTTCTGTTTTGTGCTTGGCGTTCCCTGACGGACAGTTGTCTTCCCATATTCAAATTGCTGATACCTAAGGAGTAGATGTTCCTTACATGGTCATCAGTGAGTCACTTGTCAATCAGTATTGAACATATATGTATTGTCAGACACTGTGTTAGGCACCAGGAATGTAATGGTGAACAAGACACAGTCCTTGACGGGAAAAGTTTACACAGTCTGCAGAGGCAAAAAAAAAATAAATAAAAACAAACACTTAAAACACAGGGGGTCCCTGCCTTGATGAGCGCAGGCTTGGGAACATGGCCGTGGGGGGAGGGGAAGCACTGACCTGGCTTTGGGGATGTGGATTGGGGCGGTGGGGGGGTGTTCCAAGGGAAGTTTCCATCAGGAAGTTGTTCCAAGCAAGCATCTGAAAAGCTATTAACTAGAAAGAGGAGTGCAAAAAGGTGAGGGGAAGCTTTCCAGGTAGAGGAAATAATTACAACCTTTCCCCGAGCAGGTCTGCCTGCAGGATATTAATATTGGATTTACTCTTACCACTTGTATTTGCAAAGAAAGTGTAACTTAGTTTTCTAGAGTGAACTCAGGCTTCATTTGAGCTCCTTGGGTAGCAGAGGAAAACCAAAGCTTATTCTAATCCGATAGCTTCGTCTCACCCGACAACTAAAATTGGCTGTCTAGGTAATTTGGTTTTGGCTGGAGGTGTCTGTCTTTCAGAGCCCTATCCTCACTCCACCTCCTCCTTAAAATGGCCCCTGAGAAGAGCAGGAAGTGTGGTTTGTATGGCTGGTAGTGGCCAGTGGTCGGAATGAGCGGACCACATGCTGAGTCTTTGAGTCCTTGTGTGTGCCTGGCCGGACTGTTCCCTGGAGGGTAGTGGCTGAAATGCCTCTGGTTCCACCTGACTTCTCAAGGTGGCTTGTTGGCAGCAACCAGCAGGGGCTGTGAGCCTGGTCATTCACCACTAGCCTCCCCATCCCTGCCTGCTGCCAGTCCATCAGCCTGCAAATCCAAGGGTGGAAAAAAGCATAATGATAGATTTTAACATACACCCAACATTTGGCTAAGTTTCTGGCTGCGGAAATTTGGTGCCTCGATTAATATATATTGGCTCCCTGTCCTCTTCCTTCTGGGCCAGTTTCTCCCCTCCTCCCTTGAAGAGAGGACAGGCAGGAAGAAGATCCTTATGGACTCAAAGTGGCATTTGGGAGGTAAGACCTTTGGTACTCAAACAGTATGGGATTTTAAGAATAAAGTGGAAGAAACCTGCCCACGTCCTCTAAACTTATTGAAACCCTATGAATTGTCAGTAAAGGCCAACAATAAAGTTGTTATTACCATTGGTATTTGTAAAGTGCATTGCAGTAATTTCCACAGAAGAGTGCCTGACTCATTGTAAGCACAGTGAATTGTTGCTGCAATTACAGTTCTCATTTTATTTCATCTCTGCACTGTCCCTCCTTGGTAGATGAAGGTATGATTCCTTTTCACAGATGAGGAAACTGAGGCTCAGATAAATTGACTTGCCCTAGAGCACTGTGTCGTAAGTGGGAGGCAGCTTGTGAAACTAGGTCTTCCTGCTTAAGCTCCTTCTTCAGTCTCCTAGGTTCCTCCTCCATATCTGTCTCCCAGCCACTCTGGTTCACTTACAGAGTCTTAAGGTGAGACAGGATTTCCATCTTTCAACAAGCCCAAAGGGAAATTCTTAAATTCTAATACATAATCTTCCTTAAGGCTTAAGCACAATGGAGCCACATAGGATCAAACTAATTAGCTTTTGATTTTACCCTTCAGGTAAATTTAGACGCAAATAAAAAGTACGAGCATCTTTAAAGGATTGTCTTCAGATTTTAATGTTAGATCCTATGTATGCACACACAAACACCTGATAAATTATTTTAGTTGGTATTGATGAGAATAGAATAATGAGCCTCATTATCTTTAGGCTCACTAAGAGCTTTCTACATTGATTTAGAAGATAATGAATGCACAGTTTGAACCATTTCTAATTCCAGCAAACAAACTTAAAGAAACCCTGCATCATTTCAGTTCAGTTCAATTCAGTCGCTCAGTTGTGTTCAACTCTTTGTGATCCCGTGAACTGTAGCACACCAGGCTTCCTTGTCCATCACCAACTCCTGGAGCTTGCTCTAACTCATGTCCATTGAGCAGTGATACCATCCAACCATCTCATTCTTTGTCTTCTCCTTCTCCTCCTGCCTTCAGTCTTTCCCAGCATCAGGCTCTTTTCCAGTGAGTTCTTTGGCAGTCTACAAGTAGGTCATTAGGAGCTTCCCTTGTAGCTCAGTTGGTAAAGAATATGCCTGCAATGCAGGAGACCCAGGTTCAATTCCTGTGTCTGGAAGATCCCCTGGAGAAGGAAATGGCAACCACTCCAGTATTCTTGCCTGGAGAATCCCACAGACAGAGGAGGCTGGCAGGCTACAGTCCATGGGGTTGCAAACAGCCAGACATGACTTATCGACTAAACCACCACCAAATGGTTCATTAGTGTTGACCATGACTGTGCAGAAAACAAAATCAAGTGAACCTTTTGACCTGAATATGGAAAGCAAGACCTTTCTCCAGATGTTCAGTAGAAAGACAACCAGCCCAGGAACGAGGACTCTGGCAAGAGGAGCGTTAATCATTTAGCACTTTTCTGCTATGATTCTGCTGTGTTGCCTACTCAGGTGGACTCCAAACGAGTGTGCAGATGAATAATTCATGCTGGCAATGGCTTTGACCTCTCTGAGCAAGTCTCCCTCCTGAGCAGGGAGCAACTGACCATGGAAAGACACACCCCGGCCTAAGGTTAAATCCTTGTTGTCCCTGCCCTACTGAATTGGCCATTTCCTGTTCTGATTGCTAATCTTTAGTGCAGTGCCCAAACCACCCACCTTTTGGGCCCAGCTAAGGGAAACCAGTTGATATGTGGGGTATGCATTGGGGGAATGGCCCTCCAGCAGTCCAGATTTTGAAGGGGCCTCCATGGAGTGTGTGAGAGGGTCAGCTGAGCCTGGCAGTTTGGGGAACATGGGCCACTTATGACCCCATAAAGCTGAGGCTTGGGTGAATCATTTAACTTTCCTGAGCCCCAGCTTCATCAGCCTCGAAAGCCAGACCTTTAGTCCTACCCTGCCCACCTCAGGAGGAGGAAGTGGTAACACTTGGTAAATGTTTACAGTTTAAAGCACTATTAAATGTAAGTTGTTTCTAAAAGGTCAAATACTATTTACCGAGGTCCTTAGAGGAATAAAATTGATGGAGACAGGAAGTGGTGTGGTGGTTACAGGTGGGTGAGAGGAGGTGGGAACGGGACTTGTGTTTAATAGGTACAGAGGTCCAGTTTGGGAAGATGAAAAGTTCTGGGAATTGATAGTGGTGATGTTTGCACAACAATATAAATGCATTTCATGCCACTGAACAGGACACTCAAAGGGTTAATTTTATATTCTATACATTTTACTATACTAAAAAAAAAAAAGAAAAGTTGTTTTAATGTTCCTACACCCACATTCATCCAAGCCAGCCTCGAGGAGCAGCCTCCCTGCTACCAGATCTCTGTCTCCCTTCTCAGACTTCCATGCCGCCCCCTCCTCCAAGTGCGCTGGTTGAGTAGAGGTTACTGGAGATTCTCAGGTCTGTCCTCAACCCCCACTGTGCCAGGCTCCGCGCCAGGCCAGGACGGACGGAGATAAAAGGATGAGTGCCTCCCGTCTGGAGAGGGACGCAGACTGCAAACAAGCCAGCTTCCAAGACAGCGTGGGAAGGGCTGAGATGGGCCGGCCAGGCTGCTGAGGGAGGGCAGGAAGGCTTCGCAGGGTCCTGAAGGATGTGCCAGCGCCAGAGTTAAGCAGACCAGGAGACTGGCAGGGGCACGGCCATCCCCTGCATTTGCCCTAACGCTCTATTTATTTCCTGCTTCTCTGCATTTGCTGGTGCTCCTCCTTCAGCTAGAGCGCACTCTTTCCCTTCTTTCCCCCTGAAAAGCCTCCTCATGCTTCAAGTGCCAGCCCAGATGCCACCTCCCTTCTGGAAGCATTCCCTAAACCCAGCCCCAGTTCATCTCCCCTCTTCTGGAACTTCCCAAGGCGGCCTCTTCCGACTCCATCAAGTGTGTATTTCACTCCGTCAGGTGATACAGCCGTTTGTATTTCTGCGTCTCTCGTTGGATATAGACTGGGATTATTCCAAGTAGGAGACACCAGCTGGAACTCACCTTAGCACAACAATCATTTATAAGAACTCGGACCGGGGCGCTGTGTTCCTGCTTTCCTCCCCACTCAGCCAACTTCACAGTCCCTGCGGTGGGGAGATGGCATTCTAGGCCTCCGGGGCTGGTTTCTGCACTGCCTGGGGCAATGATCATCTCTTGACCGGGTAGCTGTGATGGGGCAGCAGGATCTCACATAGACTGGGTGTGGGTCAAAGCCCGTGTGTGCTGGGGAGGAGCAGCCTTGAGCTGTTGGTGTGAGCTGCATTTTCTGTAGTGGTGGACCCTGCAGGCCACTCAGGCCTTCAGCTCCTCCCTGGGCTTCCCACCTTGCTTCCCTGCTCCCTGCCCTGCCTCCCCTGTGGTTCCCTTCCTACCCTGCTGGCCATTTCTTTCTTCTCTTATTTGTAGATGTTGTGGCTTTCATCCATCCCTGTTGTTAGTGTTTTTTTTTTTTTCTGTGATTTCACTGATACATCTTCCTATTTTAGTCATTTTCTTTAGCTGATTCGGTTCATCTAAAGTTTGATTGCTGTTTGTTTGCATTCACGTTTAGTTACTGTTCAGATCTGAGTGCCTGACCCATGTGTTTACTGTCTAGTGGTTAATCTCCAGGAGATGTCCCACCATATGCACAAAAGTGCAGGTGCCTTCTACCTGTCACTCCTGGGTCACCCCCATTCACCTGCCGTCCCTGCATTGTCTATGGCTGTGAATGGTATCAACTGTCCCCTGTCAAATCTGGGAGCCGCTGTGATGCTTTCCTGTCCTGTACCAAATGAACCTAACCTGATGTCAGACCCAGTCCCTTAATGCCTCACAGATCTGTCGGTTGCCATGGCCTGCATCATTTCTTACTAATTTGTAAGTGGCCTCTTGTGACGCCTGCAATTCATTTCCCTATCGTGCAGCCCATGTGATCTTTCTAAATAAAACATCTGAGGATGTCAGTTTCTTATTTAAAATCCTTCAGTGGCTCCTCGTTGCCACTGGAATGAAAGTCAGTCTTTAATGTGTGAGACACAGAACTCTCCCACACCTGCCTGCCCATGTATGAAACCTCAGCTCGTGGTGCTCTCTAGCCTTAGAATTTCTGAGTACGCCTTGTTCTCTGGGACTCCCCCCATGCCTTCTTTTTTTTAGAATAAACAAATAGATAATGTTTTATTATTTACAAATGAAGCATTAACACAAGAGTGAGTAAAAAAGCATAGACTGCTTCTCGATTTAAAAGAGGGAAAGGTGAGGTCATTAGGTTCAAGTGAAATGCATCTGCCTCTTCTCTGTGTATTTATACAGCTACCATTGAGTCCAGGAGTACTAATAATCTTATATCAAATATACCAGGCTCCTAGAAACCTACTTCTACCAAAAAACAGAGAAAATGGCCTGAAGGTTCTAACAGTAAAATGGACTTGCCCTGAAGTAAACCACATTTCTGCACCTCGTATTGAAATCTCTCATATGTAAAGTGGAAGCTGGAAGCTTAACTGTCTACACAGTCGCAGAGCACAGCCCCGAACCAACTTTCCTGTCTTTTATTAGGTTTTGCCCAGGTGACTCAAATGGGACTTGCTCTGGGGCTGGAAAAGAACATGTTGGTGAGAAAGAAGACAGGGACACATGTTGAGTAAACAGCCAACAGCCTCTGCCACCATCCTGACTTGATGTTCCATGATGAACAGTATTTTATGCTGCTCTGTACCAGACTGGCTACTTTCTACTGTCTGCACTGAGTCACTGATTATAGAGAATTCTCTGTCTTGGTAGCTATAGTTACCCAGGGTTCAAACTTCTCAGTACAACTTCCTGTCTTAAGCTATTCTGTTAGCAATGTTCAGTTGCAAAGAACAGAAATATCAAAGAACAGTGGTTAAAACAAGTAAGAGTGTGTTTTTTTTTTTAATCACATAATGTAAAGCCTACAGGTAGTCTGGTTGAATTCCTCATCTGAGCTACTTTCATCCTCATGGTGACAATATGGTGGCTGCAGCTCCAGCATCACGTCTACATCCAGATTAGGAGAAGAGTAGGAGAAGGGATCCTTTTGCCAACTATTTCCTTTTATTAGGAGCCAGAAACAGACTTGGACTTTATTCACCAGAACCATGACCTATGGCCATCTGTGACTTCAAGGGAGGCCGGAAAATAGTATATTTAGTAGGGCATGTTAGAGTAGTGACCAAAATTGGGGTCATGTTCACAAGAAAGAAAAGAGTAAGTACATTCACAGCTAACAGGGTCTGTCATATACTCCATCAAATGTGTTTCTATTGCTATAGCTACACAATCATATTTACTCTAGCTGCAGGCACTTTAGTGGTGTTCTTTTATCTCTTGAAATGCAGGTGTCTGAATACTTTTGCAAAGTGCTTTCTGCAGAATGCAGTTTTACATTGGAGTGGACAAAAGATATTGGCTGAACTTAGTGTTTTCTGGAAACCATACTCTCAAATTGTATTAGTTTTTCCACTATTGAACTATTTAATTAGACATTCACAATATATATGCAAATCATGTTAATCTTCTGTTAATGGTAACAGTCAGTCTAGATGGTCTGTGCTTGACAGGGGAGCATTAGAATGACTCAGTGCATGAAACTCGACTGCTTGCATCAGTAATTCTTCACAAGCGTTTGGTTTTATAATCTAAATTTGTTGGAATTAAACTTGAACAGCTCATAAATACTATAATTAATTTTTGTTCCACTTCTGGTCCAATTACAAATTGATTTAAACCCACTGCTGATAATTCTCTCTGCTGCCCATATATTCCCTGGATTGTGACACTCACCCTGTTGTTGACTTTTCACTATAATTGTATGACCTGGGAGAGCACGCACCACATTATCTGCTTAGCAGAGTCCCTGGCCTGTAGTAGGTGCTTGGTAGCCTTGGTGGAAGAATATCATTGCCAAATGACTCGACAGTGATCAGTTACGTATCGGCAGCAAGAGGCAGTCCCCACTGGCCTACCAGTTCCTGTGTGCCAGCCAGTGTTTTATTTAAAAAGAAACCATCGGCTACAGGGTAGAACATGTCAGGCTGGGTTTGGATGTCTAGGCTGTCTCTGGTTGTTTACTGTTTTCCTTTGAAACATGTGTGCGTCTCATTGTCCAGAAGAGAATGTCTTTGCAATGCCAGCTCCCAAGTTGCAGAGAACTGTTGTTAATGGTCCTAATTTGAGTCAGAAGCCAACCCCTGCACCAGGCAGGCATCTGTGTCCAGGAGGCTGGGCCACTTGTAAACATTTAAGATGGGATAGAATCTTTGTGTAAACGTTTAATTTGGGATAGAAGCAATGCCTATAAGAGGTTTGAGGAAGACAGCCCCAGGCAACTGACCCGGCCACCTCGGCAGATTTGCTCTTCAGCTACTTCACCCGCACCTTGCTGTGTGCACACTCGAATTTTATTGATTCATTTACTCAACGATGGCTGAGCACTAGCTGGGGAGCGTGTGTTGGTGTTGTAGTCTGCTGCTTACCCTGTGTGTTCCATGTCTTCTCTGTGCCTCAGTTTCCTTATCTGAAAAATAAAGCAGTAACTCTTTATAGGATTGTTTTGAGCACAAAATGACATTTTATAGATGCAGCCTATTATTATTTATAACATGTTCAAAGATATATGTAGAATATGTTGTGTTATATATAATTGTGTAGAAACTTGGAACAGCGCCTAGAAGATGAGTATTAATGAAATGTCAGCTGTCGTGAGTCCACAGCCCCTTTCCCATGATTAAAATCCCCAAAAACTTTTTTTGTGGTTTTAAAAAAATTTTTATTCAATGCTTATAGAAAAAAATTCAAGAACCTGCTGTGACCAGGTAGGTAATGACTTTCAGCAATTCAGGAAAGTTCTCAGCTATTATTTCTTTGAATGTCTTCTTACCCAAAAGCTCTTGACAACCAAAATTCCTTCATAACTGGGGCAGAGAATTCTGACCTGCTCTGAACTCAGTGGCTTGCAAAGCCTGACCCAAAAGGAGTCAGGGTGAGAGTATTTTGAGGCTTTATTTAGCCACTCAGTGTGACTATTCACACATTTTGCTGCAGAAATATCAGTGGTGGCAGATTACTGGGTGCTGCCCCAGCTCCACTAGCACGATTATATCATGCTATCATTTTCAAATGAAAAATTCTGAATCCCAAAGTGCATCTGGGCCCAAGGTTTCTGACTAGGGATCGTGGCCCTCTCATCATTTTCCAGCCTCTTCCCCAAGGACCGCACTGTGCCTGCATGACTGGATCACAGTCTCTGCCCTGAAGGGCTCAGAGAGCTGAGCGGGTCCATGTCAGTAGCATGTGTCAGAGGCAGCCTGAGGTCCTGAGAGCCCTTGGAACAGCCATTAGCTCATGTGGTATGGGGACGGTGGTTAAGGAAAGCATCTGAAACAGGTGCCATGGGTAAAACTGGAAGAACCCAACACCTCCTTGCATCAGGCCTGGTGTAAGAATCTGAGCTGCCCCAACCCGGAGGCCAAACAGCGAGGCTGTTGCAGAAGGCAACCACAGCCAGTAAATAAAGAGCAGAAGTGATGAGTGGTGTTCTGGGTGCCCTGGAAGCCTGTGAGAGGGAACCAACCTTGTCTCAGGGGTCAGAGGAGACCTCCCTGCCCATGTTCCTTCCAGACTGAGACCTAAGAGGGCTGAGCAAGAGTGGGGTGAGGGAGAAACCTGCAGATCCCAGGAACAGGGAGAGGAGAGTGGATGTCCAGGGCGAGGAAGTGGGAGAAAGCCTGTGGGTGGTGGGAGGGAAGGGGGGTCCCTGGGCTGAGCCAGAGGATGCCCAGAGTCTAGTGTCTCTGAAGACAGTCCTGGTTTATGACTGTTGTTCCAGCATTGTTATGAATAGCAGTGTCTTTCATTCTCCAAGGTGTCATTATTTGGACCATTTAAGTATATGGTCTTCCCTACATAAAGGCCGACACAGAGAACTGAGAATTTATCCTCAGGGAAGTAGGAATCCACTGGAAGATTTTAAACAATGCACATTTTTAAAAAGTTATTTGGACTTTTGCACAATAAAACACCTTTTTTTTTTTCCTAAGAGACTGTTGATCAGTCTCTTAGTCCCAAGGGTTCCTGGAATAGATGCCAGACCTGGCAAGACAGCCCAGAGTGCTGAAGGCAGCCCGGCCTTTGATGCCATAGGAAGAAAGGACCTATGTGGAATCATGGACATGGAAACAGAGCCGGTCTGATGATCCTGTGGCGTGCACATGTGCTCTTCCCTCAGCTGAACTCTCAGGAGTTCCTGTGTTGTCTGGACCACCCTCCGAAACAATTGTAGGGCTGTCCCTGAAAGTTCAGGAAGGGCGGTGGCCTTTTCTTTCCTTTCTCCCCACGTCTGGCCTGTGTGTGTTTGCCTGCCAGCAAGCCCGTGCTCAGGCGCCTGCCTTTCCCCCATCTGATTTTCTTTGCTGGCCAGAGCTCGCAGTTGGCAGACACTGACTTATCAGTCTTTTAGCCAAGAAAAGACAGAGGAGAATTCAAGAAACCCAAGATTCATGTTTTACTTTTGTGTAGGATGCATTCAGCGCCTCCGAGAGACACAGACTCGCCCCTCTGGGAATTTCTTTACTCCTAGTTCTTACTTCTGTCACATTTTGAGCTCTCCTGTCTGCTGCTGGGTAGGTGGGAAGATAAAAGCTCCATGACAGCTGGTAATCCCCTTTGGGCCGCACAGCGGGATGTAGTTTAAGGCGATTTAGCAGTAAGCATCAGATCAGTCCTCTGCGATTAGAAGGAATTGGAACAGTTCACAGCTGCCGGAAAGGCTCCCATGGGGATTGGTGTCCTCAACTTGATGGTGACTGTGAGGATAGACACTTGGAGGAGGGAAGAGGTTAACAGGGCTCCCCCCTGAGGCAGGCTGCCTGGGGCCCCACCGGCTGGCTCTCACCTGGGTGAATTTATCTCAGCTGCTAAACTGAGGAACAGTATCGTGGGAGTGGACGATTCGTCCCTCAAGGGTGGACTCACGTGAACACACACAACTCCCACATTCACGTGCACTTACACACACAGACACACAGAGCATTAAAATACCAATTTAGTCACTTTCAAGTCAAATCCTTGCATTCCCCCCCCCCCCCCAAAGGCCAGCTGAGCTATAAATTCAGAGCCTGTTTTATTCATTTTATCTCCCTGCCTCTGAAGCAAACTTCACAGGTGATGATGCTGTCATTTTAGACTGTCTCTACTACAGCCCCTCAGGGTACACTCTCCCCGTACCCCCCCTCAACCTGTAGTTAAGTTTTGATAAACTTGGGATCCCTAGCCTTGCACTGGGAGCCTGAAGGCCCCAGGAATATTTGTGTGTGTGTATGTAGGGGAGGTGTGCACATGTGTGTTTTTCTGGGCAAAGAATTCATAGGTTTCCCGAAATACTCAACAACCACCCCCCACCCTAAAAACAGAGGCATGTGGACATCCACGGTTGGCTACTAAATTGAAACCCTTTAAAGTAATACTTTATCACTTTTAATAATCTTTAATACTTATGCAGCATACACTCAAAGGGATGGCGTGAGAAACGGCATCAGCTTTCCCCCCTTTTGTCTCCAAAATTGAACTCTGATCCCGACTTATATTTGCCACTCAGCATAAGAAAAGCCCTGCAGATATTCAGATCTGTCGTTGCCCCCAATCCCACATCCCTTCTAGAATCTCAAAATGGTTCTTAATTAGAGGAGAAATCGTTGAATGGAAAGAGAAGTATTTCCATTAAGGAAGGCTGAGGTAGTTGCAAAAAACTTGAAGAGATGGTCTTCTAGAGTTGGAGTTACTGAACAAAGCCATATACTTGAAAGGTGTCTCCAGATGGTGTTATTCCTAAAGGCATAATGTAAATGCTTACCAGTTTTCCCAGCAGAGGAATAGCACTGCACTTTATTAGCCGAGAGGGAACACACTTTGCATTCTAGGATAAGATTCAGGCTGTTTCTAAGGCAGCCATGCACACCTCTAATCTGGCAAAGCCCAGCCACACAGTGTGTGGTGGCTGGTCCCCCTTAGGGACCCCTCCTTTTGTCCTTGGAGGTCTGATGTGCCCACGGACTTGTGAGTCTGGCCTGGCGGGATTTGGGTGTTTAATGCAGTGTGATTCTGGGGATGACTCTTCCCTGTCTCCCCTTGTATTTCACAGGTGAGATGTTGGCACTCACCCTACCTATTCCATCTGACTTTGGCCTATTCCTGTTTACAGCTTCACTCTTCCTGTGTCAGTAGTAATGCATCTTCGTGATGGTGACCATCATACGAAAATGATGCAGGATAATAATGACTATGCATTAGTTGTAACCTAGCGTTAGTTTACTTTGAAATCTTAGTGTAGAGTATTCTGCCGTAGAACTGGGCTTATGAGAGGCTCTCACTTTCCACATTGTGTGTTTTGACAGTATTTAGATTTTCATGAACATGTATGCTTCTTCTGCTGCTGAGTCGCTTCAGTCGTGTCCAACTCTGTGCGACCCCATAGACGGCAGCCCACCAGGCTCCCCCGTCCCTGGGATTCTCCAGGCAAGAACACTGGAATGGGTTGCCATTTCCTTCTCCAGTGCATGAAAGTGAAAAGTGAAAGTGAAGTCGCTCAGTCATGTCTGACTCTTAGCGACCCCATGGACTGCAGCCTACCAGGCTCCTCCGTCCATGGGATTTTCCAGGCAAGAGTACTGGTGTGGGGTGCCATTGCCTTCTCTGTGAACCTGTATGGTTTTTATATATAACTTGATTGAGGGTAACTAGAACAGCTCTCAGAGCACCTGGTTCTCAGCATTGACCAGCGCCCCCCCCCACCCACCCACTCCCACCACCAGCACTTGCATCCACGTGTGCGATGGAGACGGGGGGATGGGCCAGGTAGTAAATACTTCAGGCTTCTGGGGCATATGTTCTCGAATCTCAGCTCCTCATCTCCACAGCTGTAGTGCAGAAGCAGCCATAGATGATATACCAACAAAGGGAGCTGGCTGCATGCCAATAAAAAACTATCACAGGCACTGAAATTTGAAGTTCATGAAATTTTCACACATCACAAACTAGTACTCCTCTTTAGATTTCTCTGTTAGCTGTTTGAAAAAGTAAAAAACATTCTTAGCTCATGAATCATGCAGAAATGGATAATGGGCTGGATTTTGCTAATCCCTGCTCTTTTTATATTAACTTACCCCCAAGGTAGGTTGCAATGATAGAAGTCTTAAAACTAAGATATGATGTTAGAGGAAATCAGTGTTTGCTTTTGGGTATGAGGTGGCGATTGACTCAAAAGGGCCAGCTTTTTTACTTACTGGGGTAATAATGGCAGGGTCCTGTGTCTTGCCAGGGGCGTGGGTTACACAGGTGAATACTGATTGAAAGGGTATTTAAGATCTGAACATTTCATTGTGTATAAATGATACTTCAATACAAAGGAAAGGAATAACTGTTACATGTTGTTGTTTAGTCACCCAGTCGTGTCCTACTCTTTGCGACCCCCTGAAATGCAGCACGCCAGGCCTCCCTGCCCCTCACCATCTGCTGCATAACAACCTGAATATCCCAGTGCCACCTCGTAGGCAATAAGCACTTGTTTCTCCCTCTCAGGTCTGTGGATCAGCTGGGGCGATTCTGCCCCATTCATGTGCCTATTTTGAGCCCAGGACTGGGGTAGTAGTTCTCTTGGCTGTGGCAGAAACGCAAGGCAGCGAAGCGAGCAGTGCGTGCACATTTCAAACCTTCCCGTCCCCCACCTCAGTTGTTATATTGCTCAGACCCAGTCCAACTGCTAGCAGCTACATACCCTAATTTAAGAGAATATAATTAAAATGCAAAAAATTTTAAAAAAAGCTTCATCCCTCATGTATGAAACCTGCCAAATCTCCACCTTTGAAAGGATGGCAAGTGTTACAGAAGGACATGCATATGGAATGACGGAGGCTCAAAACAGGACTGAATACATGTCAAAATACATCTCCAGATAAAAACAGGTGTCTGGAGCGTCTTCTGTTGTCCGTGCGATGGTGACGACATCCGAGATGGCGCTTCCTCTGCCCGTTCCATCAAGACGGTGATGCTCACCCTGCCGGGCCGCTCCCTCTGCGAACTCAGCCTGCGCACGGCTTCAGCAGCCCGCTTGTGCTGCAGCCTGACCACTCTCTTGAGCTCTAGACCCTCACTGCTGTCCGTCTGCTCTCTGCCCCAACTGCCACAGACACGTCCATGGCTGTGTTTGTGAACTTCATGCTCCGATTTCGCTTCATACTCTGATCTCAGTGAGGCAATACCATCGTCAAGTCAGGCATGCAGAAGTCCTTCCAGGCTCTTCACTCTCTTTCATCCCCAAATCCAAGCACTGCTGTCTCTAAATGACTCATTCCCCCACCCCTCTTATATTCCACAGAATCTTCAAGTTTGTTGTTGGTCAGTTGCTAAGTCCTCTCCAACTCTTTCCGACCCCATGAACTGCAGCATGCCAGGCTTCTCTGTCCTGCATTGCCTCCTGGAGTTTGCTCAAACTCATGTCCATTGAGTCGATGAGGCCACCCAACCATCTCATCCTCTGTCACCCCCTTCTGTTCCTGCCCTCAATCTTTCCCAGCATCAGGATCTTTTCTTCTGATTGCTGTGGTCCTATTTCACAAATTTATCATGGGTTGCCAGAACCATTGCGCTATCCTCCATGCTGACCTCCTGGTATTTGCCTCACTTGCCCTAATCCTCCCTCCACTGTACCCAGACTGACCCACGTCTGATCCTATCACTCCCTTTCCTGTTTGTGTGTTTTTTAACAGTAACAGTTGTCTCCAGAAAAGAGCACTTGGGGTCTATAATGGGAGGGAGACTTACTTCTTCTATTATCTATCTTTTTATAGTGTTAGACTGTCTTTCTAACAGTGGATGTTTTTCTTTGAAACTCAGTAATTATAAACAGAAATATTAGAAGAATTGGTGGCTGGACTTTATGATTCATGAGAGATGGAGATGAAGGAGAAGGAAGTGTCAGATGATTTTTGAAATGTGAAGCCTGAATTACTGGCAGGTGGTGGTGTTTTGGGAGCTAATCAGCACGCAGATATTCTGCAGTTATAAATTAAGGACTTCGTCTTCTGGTTTATGGGTCATAAGCTTCACCAGGCTGCACGGGGCTGTCTGCTCAGATCGCTGAATCCCACAACTCCTAAAGAGCACGTAATGCTTTCTTATCAACCCTTCACTGTGCCCAGCGTAGTCAGTAAAAGCTGGTACAGTAGACCATTACTTTTAAAGACCTTTGGACTCCTGAAGCCTGACTCTAACACATACTAATTCTATAAATTTGAGCAAATTACCTGACTCCTTTGAACTATATTGCTCTCATCTGTGGAATGAGAAATATTAATAGTGCTTCCCTGGAGGCTCAGACAGTAAAGAATCTGCCTGAAATGCAGGAGACCCAGGTTCAATCCGTGGGTCAGGAAGATCCCCTGGAGAAGGGAATGGCAACCCACTCCAGTATTCTTGTCTGGAGAATTTCATTTACAGAGGAGCCTGGTGGGCTACAGTCCATGGGGTCGCAAAGAATTGGACATGACTGAGCGACTAACACACTCCTCTATAGCAATATTTTGGGGATTAAATGAGGCATTTCATGTAGAGCTTTCATTATAGTGCCTGGTTCATTTTATACCCTTGGTAAATGCTAGCTTTTTGTGAGTGGCGAGGGAGGAGGGTGCTGCGCCTTGCATGGCTCGTGGGATTTTGGCTCCCCAACCAGATATTGAACCTAAACTCTTGAAAATGAAAGCATGGAATCTTAACCACTTGCCTGCAAGGCAATTTCTTATTTTTGTTAATGAAGTGTGTCCAAGAAGTAGTTTTCTTTTTGCTTGAAAACCTCCATTGCACAGAAGGTTATGTTTTTGGTAGCTGTGTCCTACTGGTAGGTCATGTTGAGTTAAGAGTCATCTGTAATTCTTCCTTCTGAATCTACTTTCCGTGTTATGTTGGTGGTTTACTTGCTATGTCGTGTCCGACTCTTGCAACCCCATGGACTATAGCCTGCCAGGCTCCTCTGTCCATGGGATTCTCCAGGCAAGAATACTGGAGTGGGTTGCCATGTCCTCTTCCAGGGGATTTTCCCAAACCAGCAAGCAAACCTGGGTCTCCTGCATTGTAGGCAGGTTCTTTACCAACTGAACTACAAGGGAAACCCGTGTTATGTTACTCATATTTCTTTCAGCCCTGTCCCCTCACTCTACCTCCCACCTCCCCCACCAATATTTTGCAGGCTTTGCAGTTTGTTTGTTTGTTTTTTTAATCACATTTCATCTTGTTTAGCCTTATCCTGTGCACTGATCTAGGATGAAGATGTGGGCGAGTTTAAAAAGCATTTGTGTAGATCTGTGGATTATAAAACCAGAATGGGTTATGAAGTCACGTTATGGTGAAATCACCAACATTTTGAAGTCATAAAGTTCAGTCCTTCAACAAATATTTAGTTGCTGCAAGTGTCAGTCACTGTTCTGGGTGGAACAGTGAGCAAACCAGAGAATCTTCCCCCTGAGTTGACTTACTGACAGTGAGAATGTAAGTCAAGGAGGTGGTCTCGGGTGGTGATAAGTGAGGAAATGACACCTGAGCTCTTAAGAATGAATCAACCGTGTGAACTTCTGGGGAAGGACTGCCCCGGATGGAGGGAACAGCAGGGGTAAAGATTCTAGGGGGAGAGCCAGCCTGGCACATGGACAGAGCGACAGGAGGCCTGAGTAGGAGGAGAATGTGAGTGAAAGACAAGCGTGAGAGGTGATCAGGTCTGGGCTGCATGGGTGACAGCAGGATGGTAAGCCGTGGTCAGGAGCTGCTCTGTTCTTTTATGCTGTGTTTTTTAAAATAATTTTTATCAGAATATAGTTGCTTTACAACATTGCATTAGTTTCAGCTGTACAGCGAAATCAATCAGCCATACACATACATTCACCATTCAGACTTCCTTCCCCTCAGGTGACCATTAAGTAGAGTTCCCTGTCTTGTACAGTGTATCTTCATTAGTTGTCTATTTTATATACAGTGTCAGTGGTGTATAGGTGTCAGGCCCAATCTCCCAATTCCTCCCGCTTCCCCTTTCCCCCCATAGATTTGTTCTCTACATCTGTGTCTCTGTTTCTGCTTTGCAATAAAGATCGTGTTTCTGCTTTGCAATAAAGATCGTCTATACCATTTTTCTAGATTCCATGTATATGTATATGGGATGGGGCGACTATCCTGAGTGACCTGGGTGGGCCCAGTGTCATCACAAAGGTCCTTGTTCGAGGAGGGCAGGAGAATCAGAGCAGGTGAGGAAGGAGTCACAAGTTGAGGAGTGTACAAAGTTCTAGAAGCTAAAAAAGGCAGGGGAACAGGGTCTCCTCTGAAGCCTCTAGGAGGAACCCAGCCCTACTGACACCTTGATTTTACACTTCTGATTTCCACAACTGCAGGAGAGTACATTTGTGTTGGGCCAAGCCACAAAATTATGCTAATTTTTATAGCTGCAATAGGAAATTCATAAATATTTTAATTCTAAAATGCAACTGGGGGATTTCCCTGGTGGTTCAGTGGTTAAGACTCTGAGATGCCACTGCAGGGATACTAGTTTGATCCCTGGTTGGGGAACTGAGATCTCACATGCCATGGAGCATGGCCAAAAAATTTTTAAAAACCAGCCAAAAATTTAAATAGAATAAAATGCAGATGGAAGCTATTGAAGGGTTTTAAGCAGGAGAGTGATGGAATTGTATTTAATTTTTAAAAGAATGGGTTGTTGGGAAGCAGAAGTGACCTCAGGGAGGCTATTTAGGAAGTGGTGGCAGTAATCTCAAATAGGACATGACAGAGATCCAGATTAAGGTGGTGGGTGGGGATGGGATGGAGAGGAATGGACAGGTTTTGGTTGCAGAGTCAGTGAGAACTGCTGATGACATGGTTGTGGGGATACAGAAAAAAGAAATCAAGGGCGATGCTGACTTTGGGCTTATGCAGTTGGGTGCCATTTATTGAAATGGGAAAGATAGGATAAAAACTAGACTTAGAGGAGAAATTATGCTTTTTGCTTTGGACATGTTAAAATGTGAGATGCCTGTTAGACATCCAGGTCTGTGTTGAAAGCAGATGAGTAAATCAGCGGATGTCTTGGAGGAGAATCCTTTGCGTGTCCCCTCGGCCCTGGATAGGGCTTCCCCTCCCGCAGAATTTCCCTAAGTGCCACCATCACTAACAGACTACCTGGCCAGCTGAACTTGACCCACTGCATGTTTTTATTTTTTATTTTGGGTTCATTTTTCATGGCTTACTCTGTGAAAGCTGAATGAGCAATTAATAGAGTCTAAAATGAGGCCCAGTATGTTTGATAACTAAAGAGTGATGGAAAACAATTTAGGATTAATTTGGGCCCCAAATGTGTATGGTTATTTAGTGATTTTTTCAGAGAGCCAAATGGATTGCATGAATTTTAATTGATGTTTAACTTTTAATTGTGTTCATGTGGGGTGGCCAGTTGGAACCATGCCCAGTAAGACTGATGAGTATACAGACATTTGCATGCAGCTTGCCTTCCAAGGGCCAGTCAGGGAGAAGAAGGCTTCAAGTAAGGGGGGGCGGGGAGAACTGTAAGGAGTGGATAATATTGAAACACATTTATTTTGAGAAAAATGAAAAATTGTTGAATACTTTGGTTTTCTATTCATCTTAAATAATATGAGGTTTACTATTATTTCTTCTCATTGGTGTTATTGTTCTTTGGGTTTTTTTCCCAGAAAATTTGAACCTGTCTTTAAAAAGAGCTAGGTTGTTATTTACAATGGAAAGAATTCTAATTTGCATACATTTAAGGTTCAGTTTGTGAGCCAGGTCAACAGAATGTTGTTTACTGAACGAGTTTCCTCTGTGAAGTACTTTGCTAAGCGTTGAAGGGGGTATAGTAGTTAGGATGCTTTTTGGCCAACTCACTGTCTTAAGTAATACAGAAGTTTGTTGTCTTACGTAAGAAGAAGGAGTAGTCTGCAAGCAAAGTGTGTCGTTTCTGCTGACCTCTGTGATTCTCATGGCTCTGCCCTCCTGTGGCTTCATTTTTAGATCGGGAGCAAGATGGCTGCAGTGATTCCAGGCATCACATCCAGATCTGCTAATATCCAAAGGGAAAAGGAGGGTTGTCTTTTCCTTAACTGTCTAAAATGTGAAATAATCTTTCCTAGGAGCCCCTCAGCGAACTTCTGTCACATCCCCCATACCAGGATTGGTCCTGTCTCCATCTGTGAACCGTCGTTGCCTGAGGAAGTGGGCTTACCATGATTAGTTCAGGGCAGGGTTTGGCAAATATTACTGAAGTGTAATTGGCATAAGCCAGGCTCCGTCATTTATATAATGCCTGTTGCTGCTTTCATGATACAGCAGCAGAGTTGAACAGTTGCAACAGCGATCTTCTGGCAAAGGCTAATCTATTTACTGTCTGCCCTTTACAGAAAAGCCGCTGATCCTTGACTTAGAGTAATCATCTGGGATATATGAGTCCTGGAGAGTCAAGGACAGCAGCCACTCTAAACAGAAAAGAAGTGTAGGATGTGATGTGATCCTATCCCTCAAAGAATGTGTCAAATGCCATAGTTTAATATGGTAAGGGAAAATGATATGCTAACGTGGTAAGAGATCCACAGCTTTTGGTTACAGTTTCATACTCAGATGAAAGATGTCTCATAAATACTTAATAACTGGAAACTATCCTCCCTTCTGCTACGAAGTTGGAAAAGTCTCTCCACCCATTTATCATGCTTCATTCTAAAGAAATTATAAAAGTGAACATCAGATAAAGAACTCCAAAGAAATTATAAAGATGAGCATCAAATAACACCTAAGGACTTAAAAGTATTTTTAAAGAAAATTCTGGAGTGTGTAGTAGTAGTATTCAAAAAACAAGTTTATACAGTTTTAAGAAACCATGCTCAAAAGGGGGAGGAAGCAGTGATGTTAGTCAACAGCCCAGTGAAAGTGCTTCTCAACTCATATTTTTCATATTTTTTTCCTTTACTGCAGTTGATCCAGAAAGAACAGAGCAAGCATATTTGAAAGATTAGTGGGTAGGCAACACAAAGGACTCTTGTGGTGTTAAAACCATTTGTTCTGTATCTTGACTGGATACATGATTTTGCACAGGTAGTGATGTTATGGAGAAGTTCACATGCACACACATACACACACACACACACACACACGAGTACAAGTAAAATTAAGGAAGTCTGAAGAAGATATGAGGATTTTATCAATATCAGTATCCTGGTTGTGGTATTATATTGAATATGACAGTTTTGGAAAAACCATTGGGGGAAACTGGGCAAAGTACACAAGGATATCTCTGTTATTTCTTATGACTGAAAGTGAATCTTCAGTTACCTCAGTAATATTTTCAATTCTTTGTGATCCTATGGACTATAGCCCACCAGGCTCCTCTGACCATGGGATTCTCCAGGCAAGAATACTGGAGTGGGTTGCCATTCCCTTCTCCAGAAGATCTTCCCAATCCAGGAATTGAACCTGGGTCTCCACTACTGCAGGCAGATTCTTTACCATCTGAGCCACCAGAGAAGCCCCAAATAAAAGATAAATGAGTTAGAAGAGCACTGAAAGGATAGGTGGAAAGATGGTAAGAAAGCCTTGTCTGATTACATTCCATATGTAATGGCATTGACCTTAGGGCAACTATTAGCAAATTTTGAAAAGTTGTGGAGAATAGGAGCATTGCCCTCCAAAATGGGAAAATACTGTTTTTCACAGTCTTTGACCTTTCTCTTAATGCTTAACAAATTTAGAATAGATTCTCAAATAGATGATGGTAATGACTCTTCAGAGTCCCTTGGACTGCAAGGAGATCCAACCAGTCCATCCTAAAGGAGATAGTCCTGGGTGTTCATTGGAAGGACTGATGCTGAAGCTGAAACTCCAATACTTTGGCCACCTGATGTGAAGAGTTGACTCATTGAAAAGACCCTGATGCTGGGAGGGATTGGGGGCAGGAGGAGAAGAGGACAACAGAGGATGAGATGGTTGGATGGCATCACCGACTCGACGGACATGAGTTTGAATAAACTCCGGGAGTTGGTGATGGACAAGGAGGCCTGGCGTGCTGCGATTCATGGGGTCGCAAAGAGTCGGATACGACTGAGTGCCTGAACTGAACTGAAATGAGAAAATAGTAAAGATCACTAAGAGCCATAACCCTGATGCTGGGAGGAATTGGGGGCAGGAGGAGAAGGGGACAACAGAGGATGAGATGGCTGGATGGTGTCACTGACTCGATGGGCAGGGGTTTGGGTAGACTCCGGGAGTTGGTGATGAACAGGGAGGCCTGGCGTGCTGTGATTCATGGGGTCGCAAAGAGTCGGACACAACTGAGAAACTCAACTGAACTGAACTGAACTGAAGAGCCATAAAGATTTACTAAGAATATTCCTTGTGGTGACTTGGCTCAGAGAAAAGTACATAGTAAATCTTAATTTCAACAAGGTACTCACAAAACCCCATGTCAGATTTTGAAAAATGAGATTGTACAGTTAGCTAGCATAACTCAATGAAGCTATGAACCATGCTATGCAGGACCACCCAAGACAGACGGGTCACAGTGGAGAGTTCTGACAATATATGATGGGAATGGCAAACCACCCCCGGACACTCACTGTGAGAACCCCGTGAACAGCATAAAAAGGCAAAAAGATATGACACCAAAAGATGAGTCCTGCGGGTCAGAAAGTGTCCAATACGCTACCAGGAAAGAGTGGAGGACAACTGCTAATAGCTCCAGAAAGAATGAAGCGGCTGGGCCAAAGTGGAAATGATGCTCCGTAGTGGATATTTCTGGTGATGAAAGTAAAATGTGATGCGGTAAAGAACAGTATTGCACAGGAACCTGGAATGTTAGGTCCTTGAATCAAGGTAAATTGGACATAGTCGAGCAAGAGGTGGCAAGCGTGAACATCGACATCTTAGGGATCAGTGAACTAAAATAGACGGGAATGGGTGAATTTAACTCAGTTGACCATTATATCCACTACTGTGGGCAAGAATCCTGTATAAGAAATGGAGTAACCCTCATAATCAACAGAAGAGTCCAAAATGCAGTACTTGGGTGCAGCCTCAAAAAATGACAGAATGATCTCGGTTTGTTTCCAAGGCAAACCATTCCACATCACAGTAATTCAAGTCTATGCCCAATCACTAATGCCGAAGAAGCTGATCAGTACTTTGAAGAACTAGAAGACCTCTTAGAACTAGCATTACAAAAAGATGTCCTATTCATCATCGGGGATTGGAATGCAAAAGTAGGAAGTCAAGAGATACTTGGAGTAATAGGCAAGTTTGGCCTTGGAGTACAAAATAAAGCAGTGCAAAGGCTAAGAGAATTCTGCCAAGAGAATGCACTGGTCATAGCAAACACCCCCTTTCAACAACATAAGAGATGATTTTACACATGGCTGAAATCAGGTTGATTACATTCTTTGTAGCTGAAGATGGAGAATCTCTATACAGTCAGCAAAAACAGGACCTGGAGCTGACTGTGGCTCAGATCATCAGCTTCTCATAGCAAAATTCAGGCTTAAGCTAAAGCAGGAAAAGCCACTAGGCCGGACAGGTATGATTTAAATAAAATACCCTATGAATATAGGTGGAGGTGATGATATGATATGAATATAGTGATGATGATATGAATATATGTGGAGGTGATGAATAGATTCAGGGGATTAAATCTAGTAAACAAAGTGCCTGAAGAACTATGGACAGAGGTCCGTGATACTGTACAGGAGTCAGCAAACAAAACCATCCCAGAGAGAAAAGGAAAGCAAGAAGGCAAAGTGGTTGCCTGAGGAGATTTTTAAATAGCTGAAGAAAGAAGAGGAGCAAAAAGCAAGGAAGAAAGGGAAAGGTGCTGCTGCTGCTGCTGCTAAGTCACTGCAGTTGTCTCCGACTCTGTGCGACCCCACAGACAGCAGCCCACAGGCTCCCCCGTCCCTGGGAGTCTCCAGGCAAGAACACTGGAGTGGGTTGCCGTTGCCTTCTCCAATGCATGAAAGTGAAAAGTGGAAGTGAAGTCGCTCAGTCGTGTCCAACTCTTCCTGACCCCATAGACTGCAGCCTACCAGGCTCCTCCATCCATGGGATTTTCCAGGCAATAGTACTGGAGTGGGTTGCCATTGCCTTCTCCGGAAGGGAGAGGTACACCCATCTAAATGCAGAATTACAGAAAATAGCAAGGAGAAACAAGTAGGACTTCTTCAATGAACAATACCGAGAAATAGAGGAAAATAACAGAAAGGGTAAGACTAGAGATCTCTTCAAGAAAATTGGAAATATCAGAGGAGCATTTCATTCAAAGGTGGGCACAGTAAAGGATAGAAATGGTAAAGATCTAATAGAAGCACTAGAGATCAAGCAGAGATGAAAAGAATATACAGAAGAACTGTACAAAAGAAGATCTTAAATGAACCAGATAACCATGATGGTGTGGTCATTCACCCAGAGCCAGATATTCTGGAATGTGAAGTCAAGTGGTCCTTAGGAAGTATGGCTGTCAATAAAGCTAGTGGAGGCAATGGAATTCCAGCAGAACTATTTAAAATCCTAAAAGATGATGCTACCAAAGTGTTGCACTCAGTATGTGAGCAAATTTGGAAAACCCAGCAGTGGCCACAGGACTGGAAAAGGTCAGTCCTCATCCCAATTCCCAAGAAGGGCAATAATAACAAATGTTCAAACCACCGGACAGTTGCACTCATCTCCCGTGCTAGTAAGGTTATGCTCAAAATCCTGCATGCTAGGCTTCAGCATTACATGAACCAAGAACTTCCAGATGTCCATGCTGGGTTTAGAAAAGGCAGAGGAACTAGAGATCAAATTGCCTACATTCACTGGATCATAGAGAAAGCAGGGGCATTCCAGGAAAACATATACTTCTGTTTCATTGACTACACAAAAGCCTTTGACTGTGTGGATCATAACAAACTGTGGACAACTCTTAAAGAGATGGGAATACCAGATGATCTTACCTGTCTCCTGAGAAACCTGTATGCTGCTCAAGAAGCAACAGTTGGAACTTTGTATGGAACAACTGACTGGTTCAGATTGAGAAAGGAGTGCAACAAAGCTATTTATTGTCACCCTGCTTATTTAACTCATATGCTGAGCACATCATGAGAAATGCTGGGCTGGATGAATTACAAGCTGGAATCAAGATTGCCGGGAGAAATATCAACAACCTCAAATATGCGGATGATACCATTCTAATGGCAGAAAGCAAAGGGGGTCTAAAGAACCTCTTCATAAGGGTGAAGGAGGAGAGTGAAAAAGCCAGGTTAAAACTCAGTACTAAAAAAATGAAGATCATGGCATCTGGTCCCATCACTTTATGGCAAATATAAGGGGAATAGGTGGAAGCAGTGACAGATTTCCTCTTCTTGGACTCTAAAATCACTGCGAATGGTGACTGCAGCCATGAAATTAGAAGGCAGTTGCTTCTTGGCAGGAAAGCTATGACAAACCTAGACAGTGTGTTAAAAAGCAAAGACATTACTTTGCCAACAAAAGGTTCATATAGTCAAGGCTATGGTCTTCCCAGTAGTCACGTACGATTATGAGAACTTGACCATAAAAACGGCAGAGCGCCACAGAATCGAACTGTGGTGCTGGAGAAGACTCTTGAGAATCGCTTGGACAGCAAGGAGATCAAACTAGTCAGTCTTAAAGGAAATCAACCGTGAGTACTCATTGGAAGAACTGATGCTGAAACTGAAGCTTCAGTATTTTGGCCACCTGATATGAACAGCCAACAAATTGGAAAAAACCCTGTTGCTGCAAAAGATCAAGGGCAGTAGGAGAAGGAGGCAACAGAGGATGAGATGGTTGGATGGCATCACGCATTCAATGGACATGAACTTGGGCAAACTCTGGGAGATGGTGGGGGACAGGGAGGCCTGGCATGCTGCCATCTATGGGGTCATGGAGAGTCTTGGTGACTGAGCGACGAATACAGTTAACTGGAGAGAGTCCAGTTAGTGATTTTTTTTTTTTGCTAGTGATGTTATTTCTGTCAGTTTCAGGCCACACAAAAGGAAGGGTAATAATGAAGAACCCTTTTTATTAGGAATCTGGGAAAACACATAGAGCCCATGGTCATGAAACTTACAGATGATAAAAAGATCTCAGAAGGAGACTTCGTGATGATACATGGCAATTTAATTTCAGAATTCTATAGGAGTGCTGGGATAATGGCCCCAAACTAATAAAAATAAAAACATTTTTAATGAAAAAGCAACAGTCAGTCCTATATATAAATTTAAAGGAATAATCATAAACATGTCAGATGAATGAAGAACAGCTTCAGGACAGTTCATGTGGGAAAAAAAAACCCAGAGAGGTTTAAGTGATACTGCGATTGGCATAGCATGCAGACTGACTGTGGGTGGAGTCTGGGAGAGAGTGATAGGTTGAATTGGGGTGAGGTGGGGAGGGAGGTCAGTGACCAGAGGGAGCTGAACTCTAGAGAGTGACCTATGACTAGATTTTGAATTACCAAAGCTGTACTGAACAGAGTTCCTTCAAGGTGAAGAAAATGATATCAGATGCAATAGATGAGAAGGGCTGCTAAGAATTAGGTCGAGGTTCAGGATTGAACCCCAGTCTCCTCAGAGAACCAAGGAGAGCCCAACTCTCAGGGTGCCGGGAGCAAGTGAAACATCTCAGTAAGGCCAAGGCATGGGGCTCCATTGGGGAAAGGGTACCAGCTTGAAGGACACATCTTTGAAATCTGCAGAAATGTTCCCTATCCCTCCCCTTTCTTCCTGTGAGTGCCTGGGACAGGTTACTTGCCATTTCTGAGGACTGGTTTTTGCATCTGGTTAATGGAAGTGATAATAAAATCCATTTCCCAGAATTGTTGGGAGACTTGAATGTGGTTCATTAAATGCCTAGTGCAGTTTATGAATTGTTTTGTAGAAGTCCCGTTAGGCGCCTTGAGCTCTATTTACAGATAGCGAGCTACAGACAAATTCCAGAGCGGATTTACCTATTAAGAGGGATTTCCTATTGCAGTGACTTTGAATCCTGGTTGTACATTAGAATCATGGGCGCTTTTACAAATAAAATACTGATTTTGAAAAGAATACTCAAATCGACCCAACCAGACAGAATCTCTGGTATTAGAATGAAGCGTTAAGAGTTTCTAAAGCTCTCCAGCTGGTTCTAATATGCAGCCAGGATTGACAGCCACTGTCTTACTGTACCCTCAGTCCTGCTTGTCATTGACTCAGAGCCTCACTTAACGTGGATGTGGCCAGGTGGGGCTGTGGACAGTGACAGTCATGTCTAACCTTGTGATGATCCAGAGGAGGAGGGAAGCTGCTAAAAATCAAAGCCACAGATGCATTCACAGTAACAACCATCTTGAAAAGTACTGCATGGAATGGGTGAAGCACAGGTCCCCTGAACTCTGAACTGATCAAGGCACATGTGGAATGTTGATTCCCTTTAAAGGGGAATTGGATGAGAGCAGACACGGTGTTTTTTTCCTGTGTAAAAATTACAGAGAAAGAAGCGCAGTGGAGAAGGTTTTGCTTGGGTTTGTTTAAATAGAGTCACTATCCATGTTGGTCTACAATGTTCTTTTTTAGGGGGGAGAACTTAATATATCATGGACATTTTGCCACTTAATTTTATATTGGAGCAGTTGATTTTTTCCCTTTATATATATATATCTTTTTTTTCCTTCTGTAGCAGTGCAGCTTCTGCCCACCAGCAAATAATTTTGTCTTTTTGCATGAAATGCCTGTGTTTGAAGCCTGGAATTTCTGTGGGCTTTGACCAGAGCTTTCACTGCAGGTTTTGGGCAGCTCCCACCCTTCTGGTTATGAATCTTTCCTGGCATAGGATCCCCATAGGAACCACTGACCCGAGCCTTCTCCGTAGGATTCTGCTATCAGATGACAGTTGTAAAGCGTGTTGGAAATTCAGCTCTCTGATACCCATGGTTTGGGGGCCAAATATTTGTGAGAGCTAGAAAAAATACTGTTGAATTCCTATTGCTTTTTTGTGATTTTGTATAATGTGAATTCTCAGTGACTCATGTACATTGATCAGTTAACAGAGGGGTTTGTGAGAGGATGGTGTGGCGTTTAAAAGAACAGAGTGGATGAATAGGTGACCAGCCTTGCCTCCATGATGGAGCTTTCTGTTATTATCATGCTGGGAAATTGACATAATTTAATTCCAGTGCCTCTTGCAATAGCTGCTCTTTGTTCATTTCCCTTTTATTCCAGTGGGAGAAAGACAATCTAAGCTTTGAATAGCTTTTCTTTCTCCCTTACCCTTGAGGATCACAGTGAATATCATGCTTTTCATGATATACTTCCAAAGTGCTTTAAAATATTGCTGTCATTATTTCATTCTCTTATCAAATATTTTCAGAGTAACTATTCTGTGCCAGTCATAGTACCTGGCCTTTCGGAGCAGAGAATGCAAGATAAATCAGTTTTCACATTATTGTCTGGGTGGAAATTCTAAGGTTGGTCACTGAGGAAAGATGGATATAGGACTGAAGTGGTGAGTGTTTTTAAATGAGGATATTTTGTGTATATATGGAACAATAGATACCATTTACTGATTTATTACTCTGTGCTAAGTGCCTTTCTGGAAATTTTATATCAGTTATCTCATTTAATACTCATAGGAAACTTTATGAAGTATATGCTCTTATTATTTCCCTTTTGTAGATAGGAAACTGAAGCACAGGAAGATGAAATAATTTACTGGGAATCACCCAGCTAAGAAGTGGTACAGTGTGAATTTAAACTTAGACAGGATTTCCCTGGCAGTCCAGTGGTTAAGATGCTGTGCTTCCAATACAGAGGGTTCAGGTTTGAACCCTGGTTGGGGAACTAAGATCTCACATGCTGTGTGGCCAAGCAAACAAAAAACTCAGACCATCCAGTTCCAGAATCTGTGCTCATTGTGAATTATTACTAAAGAATCTGTTGGCTCTCTGATATATTGTATTGGCAGCTTTCAGTTTTTAAAAAAGAAAAAGATGGTTAATTATTGTTAACCATCAGTATCCCTGGAATCTTTTGGATTTTCAACCTTGAAACACGTTGACGAGCTTTTAGAGATATAGTATCATAATGAAGTTGGGGATCAGAACTGATTTCCAGACTTTAAAGGAAATTGATCAAATCTTTGTAGTGTGTTATACTTTCAGGGGATGAACTTCTACCTGTAGTGGGTGCAGAGTCGGATCAGAATGGATCTTGTTCTCTCGCTTGCAGTGTTTCTTGTGCCGAAAGGAAATCCACGGAGCTGTTATTTTTGCTAAGTCAGTTTTACAGTTCATCAGGAAGTTTGCTATAATGTGGGAAAGTGTATGTTTCCCCAACCTGCATCAGTGTGTATATATGGTCATTCTTCAGTCGCTAAGTCATGTCCGACTCTCTGTGACCCACGGACTGCAGCACGCCAGGCTTCCCTGTCTTTCACTATCTCCCAGACTTTGCTCAAACTCACGTCCATTGAGTCGGTGATGCTATCTAACCATGTCATCCTCTGCCGCCCTCTTCTCCTTTTGCCTTCAATCTTTCCCAACATCAGGGTCTTTTCCAATAAGTCGGGTCTTCACATCAGGTAGCCAAAGTATTGGAACTTCAGCTTTAGCATCAGTCTTTGCAATGAGTATTCAGAGTTGATTACCTTTAGGATTGACAGTTTTGATTTCCTTGCAGTCCACGGGACTCTGAATTTTCTTCTCCAGCACAACAATTTGTAAACATCAATTCTTCAGCACTCAGCCTTCTTTATGGTCCAACTCTCACGTCCATACATGACTATTGGAAAAGTCATAGCTTTTACTAGATGAACATTTGTCGACAAAGTGATGTCTCTGCTTTTGAATATGCTGTCTAGGTTTGTCATAGCTTTCCTTCCAAGGAGCAAGTATCTTTTAATTTCATAGCTGCAGTCACCATCCACAGTGATTTTGGAGCCCAAGAAAATAAAATCTGTTTCCACTTTTCTGCCTTCTATTTGCTATGAAGTGAGGAGACTGGATGCCATGATCTTAATTTTCTGAATGTTGAGTGTGTATGCCTATGTTTAAATGCATGTAGGCATTCTTTGCTTAAAAATGTGAAAATCTCAGTGCATTCCTAGATTCTTTTTTTATATATCTTGTACTCAGTGATTTTAAACTCTTTCAATTGGTAATCTAGTCTGAAACTAACAGCTGCGAGTCACTATAAGCTAGGCTGTATAACCCTCAATTCAAATTCATAGTTCCAGATTACATATTTCCCCTTCACTTTACCATAATAATCATGAGAGCTGTCACTCACTGGGTGTTGACAATGTGTTAATATTTATATTAAGCACTTTACCTGTATTCTCATTTAATCCTCACAATAACCCTTTGAGATGGATCTTGTTATTCTGATTTTCCAGATACATAAGCAGAGGCTTAGAGAGATGGTTACTTGTTCAAAGTCACATAGATCCAAGTGGGAACCTGAATCCAGGTTTGTCTGCCTCCCAGGTCAGTTGATTTACACTGTGGAAACACTGAGGCAGACACTGATGAAGCAAGGAAGATGTTTTGTGTACTGTGTGCTTGTGTGAAGCTATGTTTATATGTAGCTTAATTTTAAAAGATAAACAATAGTAACTATAGCTTCCTATGGTAAGGTGAGGTCAAAGACATCAGAATTTGTATCCTAGCCCTGTTTAATATAAAGTTATTAAACCAATCACAATTTCTCTGAGCCAGTTTCCCCATCTGTAAAATAAGGATAATAATATTTGTTTAACCAACATTATGATGTTTTTGTTAGAAGGAAGTGAGATCACAGATATGAAAGTGCTGAGGAAGTAGTTTACAGGTGTAAGGAATCACTAGCCAGTTTCTCATCCCATTTACCTCACATGAACCCTTAAAACTTATTTCATATGATTCAGATTAAATCTTGCTGTGGATTTGGTTTAACTGTTTCCTTAAAAATTAGGATGTAGTCTGGTTTTGCACTTCATTAATTCAGGTTTTTTGCATCTCTATCATATCCCAAGTCTTGGCATTGTTGCTGGAGGTATAAATTCACTCACACCGGATCACAGATCATTCTAGACATTTTCTGGTTAGGATTGTTGTCCATAATCCAGTCTGACCCAACTCCATGTCACCTGACCCCATGCAATGTGCACAGGGCAGACTCTGTCCATGGCAGACAGACTGCTCTGCGTGAAGAAATCTCGGGTCGGATGGGGCATCTGGCACGCGTTGCCAGTTTGTATCTTGTCCTGTGAGGTGGGGAGGGATGGAGGTGGGTTCAGATGAAGCGCAGGTGAAGAATTTCCCCAGACACCGAGCACACTCGTGGACTTGTGTCGCAGTCTGCCTAGACACAGGAGGCCCCTGGCAAGTGTGTTTCAACTGGAACTGCCTGTGTGGCTTTTTAAATCCCCTCAAATGAAAAGAGCCACGTTTCCCTCGGAGCTCACCAAACAACAATAATTAATAATAGACTCTAGTCCATTTCAAATACATTTTAATTGTGTGTTCAACAGTATTTCATACTTGCACTCTGTTTTTTTGTTTAATGTTCAGACTGAACATGCACACAGCTCTATAGCAGCTGGAGTGGAGACAAAGGCTGCTCAGTTCAGTAAGTATTTACTAAGCTTTCCCCAGCTGGGCATTGTGAAAGATCACGACAGGGTCGGCTCCAACCGTAATCATCAAAACAACTAAACCTCTAGCTCTGTTTATTTATTTAATTGGAGTATAATTGCCTTACAACATTGTGTTCATTTCTCTGTACAACAAAGTCAATCAGCCATGTGTATACATTTATCCCCTCCCTCTTGAACCTCCCTCCCACACGCCCATCCCACCCCTCCAGGTCATCAGAGCACCGAGCTCCCTGTGACGTTTAGCTCTTTTTGATGCCAGCCCTCCTCTTTGGGTGCTTTTGGTCCAAGCGCTGACAGTGCAGTGCAAGAGGCTCTGAGACCATCCATCTAATTTCCCAGGGAGCGTAGGCAGATGAGAAATCCGAGGCCTGGAAAAGTATAAAGTGCACAGTTTGTGTGTTCATTTGGGAAAGGATTAAAATCAGTTCTGTACTCTGTGATAGCACATGTGCCACTTTCCAGCTCACCCTCTACCACCCCCTACATATGCACACATAACCACACATCCATTTCAGAAGGCTCATCAGTGAGATATGGAATTTGGGGCAGTGAGGGGGGATGGGTTTTGCTGGGGGAAAAGGGAGAATGAGTTTCTGTTTCCAAAGACTGGGATCAGAACTGTTTCTAAAACATCGTTTAACTGAATCAGTGCAGCAAGGTTAATTTGTAGGTGAGTTACATCTTAATAGACTTCCCTGGTGGCTCAGATGGTAAAACATCTGCCTACAATGCGGGAGACCCAGGTTCAATCCCTGGGTCGGGAAGATCCCCTAGAGAAGGAAATGGCACCCCACTCTAGTACTCTTGCTTGGAAAATCCCATGGACGGAGGAGCGTGGTAGGCTACAGTCCATGGGGTCACAGAGTCGGACACGACTGAGCAACTTCACCTTCACTACAGCTTAATGGAAACGGCAGCTTCATCTCACTTGAGTTGCACATTTCAAAGCGGTAACGTGATAGCGACTCCAGTGGCAGCCCTCGAGCTTCCCCCACTGACAGCTGTCCCTGTGTGGTAGACGTGGCCATGAGTGTCTCAGGTCACCCTGTGTTCCTGTGTTTGTGGGTCACTGTCAATGAGCACATGGTGACCTCGGCAGAACACCCCAGACTCGTGCCAGTGACTGTCTAACCCTCAGTTCATTAGGAAAGTCAAGGCTTCAGAAGTAATGTGTAGATTGCTTACACTTTTCATTTAAACTGGGCTTGAAGCTTTCAGCGTTTCCAGCTGTACATGCTTCAGAGGGGCAGGTCTTTAGAAATCAAAAGGGTGTCCTGAAGGAGGGCTCAGTAATTCTGATTGGCCAACAGGCCAGGCCAGATGTCAGTGAGGATTCAGGCCACCTGAGAGAAAGAAATCACAGAGAGGGTTGCTTTGCTGGCAGAGCAGCTGGGAACCTTCCCCGCCTGGCAGCATGCCTTCAGCAAGACAGATGTTCCCAGGGCAGTCTCTGGGTATGTCTGCTCCTGGGGAAAATAACTCTCATGCCTGTTCATGCAGGTCCACCCTCCCTGATTACCTTCAGTTCTCTGAGCGATTTGGCAAGAATCTTTGAGTGGCTGTGGTATACTCAGCTCCTGGTCTAATAAGAGAGGAGGGGGCTGCTGATCACTCAGTCTCCAGACCCCTTCCCTGGGACATGCATCCCCATCTTCTCCAGGCCAGTGGTCCTAAAGGAAGCAGGAGGAAAGTGTTCCAGATATGCCAGGGCAACGCGTGTGTAGCTGATGCCTGTAGTAGTTACAAAATGTAAAGGATGTTGGTCTCTTTCCGATCCTGTAATCTCCCCAGAAACAACTATTATTAAGTTTATCTACTTCTACAAAGATATTCTATTCATAAATACATATACTTATTGTACATATTATACCTATATGTACATACACACATGATATGCATACATGTATTTATCCATCCTTTTTATTTGTATAAATGGGGGCATACTCTGGAATAATAGGTATTTCATACCTTACTTTTTATACTTACCTTGAGAATTGTTCCAGGATAGCACATGTAGAGCTGCTATATTTTTTCTTTTTTTTTTTTTGTAATTTTTATTGCAGTAAAGTTGATTTACAACGTTGTATTAGCTTCAGGTAAACAGCAAAGTGAATCAATTGTACATATGCATATACCCACTTATATTTGGACTCTTCCTATACATATGCATATAACCACTTATATTTGGACTCTTCCCATACAGGCCGTCACAGAGTATCAGGTAGAGTTTCCTGTGCTGTATAGTAGGCCCTTATTAGTTATCTATTTTATATATAGCAGTGTGGACATGTCAGTCCCAGTCTCCCAATTTTGGGGCTTCCCAGGTGGCTCTGTGATAAAGACTCCACCTGCCAATGCTGGAGCTGCAGCAGACTCAGGTTCAGTCCCTGGGTCGGGAAGATCACCTGGAGGAGGCAATGGCAACCCACTCCAGGATTCTTGTCTGGAAAAATCCCATGGACAGAGGAGCCTGGTGGGCCACAAAGAGTCAGATACAACTGAGTGTCTCAGCACGCACATGTACAATCTCCCAATTTATCCCTCCCCACAGCTTATGGTTACCACCTGGTAACCATAAATTCATTTTCTACATCTGTACATATTCTTTTTAATAGCTGTGGAATGTTTGTTCCATGTTTCAAATGGACCATCTAAACCATTTACTTCAGCCTTTTATTGTTGCAGTTTGGCTGTATGAACTTTTGTCATCCCAATAATACTTAGTTGAATATATGTGAATGTTTATGGGCACATGTGCTAATTTATATATAGGACCAGTTGGTAGAAGTAGAATTACTAGGTCCAATGTTATATCCTTTTTGTTTTGTTCTATTTATTGGCCATCTATATTTTTCTTTATTTTTGGTCTCAGGCATATAACAGAATGATCTGATAATTGTATATATTGCAAAATGATCACCAGAGTAAGTCTAGTTAATATCTGTCACCATACATAGTTATAGAATTCTTTTTCTTGTAATGAAAAGTTTTTAAGATTTACTCTTTTAGCTACTTTCATATATACAAATACAGTATTATTAATGGTAGTTTAATGCTATAATTAATAATAGCTTAATTAATTCAGTATTGTTAATTATAATTTAATATATAATGCTGTATATTATATCCCATGACATTTATTTTATAGGGTATATCCTTTTTGATATTAATAGAAATTGCCAAATTGCCTTTCTAAACAGGATTTATTCATTTACACCTTCCCAGACATGCATAAGATGCATAATTTGACTGTCTTTCCCCAACGCCCACCCCCACCTAGGCCGTATCAGTCTGTCTGTTGTAGAGGAGAAAGTTTTGGGCTGGATATGAGCCTGAGTATTTTTAAAGCACCTCATGTGTGTTAGCAGTCTTTTAGTTGGTTTCAGGTCATGGAAAATCTACCTCAAACCAAAAAAAAATTTTAAGTGGAGAAATGTATTGGTACACGTAACAGAAGTCCAGAGTGACGAGGTTCAGGCATAACTACATCCAATAAGGGCTGCCGTGTTGTTGCATCCCTCCAGGGGCTCATTCAGGTTTTCTCAGAAGACAGTGTGCTGTGCCTCTGGAATTAGTGGCCCCATGCTTGGGGGTGCAGTTGAAGTTGTGGGGACTTGGTCTTTCTCCACCTCTTAGCCCTGTTTTTGTGGGGTTTGCTTTATTGTCAGGCAGGCCTTCTCTTAAGAGGTCACCCTAGGGGTGGCTCTAGGTTTCTATTTTATCAGTTTTATAACCTCAGAACCTTCTCTGTAGATGTGGCAAAAGACTCACAAATGAGCCTCCTTGACCTGACTTGGGTCAGGTGCTCATTCTTAACAACTCATCACTTTGGGGACTATGTTTTGATGTATGTGCCCATCATTCATTCTCTATCTTATAACAGCACTTTGATTGATTTTTTCTTCCTCAGCAGTCAGTTCATATGGCCTGACTCCCTACCTTCCTGCAGGGGTGAGCATGGTACCCAGGCATCCATCTTACCAATGGCCAAAGCAATTCTGATCCTCAGATACCACCGCTAATGTATCTGGGCTTCTTTAACTGGAGAGAGTTACAGCTGAAGGAGAAAGGATACAAATTTTGTGCATCCAGAATACCTGGTGATCTTGTAACAAAGCAGATTTTGGCTCATTAGTTCTAGGATGGGGCCCAAGATTCTGCATTTCTAACAGGCTTTAGAATGATGCTGATGCTGCTGGTCCAAGGGCCACACATTAGAACAAGGGGATACACCATGGATCCAATGAGTTTTTTGAGTTCCCTTAGTCTAGTACTTTTGAGATTTCATAGCATATCCAGGTTATTAAATAAACAAAATCTCCACACGCAGTCAATTTCAGTATGTCTTCATTTCAAAGAGCAAAGAGAAATTACTTTCATAATCACATTTATCAGAAAACATTTTTATAGCGTTCGTTCATTTGAGACATAAAATTCTATTGCCGGCCATGGTGGGGAGGGGAGAGGAAGCCTTTGGTGGACTGTTTCTGAAGAATTGTACTTTTGTCCAATGTTGGCAGGAAAGTACCTTTTCCCTCTGGGGACTATGAGCTCTCTGTTGTCTTAGTTTAAAAAAAAAAAATAAACTGTTGTTTCCACCATCAAACCAGTGACTTATTAGTGCTTTGCCTGAGGAACCAATTTGCTCTTGGTAGACACTAAGGTTTACATATCCCGTTATCCCATCCTGGCTGGGTGGTCTGTTAGCAAGTCTGCAGACTGTATACTGGTTTCTTGGAAATAACAAAGTCACTTTCTCTCATGACCAAGTGCTCCTGGATTTTCTTTTCTCATCATCCCTCAGAACCAATATCTCAGTGCAGGATTAACTTGAAAAGCATTAAAGATTTTCTTTACTCTCCCTAATTCAGATCAGGATTGAATGGACCTTTCCCTTCCCCCGTACCACTTATTGAATCAGAAAAATGAGTTCTTTTGCAAAGCAATTTCATGCCTTGTTATCCTCCACATGTCTCTCAAATACAAAGTTAGATGGCATTGCCAGAAAGTTTCTATTCATTCTAGAAATTGAAAAGGGAATTTTTTAAAGGGGGCTCAGCAAACCTGTGACACTGCCCATTCGGTTTTCTCCTGCCTTGTGTAGCATCGTGATAGCATTTGCTTTCAAACCATGCCTCCTCCAAGGAAAACTGTGGCCTCAAACATTTGCATCATTATGTAAATGGAGGTTAATGAATCAACTGTACAGAATGTACTGTGACTGATAATTTGGCTTTCTTATGAGAAAATAAAAAGCAGCTGGGTTTTTCTTCTTTTTTTTTTTTTGTGCATCCTCATACTCTTCTGTTTTACAGGTATGGCTTTTATGAGAAGGTTAGTCTAGAGAATTCTGCAGAATTCTCATCTTGCCCTTCATTTTCTTATTGCCAAACTGCTAAGTAAAGCCAGTCCCATCTGTAAGCTTGGAAAACAACTTTAAGATTTAATTATTAAAAGGTAGCATTTTGTCTGTAAATTCTGTGGGTTCGTGCTAAATCGTTTCAATTGTGTCCAACTCTTTGTGACCTTGTGGACTGTAGCCCTCCAGGCTCCTCTGTCTGTGGGATTCTCCAAGCAAGAATACTGGAGGGGGTTGCCATGTCCTCTTCCAGGGGATCTTCTGGACCCAGAGGTTGAACCCATGTATCTTATGTCTCCTGCATTGGCAGGTGGGTTCTTTTCCACTAGTGCCACCTGGGAAGCCCTCTGTAACTACTGATCCTCTATAAATATTGTGTTGTATACATTTGCTTTTTGAGATTAGTATAATCTACCCAATGAGTTGGAATTAACCTAAAATGCTTAGAAAATGGGACGTTGAGTCCCTCTCTTGGTTCTCTGACCTACTATTGACTCACTAGTGACTGAACTGTACTCAGATGATACCCAAACTGGCAAGTCATGAATCAACAAAGATGGCATAGAAGGGAGAGGATCATTTATTGCAGGAGTCTTCTTTCATGAGCAGTATGAAGAGCTGGAGACACAAGCTGGAGTTTGGTCAACTGGCCAAATGACATGTTTCTTAACAACCCCTTATTGAATACTTGCTGTGTTCCAAGGCATGAGGGTAGGTTCTGGGAATATAATGATAAATTCAACATATGGAGCCCTGACCTCATGGAGATAACTTAAATGAACTATTTCACTTCTTCTGGCTTTACTTGAAAAACAAGGTGAATTCTTAACCTCACAGGATTTCTATGCTGACATATTTGAAAGTGAAAGTCACTCAGTCCTGTCGAACTCTTTGCAACCCCATGAACTGTCCATGGCATTCTCCAGGCCAGAATACTGGAGTGGGTAGCCTTTCCCTTCTTCAGGGGATCTCCCCAGGCCAGGGATCAAACCCAGGCCTCCCGCATTGCAGGCAGGTTCTTTACCAGCTGAGCCACAAAGGAATCTGAAGAACACTGGAGTGGGTACCTATCCCTTCTCCTGCAGATCTTCCTGACCCAGGAAAAGAACCGAGGTCTCCTGCATTGCAGGCAGATTCTTAACTGAGCTATCAGGGAAGCTGACACATTTAGAAAAGTATAAACTGTTGAACAGTTGTAAAGTTCTTTAGGTCAACATGTTTACACAGCCTCAGCAGTGTCCTTATCCTTGAACTTTCCTAGGTAGGCTGTTTTGCTTATTATTTACTTTCATCAAGTTATCCTCAAATGACCTTCCCTTTGCCCATTGTCTTTTTGCAACAGTTGCATCTTCCTCTCCAAAGTTGATCCCATTTTCCTGATTCTTGATCAATGCCCACTTCTTATCTGCTTCATAAAACAAAACAAAACAAACCTCTGCAAAAGGAGGAGGCTCCTAACTCAGAAATTTCATAGACATTTGATGGGAACTCAGAAAGAAGAAAAATGATTATTCATAAAATATGGAGAAAAAAGTAATTTTCTGTATTTTATACACAATAAAACCAGATACTTAAATTAACACCCCAGAATACAGTTCATGAGACATGTCTCTCATTTCCTAGAGTTAGAAATAGAGAACAGTGTTAGAGAGCTGGGCGAGTGGCCAGCCTTGTCGTTTGTGGATAGGAATGATGGGGGTCATGGTCTGAGCAAGGGAGAAGGCTGGGAGGGGCTTTCTCTGGAATATGCTGGAGCAGCTGTGACTTAGAAGCATGCGGGGAATGCTTCTAAGCATGCCTTTGCTATACAAGTAGGAGGAGGATCTCAATGCTTGCATTGAAAGATCCCTGGCCTGACACAAACTCTCCCAGGGTACAGATTTTTGACTCACTGCACTAATTTTATGTACCATCTGTTCATTGAGGGATCTGCCCCCAAATCCTACCATCCATTATAATGTGTGTTTCTCTGTCTTTTTCTGCTCTGTGTCCCTGTCTCCGCATCTCTGCCTGACTCCCACCCAACTCCTTCACCCCACACATATGAGTTCATCACTAAGAATGGGAAAGCACAGCAAACCTTGAATCTGAGCTCCTAAAGAAATGTTTCTGAGGGTCTTGTTTTACACTTTGTAAATTGCACAATTAACAAATCTTCTTAGGGATGAAGGGATTCTTCTTTTCTCTACCCCCTGACAAAAATGAGGCTGTTTGGTGGGTAGTTAGCATCATGGCATAGCACAGGATTGGCAGATAGTTTCTGAAAAGGGCCATACAATAAGTATTTTAAATTTTTGAGGTCATATGGTCTCTGTCACAACTATTCAGCTCAGCTGAGGTATCATAAAAGTGGCTATAGGCAAATATATAAACAAGTAAGCATTGCTGTATTCTAGTAAATTTGATCTATGGACAAATTTGAATTTCATGTAAGTTTTACATGTTAGGAAATATTCTTCTTTTGACTTTTATTTTTTAACGTTTAATTTTATATTGGAGTATAGCCAATTAACAGAGTTGTGATAGTTTCAGGTGGATAGCAGAGGGACTCAGCCAAACATATACATGTATCCATTCTCCCCCAAACTTCTCTCCCCTCCAGGCTGACACATAACATCGAGCAGTTCCCTGTGCTATATAGTAGGTCCTTGTCGGTTATCCATTTTAAATATAGCAGTGTGTACATGTCCATCCCAAACTCCCTAACTATCCCTTCCCCCCAATATTTTGATTTTTTAAAACCACTTGGAATATAAAAGCCATGCTTAGCTTGGAGGCTTTATAAAAACAGTCAGAGAGTAGAATCTGGCCCATGTTACCATCATAGTTTACCAACCCTTGGCATTGTGGAAGCAACGCAGAACTGGGGGTGAGAAGTACTACGTTCCAATTTCAGTTTTACTTTCTAACCTTGACATAGTCATTTGACTTCTAACCTGTTTCCTCATTTGCAAAATGAGTGTGGAAAGCAGGAGTGGGGGAAGAGTAAATCTAGAGAGACCTGGTGAGTGCTGTCTCTGCCCAGTGATCAAGGTTCATGTCATTACATGTAAGTCATGTTGATAGCACGTATCCTTGCTGTGGGATGAAAATGGCACTTCACCTCTGGTCATCCTCCAAGAAACTCATCACCTCTGTCAAACATGAGAAAAACATCAGACAAACCTAAATGGAGGGACATTCTACCAAATACCTGACCAGTATTCCTCAAAGCTGTCCAAGTGTTCAAAAACAAGTCTGAGCAACTGTCACAAACCACAGGAGACTAAGGAGATGTGATGGCTAAGAGTACTATATACTGGGAATGGGATCTTGACACAGAGAAAGCACACGGGGAAAATTAGTGATGTCTGAATAAAGCGTGGAGTTTCCTATGTGACAGCTGCCCCGTGGTACCATAAGGTGCGAACATTGGGGGTATCTAGGTCAGGAGAATATGGAAACGCTGTACTATCTTTGCAGCTTTGTTGGAAATCTAAAACTATTCTACAATAAATGGTTCATTTATATTTTAAAAAAACTAAGCAAGAACAGTCCCAGGATATGGCAATTGATTGGATTTGGAGGGTAAAGGAGGAAGAGAAGTGAAGATTATGTCATAGTGTTCAACCTAAGTACCTGGGAAGGTAGCCCTGCCATTGGACAGAAATAGTGAATATAAGAGGCTGGTTAGGCTTGGAAAATTAAAAAGACACTTGCTCCTTGGAAGAAAAGCTATGACCAACCTAGACAGCATATTGAAAAGCAGAGACATTTCTTTGCCAACAAAGGTCCGTCTAGTCAAGGCTATGGTTTTTCCAGTAGTCATGTATGGATGTGAAAGCTGGACTATAAAGAAAGCTGAACGCTGAAGAATTGATGCTTTTTAACTATGGTGTTGGAGAAGACTCTTGAGAGTCCCTTGGACAGCAGGGAGATCCAACCAGTCCATCTTAAAGGAAATCAGACCTGAATATTCATTGGAAGGACTGATGTTGAAGCTGAAACTCCAATACTTTGGCCACCTGATGTGAAGAGCTGACTCATTTGAAAAGACCATGATGCTGGGAAAGATTGAAGGTGGGAGGAGAAGGGGATGATAGAGGATGAGATGGTTGGAGGCATCACCAATTCAATGGACATGAATTTGAGTAAACTCCGGGAGTTGGTGATGGACAGGGAGGCCTGGTGTACTGCAGTCCATGGGGTTGCAAAGAGTCAGACACTACTGAGCGACTTAACTGACGGACTGAGGCTTGGAATAGGAAATAACGAACTTTGAGTACCAGGTCGCATCCATAAATACAAGATACTGTTTAATACTTAAACTGATAAAATACTTGGAGAGAGGGCTTTTGGATTTCAGATGTTTTGTTTAAAGTTATCTCCAGCCAGTAGTTGACAGTGAGGTCCTAACTTAAGAAAGATTAACTCGATTAAATAATAAAATAGTTATTGAACTTTGTATAAATGCCTGGATTCCTGCTCGTAAGTATATCTATCTTTTGTGGGTGTGTGTTTCCTGTTGTTGTTAATGCATTGCTTGGAACTTGGAGTAGTTCTGAACATCTCTTTATTTGCAAAAGGAATGAAAGTTATGTTGCCAAGTGGAACATAATCTAAATGACTCAGCAGCCAGAACCAGCCCTTTTTCTTTAGCAAGACATACTAATTGTGTTGACCCACAAATGGAGAGCGTGTTTTATTTACTTCAGACAAGAAGTAAGAGATTTGTTTGAGTCATTCCTTTTTTTTGTCACTCTATGTATATTTTATAGCCAGAATTGCTTCAATAGTGCATTTAGTCCTCTGGAGGCCTGTGGTGTCTGCTCTGCATTAACAATGTATGTGGTAAAACCCACACCTGCATACATCCTGATCAGACAGTTCACAACAACAGAAATTCAAATGATTATAAATGTATGAAAAACACACAAAGAATCAAAGCTATGTCATTAAACAAATGTCGCTGAGATGGTAAGGACAGTAAAGAAATGGACAATCCAGTGCTGGCCCAGGTGTGGGGAAGAGCTATCTGGTTGGAATGTAAATTGATAGGATTTGGGGGAGGAGAGTTTGAAATCTATATTCCAAGCTTTAAAATGTATATGTTCTTTGTCATAGTAATTTCACTCTTAGGGGACTATCCTAAGGAAATAAAAGGGCAGGCATGTAAAGCTTTGATATAAAGAATGGTTGTGTTGCTGTTTAGGCTCTGACTGTTTTGCGACCCCATGGACTGTAGCCCACCAGGCTCCTCTGTCCATGGGATTTTCCAGGCAAGAATACTGGAGTGGGCTGCCATTCCCTTCTCCAGGTGATTTTCCTGACCCAGGCCTTGAAGCCTGTGTTGGCAGGCGAATTCTTTACCACTGAGCTACCAGGGAAGCCCTAATGATTGTATTAGCCTTGTTTACAATAGTGAAATGTTGCATATAGTATCCAACAATAGGCCATCAGTTAACTTCAGCATTGTGATGTAGCTAAAGTAGAAATACTTGCATTATCATTTTGAGAAAAACATATTTCAAAAAGAGTTCATAGCCCAGTTTATATAAAAGTGTATGTGTGTAAGCACATTTCTAGAAAAACATGCTAAATTTTTAAATGCTTTTAAAATGTTGATGAAAATTAAAATGTTTTAAAATCTAAACCAAAATCTAGACTTTTAGTATTAAATTTGAGTGGTATAAACTATCCTTGTCTCATAAATTACTATTACTAGTAGAGCCTAAAACATGTTCCTGTCACCACCCATACTTTCTTTTCCAAAGTAATCTTGACTCTCTTAAAAGTTATAGCTCATCCTAAATTATTGAGTAAAGATTTTTATTCACAATGTGAAGAATCTAGTGCTATCTTAACCAAAGAGAAACCAATAAATAGTTATCATTCCTTAGTTTTGTTTTAGATACCCCAGGGAATTCCCTGGTGTAAGATTCCATGCTTTCACTGCTGAGGGCCCAGGTTCAATCCCTGGTCAGGGAACTAACATCCCATAAGCTGTGTGGTGCAGCCAAAAAAAAAAAAAAAAAAAAAAAAAACCCCAAACAGAACTTATTAAAATGCACTGTAAATAAGGATAGAAGGTGGGAAAAAAAAAGATTTTAAGGGAAATTTTGTCCTTCAACTTTATTTCATTAATTTATGTCATATCTCTTTCCAGCTATATTTAAAGTACCTAGATTTCTTCATAGAATGTGTGCTGAGCATAAAAGCATGTTTACACACATGAACAAACTAGCTATATCATCGTACTACCTCCAAGGTATGATGATTTGTAGATAACAGAATGTATATATCCAGAAACGCTCACGATCTCTGAACTAGAGGCCTTATCTTTAACAAGTGAATGAAATGATTCAAAGGCATCTTCCTAGTCAATAGAAAATAGTGTGGGCATGTCGTTCAGATCAGGCGTAGAGCTTGAGAAAAAGAGCTGACTGTAACTAGCAGAATTCTCCAGTAAATAAAGCTTCATGAAATCACACACAGCCTGATAGAAAGGGGAAAACAGTAAAGGGGTGGGGAGAGTGGAAGGGTTCACAGGTCACCTGCTCTTGGCCCAGCATTGAGCTTAATTACTGTGCACTGTCTCATTTAGTAGACTGCAGGCATGGATATAATGTTTAGGTGGTAGTTTGATCTGAATATTTCCAAGTAAGTCAGTCCTCTTCCTGATGTGGCTGTCACCAGCTGCATCCCGGAGGCAGCCATTCTCTAGATCTGCCAGTTATGCAATTAGTTGTTAGATCCCAGACTTTCCCTCTTCCCACCGCATCTCAGTACTCCATCAACCACTGATTAAACCATGCGCCACAGCCAGGGTGTGGAGGGCTCGAAATTGTTGGAAAAGGTCTATCAGATGTCTCAGATTTCATAGCCAGCGTAGTGGGCAGTACATTGTCTTCATTTCCCTAACATGTGTCTGTCTCTTTCCAAAAAGGATTTGATCTTCCAATAGGATGATGTGTGTCACAAGACATTTCACAAGAGGGAGAACCTTAGGATCCCCACACAGATGGGCACCATGTGAAAAAGCAAGCAAGACAGTGAGAAAAGAGAGAACGTGAAAATCTCTCCCTGTGTGGACAGAGGCAGAGGGGGTCGGGGGGAAAGCCTGAGGACAGTTCATGAGAGTGCAGCTCCTGAAATGGCTTTCGTGATGAAAATAGATGGTGTGTGTGAAGGGCCAGCCCGTGGCTGATTGTCTCCTGATGTTTCCCTGCATCAAGAAGCCTTCTTGTGTTCAGACTTCAAGACAAGTTTCCTTAAAAAAACCTTGTGCATGTCAGTTGCTCAGTCGTGTCTGACTCTTTGTGACCCCGTGGACTGTAGCCCAGCAGGCTCCTCTGTCCATGGAATTCTCTAGGCAAGAATACTGGAGTGGGTAGCCATTCCCTTCTCCAAGGAATCTTCCTGACTCAGGGATTGAACCCTGGTCTCTCACATTGCAGGCAGATTCTTTACCTTCTGAGCCATGACGAAAGTCCTAGAGAACCTTGTGCCTGGTTAATTCCATACCTGGCATGCTTGGCTACACCCTAAATGTCAGCCTCTCTTGTTGTTCAGCCCTCTTTGATTTTCCCATTCCCTTACCACTGTTCCCAAACCTCCCACAATGTCCCAGACAGGGACGCTGGGCTAAGTCTGACCCTCTGCACATTCCAGCTTTATTCCCACATGGCAACCACTGGCAAGAGCCAAGAGTCTCCCTGAGAGGGGAGATATGCTCTCCTGTTTGCTGAAGTCCCAACCACTCTCTGTTGTTCCCCAGACCTGATGAAGGTGTCGGATGAATGTGTTCAGTTTGTGCAAATTCATAGAAATTTTAATTTTGTATATTATTTGCATATGTTATATTTAAGTTTTTTTAAAAAATTAAAAAGCAGAGTCTTGGTTTTCCCCTGCAAACCTGATGCAATAGACATTATTTCCCCCCATTTTGTAGATTAGGCTATGAGGATGTTGAAGAATCAAGCAAATTATCCATTGTTGTACAGCTGGTATATGGGGTAGGAATCATACCCAAATGGTCTGTGCTCCTGACTAATGTGATTTATTTCCTCCCAAGAGAGGCATCTGGTAGACCTTTTCAAACAATCCAGGACCCTCCACGCATTTAAAGATTTTCAGAGACACATTTACACTGTTTCTCTTTGATGTGCTATGGTAGATTAAAGGTGCTATGGTAGGTAAATTACTTGAAACTCCTCCTGCTGAGATATGGAATTGAATTCTCCTCCTCCCCTTGAACTTGTGCTGGCTTTAATGGTTTGCTTAACTGGTAGAGTGGAGCAGAAATGACACTGTGTGACATACAAGGTGAACTACAAGAAGACTCGCAGCTTCCGCCTTGGCTTCTTTGAACACTGACTCTTGGAAGCCATGCTGTAAGGAAGCCCAAGACACCAAATCAAGAGGCCCCCATGGAAAGGAAATAAGGATGCTGGTTACAGTCTGTGCCAGCTTACCAACCACATGAGTGAGTCATGTGCAAGTGGATCTTCTAACCTCCATTGAGTGACCCCAGTTAATGCCACATGGAACACAGATGAGATGTCCCCACTGAACACTGCCCAAATTGCAGATTGCATGAACAACATAAATGATTATTTCTGTTTTTTTTTTAATAGTTTTTAAAGTATTTTACCACTGTGCATTATTTGAAAGCAATTTTATTTTTAGCTTTACTGAGATATAATTTTCTTTTTTTTTTAATTTTTTTTTTATTTTTCAGTGGGTTTTGTCATACATTGATATGAATCAGCCATAGAGTTACACGTATTCCCCATCCCGGTCCCCCATCCCACCTCCCTCTCCACCCGATTCCTCTGGGTCTTCCCAGCCCACCAGGCCCGAGCACTTGACTCATGCCTCCCACCTGAGCTGGTGGTCTGTTTCACCACAGATAATATACATGCTGTTCTTTCGAAACATCCCACCCTCACCTTCTCCCACAGAGTTCAAACGTCTGTTCTGTACTTCTGCGTCTCTTCTTCTGCCCTGAATATAGGGCTATCGTTACCATCTTTCTAAATTCCGTATATATGTGTTAGTATACTGTAATGTTCTTTATCTTTCTGGCTTACTTCACTCTGTATAATGGGCTCCAGTTTCATCCATCTCATTAGAACTGATTCAAATGAATTCTTTTTAACGGCTGAGTAATATTCCAAGGTGTTTATGTACCACAGCTTCCTTATCCATTCGTCTGCTGATGGGCATCTAGGTTGCTTCCATGTCCTGGCTATTATAAACAGTGCTGCGATGAACATTGGGGTGCACGTGTCTCTTTCAGATCTGGATTCCTCAGTGTGTATGCCCAGAAGTGGTATTGCTGGGTCATATGGTAGTTCTATTTCCAGTTTTTTAAGAAATCTCCACACTGTTTTCCATAGTGGCTGTACTAGTTTGCATTCCCACCAACAGTGTAAGAGGGTTCCCTTTTCTCCACACCCTCTCCAGCATTTATTGCTTATAGACTTTTGGATAGCAGCCATCCTGACTGGCGTGTAATGGTACCTCATTGTGGTTTTGATTTGCATTTCTCTGATAATGAGTGATGTTGAGCATCTTTTCATGTGTTTGTTAGCCATCTGTATGTCTTCTTTGGAGAAATGTCTGTTTAATTCTTTGGCCCATTTTTTGATTGGGTCATTTATTTTTCTGGAATTGAGCTTCAGGAGTTGCTTGTATATTTTTGAGATTAATCCTTTGGCTGTTTCCTCATTTGCTATTATTTTCTCCCAATCTGAGGGCTGTCTTTTCACCTTACTTATAGTTTCCTTTGTTGTGCAAAAGCTTTTAATTTTCATTAGGTCCCATTTGTTTATTTTTGCTTTTATTTCCAATATTCTGGGAGGTGGGTCATAGAAGATCTTGCTGTGATTTTTATCGGAGAGTGCTTTGCCTATACTATTTCTGTTTTAAACCACTAAATTTTGGCATGGTATGACCAGAGCACCTGCCAACTTCAACCGATATAAACCAGAATCAAATGTAAGGTCAGTGAAGTATTGTTTTCTTTTTAAATTTATTTGTTAATCAGAGGAAAATTACAATGTTGTGCTGGTTTCTGCTGTACAACATGAATCAGTCATAATTATATACACATATCCCCTCCCTCTTGAGTATCATTTTATTTAGGACTAGTGCTATTACACTAGTTAGAAGAAGTATTAGAAGAAGAATTAGAAGAAGTATTAGAAGAAGAAACTTAACTCTTAATTCAGACCATACCTGAAAATAATCCCAGAAATTATTTTTGCACAGTTAAAATGTTTTTCCCCCCTCTATCCTCACTCAAGCAGATATCAAAGACCACCTACCTTAGTACAGATTTACTGACTAAATTGAAATCTTGTAAGTAAAAATACATTTGTTGGTTGAATGTCAAGAAAGTGTCACCAGAAAAATTACAGAAACTGAGTCAATGTAAAATCAGAGTTTAAGTGAATCTGTGAGTTGCTGGAAATTAGGCACACGTATTACACAGTCTAAAGTTGGTTACTCACATCAGATAAAAGGGCAGAAGAATAAAATCTATTATTTTTGTTCAGGGCTGCCCACTCACTTAAGACATTTGTTTGGCAATTATTTTCCCAACCAAACAGCACAATTACAATGGGTGTGTTCCACCAGACCTGGCCAGCGCAGTTGGGGAATGATTGATTACCAGGGTGTTGTGTTTACTTTAAAGGGAAATCAGAGGATTATTATGCCATTTCTCCTGAACTTTTTCCAATTTGCACTTCCTGTGCTTAGTATGAAAGATAAGCGAGGAGAAGAAGAAATGCCCTCGAATGCATAACTGATGATGAAATACCTATTAGAAAGTTGGTGGGTCTAGGAAAACTTAAGATGGCCATGATATATATTTGAATGAAAAAAAGCAGGCAGACAGAAGGTATTGTGTCAAGCAATCTGATATATAGATGGATGAATAAAAGATAGTGGGTTAGAAAGAGAGTTGTTTTTAGAAAGGCTGATAGGATCTATTCTGTTAAATGAGGGATGCTGCTCAACTCTACAACTCTGGTGAAAAAGCAGCCACAGACAACACAAAAGCAAATGGATGTGGCTGTGTACCAGGGGAACTGTGTATGGAAATTGAAACCTGATTGCATGTCAATGTCATATGCCACTAAATACTCTTCTTCTTTTGACTTTTTTCAACTATTGAAAAAAATGTAAAAACCATTTTTTAGCTCACAGGCTGTACATAAACAAGTGGCAGGCTGGTTTGACCCTTGGGCCATAGTTTGCTGACCTCCCTGGTCCTTTGGGTGGGGGAGGAGTTGAAGGATGGGGGTGGGAGGTGGAGGTAGATGGGAGAGGAAATGACTTGCTTTTCACTTTCTACTTTCTAAACTTTTGTATCTGGGGAGCTTCTAAGACCAAATCTGTATATAGGTTTTTTTTAAATAAAAAATTAAAGATATGTCCAAGGTAGGGTCAAAGGAAAAGCAAGTCTGTACAAGGCCCTTGTTAGGTTTCAGTGGAAAAAGGACAAGTGACAGACCTTGGTGCTCAAGTTCATATCATTGAAAATCTCATTCATTTAGATTTATCCATACAGAATTTGGGTTGAAGGTCCCATTTACTTACTCCAAAAGGAAGATTTATTTATTAACTTTCATTGTAATCAGTTTAAGACAAATGGTGTTAATAATGATAAATCATTTTTATCTGCTTCTTAAAGCAATTCCATTAAGAATGTCTGTCTGAGAAGGCTGTGGGCCTAAATGAAGATACTTGAAAGCAATGCTGTATTTCTTTTTAAATGCGGTGTTAGTCTAATTCAGACTACCCTCTTTCTCATGTTACCCACAATTTGTTGTGCTCTTCTGATACCTACCTTAGGCATTAGGGTTGTTTGTGTTCTTCTTTTTGTCCATTTCAGTCTCTATATAAATTCCCAGGAGGCATGATACTGGCTGTTATAGATCACAACTTTTATTCCTTTATTCATTCATTCATTCAATAAACATTTACTGAGTACTTCCTATGTACCAGGACTTCCCTGGTGGCTCAGACGGTAAAGCATCTGCCTACAATGTGGGAGACCTGGGTTCAACCCTGGGTCAGGAAGATTCCCTGGAGAAGGAAATGGCAACCCACTCCAGTATTCTTGCCTGGAAAATCCCATGGATGGAGGAACCTGGTAGGCTACAGTCCATGGGGTCACAAAGAGTCAGACACAACTGAATGACTTCACTTTTTTTCTTTCCTATGAACCAAGCACTGTTCTAGGCCCTTAGAGATAACTGGAGTGAACATAGCAAAGTTCCTGTTCTATGGAGCCAGTATTCTTTGTTGAATCTAATTTTGCCCTGTTCATCTGAATTGATGTTTTTCTTCAGAGATAGCAGGTGAGGTTCAACTCACAAGTCAAATCTGATGACTGTTAGTGGCTGCTTGGGATAACATGTTAGGAGAATTTCTGGGGACCGGCTAGAAGGAGGACCCTCTTCCATTACTTATTTGGGGAGAAGAATGAGAGCAATGGGCCACATCTGTGTTATCTTTTATGTAGACTGTGAATTGTGGCAACGTGAGGTGGGGGTAGGGGGGTGCAGGGGTGCAGAGGGGAGTGTGATGTGGTGATGGTGGAATAGATACAGATTTAGTGTCAACAGGATTCAAATTAATTTCTCTCCTTTCATAAAAATTTTAATTAATTTTTATTTAGAGGAAGATAACAGAAGATTCTCAAATGTTTTATTATTGGTCTTAAACAGATGTAGGATATTTCCCTCGTGGCTCAGATGTTAAAGAATCTGTAGGCAACAAGGAGACCCAGGTTCAGTCCTTTGATTGGGAAGGTCCCTTGGAGAAGGGAATGGCTGTCCACGCCAGTATTCTTGCCTGGAGAATTCCATGGACAGAGGAGCCTGGCAGGCTGTAATCCATGGGTTCACAAAGAGTCAGACATGACTGAGTCACTAACACTTTCATTTCACTTTCAACAGATGTAGAAAGAAGGTATCTATAAAATGACAGAAGATTTTAAGATCCTAAATATATATTGTGTATGATTTTTGAAACATGAAAGTAATAATACTTCTTTGTGCTATGCTTATTTGCTCAGTCATGTCTGACTCTTGGCAAACCCATGGACTATAGCCCGCCAGGTTCCTCTGTCCATGGGGATTCTGCAGCAAGAATACTGGAGTGGGTTGCCATGCCCTCCTCCAGGGGATCTTCCCAACCCAGTGACTGAACCTGGTTTTCCACACTGCAGGCGGATTCTTTACCAGCTGAGCCACCGGGGAAGCCCAAGAACACTGGAGTGGGTAGCCTATCCTTTCTCCAGGGGAACTTCCCAACCCAGGAATCAAACTGGGGTCTGTTGCATTGCTGGCAGATTCTCCACCAGCTGAGCTACATCTAATACTTCTTTAGGGTTAATTAACTGTTGTATGAACAATGACACAATGCTGATCAATTTTAAAGAATGTCATCACTTTTACAAAAGTGTTTTTTCCAACTTTATGTGTTTGTAAAATTGTAGATTCCCTATAGCTCCTTAGACTTCCCTGGTGGCTCAGATGGTAAGGCTTCTGGCTACAATGTGGGAGACCCAAGTTCAATCCCTGGGTCGGGAAGATCTCCTGGAGAAGGAAATGGCAACCCATTCCAGTATTCTTGCCTGGAAAATCCCATGGACGGTGGAACCTGGTAGGCTACAGCCCATGGGGTCGCAAAGAGTTGAACACGACTAAGTAACTTCACTTCACTATAGCTCCCTAAGGAAACCTTTATCTTCAGATGAAGATCTGAAACTTCTGGTGCCATAGCTCTTCACAGAATGCTTTGAGAAGGCATCAACCTATTCTTCTTGCACAAGTGAATTCAGTAGGTGTAAGATATTTTATTCATAATTAAAGAGTCAAAAAAATATCAGGGTACTTGATTTAAAAAAATAATAGTTTTTATTTTAGTTTTCAGTATGTGTCGTGTATACATGTATGTACAGTTGACCCTTGATTTAAACTGCAGAAGTCCACTTACATGCATATTTTTTCCAATAAATATACAGTTGGCCCCCAGTATTGTCAGGTTTCACATCTGTGAATAAGGAGGGCTGATGGTACAAGCCATTTTCTATAAGGGACTTGAGCATCCTTGGATTTTGATACATACAGAGCTCCTGGAACCAATCCAAGGGATGAAGGTATTTCTATTTTAGTTGATTAACAGGTTAGTTGTCTTTTGGACTCATTAAAGAATTCATTCTTACATAGAAAGCACAGTCAACAGATCAGCGTGGTCTTTTCTATCCTCAAGAAGCAGCCCCAGATTAATCTCTCTTCTGCCTCCACTTTGTGGTGTAGCTCATGAGCCCCAAGTTTACTCCTCTTTAAAATGAGGAAAATACCTACCTCAGAAGATTGTTTTAAGAATTGCCTATTCGTCTTCATAACTATTGTCTCTTCAAAAGCATTATTATTAATAGCTAACATATATCGAACATGTATTATGTCCTGTCGGGCACTTGACAGTGTTATCTCATTTAGTTCTCCCAATAACCCTACAAGGTGGGTCCTATTATTTTTCTCATTTTACAGATGAAAAACTGGGATGCCGAGAGCTTACAAGTCTGCTCAAAGCTACACAGTACATGATGACACAGTATATGTGAAAGTCCCTGCATCAGACCTGCCGTATCATAGGTGCTCACTGCGAGTTGAGGGACCCACCAAGTCTTTGTGGGCGGTTTGTTTATAGGTGGATAGGTAAAGCCCATTCATTCTGTTCTTCCTCCAGGCCTCCTAAGGTTAGATATGTCCCTTCGGATATATCTAATAGTGTCCTTCTTTTTCATTTACTGTGAAGGCTTTAGGTTGGACTTTAGTTAAGACTTTCGTTAAGACTTGGACTTTAGTTAAGACTACAGTACTAACTAGAGTCCAAATAGGACAGAGACGACACACATAAATCAGATAAATTGAAGAGAATTAATAAAGAAGCTCCTTATAAAGGTGGAGAGAAAATGCAGGACATGTGAAGGGCTATTCAGGCTGATACCAGCCCTAGAGCAGAAGAGGAAGGGAGTGGTCACCAGGACCGAGGACAAGAGGCCGTGTGCAGGGGGCTGCCTGACCAGAGCTATGCCTTCTGGTTAAAAGATGCAGCCAGCTTACAGGGAGCCGAAGAGAGAGATTGGTGTAATGACTATCCCAGCCTCATTCTTTTCCCCTTTCTGACAGTGTTCCCCCAAGGTGAGCCTATCTGGAGGTTCTTGCTGCAGCCTGTGTGGGCTGAGCTCCCAGGGAAGGTACAGTAGATCCTTGAGGCGCAGCTGGAAGACCCTCAGCACCAATCCCATCCCTGGGTGTGACTGGGAAATGGGGAGGGGGATCGCAGACTCAGTTTTTCATACCTCTTGGTATTTGTGCAGGTTCCAATGTTCTTGGCTCCAGCTGTTTAACAGATAGATCCACCAGGTCGACAGTTATTTACAAGTTACTTTTTATAAGTGCATACGTGGGAGAGTCTCTGGCAGTGATTTAATTGGAGGACAAAGAATTGGATGGATATATCCACAGAGCCTTTGAAGCCTATTCACCATCTCAGCTAGAATTCTTCAAAGTCTCAGTTCACTTTTTTATAAGCTGGACATAGTAAGATATTCTTCTCAGAGATATGTGAGGCTTCATCTAGTCAAAGTCGGTTCATTTTTTGAGATTTCTCATGGAGATAAGTTTTATTATGATGAGCATCAGATGCATTAGTAATTGGACATAAATCTCTTTCATTTTGATTTGAGATAAAAGTGCCCTTGACTTTAGGTTGCTAATTATGTGGCTGATTATGGACTATTATGTCTTAGAGGTTCATTTGGGAGGGTAACAGCTTGACTTGAAAGGTTATAGGGGTTTTTCTCTGACCTTTTTGTATGTTAGAAGGTCTCAGACATGTTGACCAGAATAATAATGATTGTAATAGTACGGACAGTTTCTACCAAGAATCAATCACTTGAAACAACTGTCTAAACCCTCCTTTGTTATTGTAATCTATGTTCTAATGGTGAAAATCCAGAATAAATTATTCTAATATAAATGGAATGTGTAAGACTCTGTCATGTCATCTCTATATGTATCTTCATGTTTAGACATCATATTGGTAACTGTGTGGAATAACTGGAACTAATCTCATATTACTTATGGGAATGTAAACTGGTTCAGTCAGTTTGAAAAATCTGCAGTTTCCTTCACGCCTCTACCTAGCCCTTGAACAGCAGCTCCACTGCTAAATAAACATATAAGAAAGATGTGTTCACTGGAAGGGAAGGGAAAAATAATTTTCTGGGTTCTTAGCTGAGACTCCCCATAATAAAAAGGCAAATTAATGGGAGAGAAATGAATTTAATTACATACAGGAGTCCCACAAGATATGAGAATCAAAGGCAGCCATGCAGTTATGCTTAAACCCTATCCTGAGATAAGGAAAGGGACAGGAATCTGGAGCTTCAGAGGAGAGGAACGCACACAGAACTGTAAGAAAGAAAGGCAAGCGTTTGGTAAACAAATGTTTACCAAATAATGACTCTATTCTTAGTACAGTCCCCCTTTCTACTTTTAGGCAGTTAAGGGAGAAGCAAAAAAACTTTTCCTGTTGCTGGATCTTGTTTGCCTTCAGGTCAAAATGACCCACATGGTGAGGTGGCACGTTTTGGGGTGGCCTCTTCTGCCCTCCTTCACCACCAAAAGATGTGAACAATGGTGTTGATAGCAGTCTTATTTCTAATAGCTCCAAGCTAGTCACCCAAGTGGACATCAACAGGGAAATGGATAGAATGAATTGTGGCACTTTCATGTAGTAAAATATTTCATAGCAATGGAAATTATGAACTAATTTTAAAAATGATCCAGTGACACATGCAAAAGCATGACTGCATCTCAAAGGTATTATGTTGGGTAAAAGCAGCCAGCCATGAAAGGAGTACCTGTATGAAGTTCGTGCTTAGTCGCTGAGTCGTGTCCGACTCTTTGTGACCCCAGGGACTGTAGCCTGCCAGGCTCCTCTGTCCATGGGATTTTTCCCGGCAAGAACACTGGAGTGGGTTGCCAGTTCCTTCTCCAGGGGATCTTCCTGACCCAGGGATTGAATCTGAGTCCCCTGCACTGGCAGATGAATTCTTTACCACTGAGCCATCTGGGAAGCCCTGTATAAAGTTCAGAGACAGGTAAAGTTAACTGATGGTGATAAAAGTTAAAAAAAAAAAAAAAAAAAATCCCTGTGCCAGGTGGGGATGGGGAGGTATTCTTGGGAAGCTCATGCTCAAAAGACCTAAACACTCCAATGGCTTTCTGGAAAGGGTTTTTAAAGACAGTGTGTGAGAGAGGCTCGTGAGATGGATGATCAGATTGTGTTCAGTTCTCTAACCACAATAGTGGTTAATAGTGAGGTAACAGAGTGATGTTTTGGAAATATTGATCATTAACTTTTCTGATTTTAACCAATCTGGGGTCTGCGTGCTGTTGGTCAGCATGCAGTTAACTTCTTCCACCTGGCCAGGGTTTTAGTATCTATAAAACAGCTCAAAGATATGGCTCAAGATATTATACATAGGCCTTGAGGAGGAACTAAAGATCCTTGATTTTGTTTTTTAGGTAAACTGTCATAGTTTTGTCTTGTTCACCTTCCTTTGGTTTATTCTGATTCTGTAACTTTTCTGAGCCTAGGAGGCTAAAGGTTTTTTTTACAGGGAAGAGGCTAGGGACACGGGGAGGGGCGATGAGAGGCCTGTCTCCAGGAAGATCCCACGGGGTCCTGCTTGGCTTTATGACCGAGTAAAATCCTGTAGACATCACTAAGAACATATGTACATGTTTATCTATAAGGATGTTTGTTTCAGTGCCCCTTGTAATATTGAGCATTTGGAAACAATCCAGTGTTTCCAGAGCATATTGGTAAATATGCTTTGTAATAATGTGCAGCTATTTGAACAACATGGTGGGGAAAGGGCCTATATTTATAGTCATGTGTGTTTCTACTAAGGAAACCAGACAGACACAGTAAAAACTACAGGAAACTGTGTTAGTTGACTCAAAATGTAGCTGTGGTGATGATGAAGACATTTGAAATGTACATATTGAATCAAATTGATAGATGAAAATATAATCGATATCGATTACATATTATTCACCTCCCTGGATGAAACATACTGTAAATTTTATGTTTCTTCCTAAAATCTATTTATTCTCATATTCTTTGGTTTGGCCTTAAATTTACTTTTTACTCTTCTGACTTAGATTCAGTAAATGAAATCTTGTCTGTGGCCTGAAATAGCAGTTTTCCTTTTCAGTAATCGCTGGTTAAAAAAAGCCCTAAGCGTGTAAGAGAGGGTGTTAATATAAGTATAGAGACTGGGAGCTAAACGGTAAGGCTGTGTGGAAGAGAAAGCTGTTGAATAAAGTTGAAGGCTGAAAACATTCCCATAATAAAATCCTACTCTGTTTTTAGTAACCATGAAATGTCTTTTTAGAGTTGTCTCTAAGAAACCCACTGGGAAACACCCAGATTTTCTAAAATTTAGTATTTCCAATGGAAATAACATTACCTGCCAATTAATTGTCATGGGATAACATTATTCAAATTAGGAACTGTGGTGGCTCAGATGGTAAAGAATCTGCCTGCACTGTGGGGGACCTAGGTTGGATCCCTGAGTCAGGAAGATCCCCTGGAAAAAGAAATGGCAACCCACTCCAGTATTCTTGCTGGGAAAATCTCATGGACAGAGGTGCCTGGTGGGCTACAGTCCATGGGGTCACAAAGAGTTGGACATGACAGAGCGACTAACACAAGATTACATAAAGTTTTTTCAAGAAAGAGATCCTCGAAAATTTATTTCTATCTTTTCTTCTTCTGGCCAAAGGAAGAATTAAGTCAGTGACTTTGGTGGGTCCTTATTTTGAACAGTGCACATCAGAAATTGTGTACTATCATTTTTTTTTTTGTACTATCATTTTTAAAAGCTTTCTCACTTCAGTTAGCCAAGTATCTTTGAAAGAGGGTAATTTTTTCATCGGGAAAAGGAAGAAGCACTTTATTGTCAAGGTTGCTTTATATTTAGCCATCTTAAAAACTTCTTGGCCTCAATTTCCGTATCTATCAAATGGAAACAACAGTGCTACAACATCTTACTAGTATTAGATGAATTAAATGGTGTCTGAAATGAGGCAAGTGCTAATAAATAGTAACTGTATATTTCTGTATACACATATATAACAGCACACAGATATAGCTCTGTGTCCAGGAGTCTTTATCTTAGTTTTTCATCACCTGTCTAGCACCATATTTGGCTCACACTAGGCCCCATAATTTTTTATTGAAGCGCCCCCCCTTTTTGGTTTGTCATATATAGCAGAAAAAAAAAAAAAAAACTTTAGAGACTCATTTTATTCTCCAGGCCAAAGCAACCTGGGGTTTCAGTAGAATTAGAAACATCTCCTAGGAAAACTTAGCATGACAAGAGCAGGTGTAACCCCTTCCAAAACTCCGCTTTTTAATCAAAAGGATTTTTGTGGCGCCCAGTCTTCCTGCCTCCTTCATCCATGCATCCCATAAATATTTACTGAACAGTAATTATAACTTGGGCACATAGATGCTGGAGACATTGTGAGCAAAACAAGAAGAGGCCTCTGCCCTCATTCATGGAGATTATATTCTGCTGGGGGTGCCCCCAGGCTGGCACTTCTGCTGCTCCAGTTTACCAAGCAACTCCCACCTCCCCGCCGCGGCACCCCCATTGTTGGGGAGAGCAGCCTCTTGCTTCAGTGGGCGCAGCTGTTCTCTGAGCAGTGGGCTTTGAAGACTTCCTTCTCCTCAACTTTGCTGGACTTCGGAACAGTAGTCCAGACTACATCTGGAACCCTCTCTCCAGGAACTCCGCTGAAATGAACTTATTGTTGTACAGTCTTGGCCCCAGGCTTGAAAAATATCCCACAAACAAGTACCAGCTTATCTGAGGCTTGTCCACATGATTTACTAGCACCCTTTTGCCTTACAGGGATGGGAAAGGAATACCAAGGCAATGTGTCAGCTCCTACTGGCAGCCACAGACATATTTTCAGGGAAGGGTAAGGCATTCCCATCCAGAGTCTCTTCAGATTCTTGAAACTGCAAAGACAAAAAGCAAAAGTAAACACTAAAACTGTGAATGAAGAATGAACACAAAGGGGGGATATCCTTCTATGGAAATAAGCTTTCCTGCAGAGGAGAAAAACAAGAACCTGATGAAAAATCTGTCAGCCTGGGCTAATAAGTGGAGCCCAGACTCTGCACCATGCCTCCTGCATCCCCATTTCTCTGCTAAAACACTTTGTTTTGAAATGGAAATTAATGTTTGGTAGCCGAGGGACTGACGTCGTTGACGCCGGCTCCATTGTGGAGCGGAGACGCAAACCACAAACGGGAAGATTATTCTGAGAGTGGGTTAAGCAGACGGTGAGAGGGGGCAGTAAAGTGACGGAAAAAACCGAGCAAATTCTGTGAAGTCTGGCTCACCTGTAGAGGCAGCTGGAATTGAGAAGTTCCTCCCCTGAGTTCGGCATTTGTTCACCCCAAGCGTCACTCGTTCAGTATCCAGGCCTCTTACCTGCTGCTGGGCTCTGGGGACCCAGTGCGGGGTGGGGTGGGGGAGGAGCCAAAATCCATCCAGCCCCTCCCACTCACTGCCCCACCCCCACCGGCTTGGAACTCCCTCCCAACGCTGGGAAGTGGGGGAACCAGATTCACATTGAGGTCTTTCCACTCTGGATCTTCCCCCACCCAGGGATCCAACTGGGGGTCTCCTGCATTGCAGGCAGGTTCTTTACCACTGACACCACCTTCAAGCCCTGTTGTGATTTTGTTTTTATTTGTACTTTAAATCCTGGCTAAAATCTTTATTTCTTCTGTGGAATTTCACTTTTCCTTTGATCTTGGAGGCAGCTTTGGGCCACAGTGTCCTTCTGACCCAGAGAACCATATTCTCAGGTGATATGACTGATTCTACAGTTTCTTTCCAGTGTCAATATTTTCCCCCCCTTACCCTCTGAATGGGTTTCTTTCTAAGCTCCGATTGATGCTTTCTGCTCCCAGATATTCTTTCTCAAGTCCTCCCAAGATTTTCTCTGCTCCCCAAGACAGACACAAAAGCCACCTCCTTTCGAACCAAACTCAGTATAAACTGAAATGAAAGCAGGAAAAGAATTACTGAAAGTGCTCCAGAATTTTGACTTTTCTCATTCTGAAATCAAATTCTGTTTGAAAGGCAGGGACATGTTTACAGGAGAACATGATAAATGAGGGTCCTCATGTTTGATTTCAGAGAACTCTAATGCAGAGGCTATAGAAGAACTGTAAACAAACATGATTATGAAAACTTTAAAATGATTATATATTACACTTACATTTTTAATTTTAACCATTCATTCGTTCATTCAACCAACTGATGGTTATTGAACACCTGCTGTGAGCCAGATCCTGCGGTGCTGAGGAAACATTGGCAGAAAGCAAAGTAAACCAAAAAAAGTTTCTTGCTCTTACAGAGTTTATATTCCAGCTCTGTGAATATTGACTGGAGGAAACAGTCAATAAACCTAACAAGTAGGCACACTCTATGTTAGAAATCGATACATGCAAGAAGGAAAATAAAGCAGTGAAGAGATAGGGCACATTGGGGATATGGTTGCATTGCAGCTTTACGCAGGGAGGCCAAGCAGAGCCTCTGTGGTGAAGGCGTGAATGATTGTTCAGTCTGAGGGAACCGCATGCACAAAGGTCTGAGAAAGAATGCCCACTGAGTGTGCTTGGAAGAATGAAAATGCCGGCTGGGCTGAGGCACAGAGGGTGGAATGGGTGGACCACCTGTGGAGGTCTTTAGTAGATGTTGGCCTTTCTCTAAGTAGCGTGGGAGCCTAAGGGGTTTTGAGCAGCATGGATAAGTTCTGACTTATAAGGTTTTCACCGTGATGTGGTCCAGAGAGGGATTTTTAAGGATGAAAAATTACAGCATGTTTGTGTGCTTTTGTAAAGGATCCCCAAGGGAGAATATAAGATAATGTGAGAAAGAGAGGGGAGAACCACTGGCGATATGCCCTGAGTAGGGAAGGAGGCCTGGGGTGTAGAGCAGGAAGAGGAGCTTGGCCTCAGGATCACAGACAGCTCACCTGTGACAGGAGGGATGACAGATGTGTGTACGGGCACAGGTGCACGTGGTGGGTTGATGTGTTGGGGGGTACTTGTGGAAGTTCTCTTCTACTTTTTTTTTTTTCCAAGAGCCATGGAAAGCAAAATCATGAGCCAAGAGTGAGGCTGGGGGAGGAGCAGGTGTTGGAAGTTTGAGGAGAGAGGGGTATGAATTAACCGTCTAGGAGAGAGGGAGAAGAGTAACCGTCTAGGAGAGAGGGAGTGCAGAGGGACCAGACGGCAGGGTTATCAGATGGCGATCCTGGTTTCTGGTCATGGATTTAAGATGAGAGCAGCCACATGGGTATGTTTTTCTCCAGCCGTGTTGAGCTGCACTGATGCAGGCACAGAGTGAGACAAGGCAGAGGTTTTGCTGCGTGAATATTATGATGGGAAGGAGAGGCAAGGAGTTGGAGGGATACATAGATGAATGATAAGCTGTCTGAAGAAGCTGAGTGGAGGTAATGGAGGATATTATTAATAGTAAAAAGATGGTAAGATCACTGCATCATAGGTCTCCTTGGATTGGGAGGGAACTAAATGGAGTAAGCTGGAAGTCAAGCAAGTGGTGATTGGGATGCTTGAAATGGAGGAGGCGGCATTGGGGTTTGGAAGTGACATGACCTGGAGCATGACTATGGGGGAAGCTGAGGTAAGGTGGAGGACAAGACACTTGATGGGAAAGTGGTCAAGGAACCTAGAGGCCAGTAGTATTGGAAGGCTCCCCTGTGATTTGGAAATCAGGAAGTGTTTTATAATGTAAGTAATGTTGGCAAAGGTAATAGTGAGTCAGGGACTAAAATCTTTAAGGAACGAGAGCGGATGGGGAATTTCCTGGCAGTCCAGTGGTTGGACTCCACGCTTTCACTGCCAAGGGCCCTGGTTCAATCCCTGGTTGAGGAACTAAGATCCCCCAAGCCAATTCAGTATGGCAAAAGGAAAACCAAAAGGAATGAGGGGAGAATGGTAAGGGGTGGCCTTCTTTTGATAACTGCAGCAAGGAGGAGCCGCCTGTCGTTGAATCTAATGACAACTTTTAAAAACTGAGAGTGTAGAGAGAAAGGAAGATCACTGACACGGAGGAGGCCACCTGTAGAGATGGACTCAGGCCTTAGCACAATGAAAATGCGAGAGAAAGCAGCAGGGGACGAGGTGACTGCAGGTTTCAATTAGAACAGGGAAGTGAAGAAAATGTTTAAAGTTTGAGAACAGAGAGGAATTTGCTGCTGGAAGACTACGGACAGAGGACAGAGTGGAGCGCTTTGGGATTCTGGGCTGTCAGGAGTGTATGAGGGTAGCAGCCTGGTGGTGATGCTTACTTGCCTGCATCCCTGGAGATCCTGGGCTTGTATTAACCACCATAGCAAGGGTGATGGGATAGGTCTTGTTGGTTTTGAAGGCAGAGAATATATGTGCTGGGAAGGAGGATAGTTCGGTAAAGGCAGGACTTGGCAGGACATCTTAGAACTTTTTGTCCTCTCAATTGCAAGTGTATATATTGACTGCTTAGGAGGAAAGTAAACAAACATGCATTAAAACCCTCATGGTAGTTGTAGCAGGATGATGGAATTTTAGACTGCCTTCCTCTCTTACTCACTATTTACCCCTTGAAGCCCATACAAAGATCTCACCACTCAGTTTAAACATTTTACCACCTCTTGCTTGTAGCTTAAATAAAACATCCAGTACTCTTTTACAGGGTTCAACTAATTTTGTCTAGATTCACAGAGGAGAAAACTATGCACTAAAAACAATGATGATCACAAATAATATCCCTGCTGGTGATATTTCCCTGGGTGTTCTAATTGTGTTTTCGCAGGATAGCTCAGATAAAGCAAATGCCTTTCTGACCTTGAATATAGCTAAGTACCATGCATCCTGCCCCAGTCTGGATTACTGTTTGTTGGCCAGATCCAGACTCTCAGGTTCTTCCAGGAAGTGTGTTTCTAAAAATTTCAAAAGCCTGTATAGAGAGTTCTCTTGTGCCCAGGTAGACAGATTTGAGATTAATAACAGTTAGAGTTCTTTATGCCTTTGGTAATTCATCTAGAGCGTCATGAGATGTTAGAAGTGAAACTATTCTAAATTTTAAGTTTGGTTATCAAATCTCTTTATTTTTATTGTTAATAGATGAAGAATGCAGTTATTCCCTTAGCCATCAGTCTTATCCCCAGGAGGACTTTGTAATGAAACCTCCTGAACCTGCAAACCAAGATTTTTGTACAAACATGTGTAGAAACTTGCCAGCCTGTTATCTACCTAACATATTAAATACTATAGAATATTTTTGTAATTAGCTATCATGTTTTGCTTTAAAGAAAGTATATTAATTTTCCTCTATAGGTAGTATGATATCTAAAGAGAGAGACACTGAGATTGAACATAAGTTTGGGGAAAACCTTAATCACAATGTATTTCTAGAATGAATGAATGACTATTTGATTAGTATTTCTTAGCTATTAGTATTTCTTAACTTTCTTAACCTCCAAGCATTTCAAGAGATTGAACTGGATCTTGAGTATGAAATCCTGCAGAAAAGGTAAGAACTACTTGAATCTAGCAACAGAAAACTGAACTGTATCCATGAATGTATCTAACAGTAAATACCTCTGTCGACTTTGGGCAGTTGGCTTAACCTCTTTTTGGTTTTCATTTTTGTCACGAACATGACAGGACTAAAACCATAGAATTGTGTAGAGTATGAAGGGATCACAGGGATTTTATAATTTCCCTCAAAAGAAACTAGGCGTTCTAGAGAATTTCCTGGTGGTCCAGTGGTTGGGACTTTGCCTACCAATGCAGAGGATATGGATTTAATTCCTGGTTGAGAAGCTAAGATCCTGCATGCCTTGAGGCCAAAAAGCCCCCAAATATAAAACAAGCAACGCTGTGCTGTGCTTAGTAGTTTAGTCGTGTCTGATTCTTTATGACCCCATGGACGGTAGCCCGCCAGGCTCCTCTGTCCATGGGTTTCTCCAGGCAAGAATACTGGAGTGGGTTGCATGCCCTCCTCCAGGGGATCTTCCCAACCCAGGGATTGAACCCAGATCTCCCGCATTGCTGGTGGATTCTTTACTGTCTGAGCCACCAGGGAAGCCCAAGCAATACTGTAACAAATTCAATATAGACCTTAACAAATAATAATAATAATAATAAAGAAACTAGGGGTTCTAATTCCAGTTCACTTCCTTCTCCATTATGCTGTGCTGAGCTGGAAGCCACTTTCAAATCAAAAAGGTGATGATTCCAACTTTAAAGGTAGTTTCAAAATTGTGATGCTTTTGCAAGCAGGTTTGCCCAAGTCTGTCCCCACCACCTTCCACACCTCATGCCTCCTGAGCCATTTCTGAGGAGTTTTGGATCAAAGCACAACTCTGGAAATGTACTAAAAACCACTGAAGGAATATATGCTTTAATTGAGTGAATTGTATTCTGAATTATGTCTCAGTAAAACAAGGTCAAAATTCTTTCTTTGCAGGTAATAGGAAGTGAAGTGAAGTGAAGTGAAAGTTGCTCAGTCGTGTCCAACTCTTTGTGACCCCATGGACTATAAAGTCCATGGAATTCTCCAGGCCAGAATCCTGGAGTGGGTAGCCTTTCCCTTCTCCAGGGGATCTTCCCAACCCAGAGATCAAATCCAGGTCTCCTGCATTGCAGGCAGATTCTTTACCAGCTGAACCACCAGGGAAGCACAGAATACTGGAGTGGTTAGCCTATCCCTTCTCTAGCGGATCTTCCCAACCCAGGAATCGAACTGAGGTCTCCTGCATTGGAGGTGGTTCTTTACCAACTGAATTATCAGAGAAGCACCAACTCCCAACTCAAACAGAGAAAAAAGGGAGTTAATAGAGCAGGTCATTGAAAAGTCCTACCCCAGATGTCCAGGCATGGCTAGATTCTGGTCTCAAGCAATAACATTAAGCCCCAGAAATGACTGCTCTGTCTCTCAGCTCTCTCTCTTCTGTGGGAGACTCAGTCTTAGGAGGACTTTCTCCACAGGCGGCCCCTGGCAGTTCTCATATGTTTACCAGTTTAGCGACTCTAGGAGAAGTGTATCCAGTGAAAGTTCTGGGACTGAGTGTCTTTGGCTTGGTTTGATTCACATGACCGTCCAATAATAGCATCCAATAATAATAATACTTACTATGAACCAACTCTATTCTTCCACCATCCCATTTCATAGATGAAGAAATTAAGGCACAGAGACGTTAGGTAACTTGCCTAGAATCACATGGTAGTGAGTACAGAAGCTGGATTTGAAACTCACGCAGTCTGCCCCTAGAGTTTATGGTCTTATTGGTTTTAAGTATTGATACTGTTCTGTCCCCAGTCACTGGAGTCAAGGGAAAGAAATGAATACTCTCATTGGTCAATTCTGAGGCAGGTCTAGTATTTGCAACTGCATTCTCTCCTGATGTCCTTTGTTCCAGATCTTTGATGATTGATTTTATATTTATATAAATATATATTTATATTTATATATTTATATTTATATATTTATATTTATACACATGTATATATATATATCACTTATATAATTATATAAGTTATAACATAATTTTACAAGTTATTTATAATATATATTATAATCAATGTCAAGATCTTGGCCTGTCTTAAAATAATGCACTAATCTACAACTTTGGGAAGGAACAATGGAGTAACTTTTCAGTGTTTCATCAACAACACTAAGTTAAAGGAGACTTTAAAGCTACTCAGCATAACTAATAGACAATAATAGACAATAAGTTATAACTAGAAGATACATCCCTTATTGTAGAATACAAGGTTAGGCTGAAAATGAGCATTGTTTTTTTAAAATGCAGATAGAGAGTTAGAAAATTAAAAGAAGATTTTTGATCTTTTTCTGATGCAGGAAATAAACTTACACATGGTAAGTATTTCTAAGGTGTCAGGCTTTTCAGAGTGTGGCACCCAGAACCCCTGATATTGAAATCACCTGGGATGCTCTTTATTAAATCATAATCCCTGGTAGTGGGCCTGGGAATCTGCATTTGTTAAACACCTTCAGTGATCCTTATGGCCTCTAAAGTTTAAGAATCATTACTGTAAGTAGCTAGGGAAAGTGGCTAGGCTCTTAGAAGTAGGATCTTAGGGAACTGAGGTTGGACAAAGGGCAACATCCATAGGAGGCATCATCTGTTGGGTAGGAAAGGGAGCGCTCACAATCTCAGATTTCAAACAGCTTTAATTGTTAGATGGTCCCTCTGTAGTTTATCTCCCCTCCTTCTTTATGTTGAGAGGTGTGGGTATCTGTATTCACTGTTGGCTCTGCAGATCAGGAGAAAATAGCACTAACCGGTAAACTTCAGTGAGGAATTTTTCAAATGAAAAAAGTGTTCCTGTGAGCTATAAACCATGGTTTCCAACAGTGGCCATTTAATATTAGTAATTGTTGTTGTTCAGTCACTAAGTCATGTCTGACTCTTTGTGACCCCATGAACTGTAGCCTGCCAAACTCTGTGGGGTTCTCCAGGCAAGAATACTGGAGCGGGTTGCCCACTTCCTTCTCCAGGGGACCTTCCCAGACCAGGGATCGAATCCCATGGTTGACAGGTGGATTCTTTACCACTGAGCCACCAGGGAAGACCTCTAATATTAGTGATAGTGATCATTAAATATTTAGAGCTAGCACTTTCTGAGTACACTCTACTGTGCTCTTTATATGCATTATTGCATTCTGTCCTCCAGTCATCTTATGGATGAATAGATGCTGATTATCAGACAAGCAGACCCAGGCTCAAATGTTAAGTCTTACATCACAAAAATGGAGCAGAATTGGGAGTGAAGGAGTTCAGGACATACTACCCCAATGGGGCCCTTGGTGTATGAATATTTTATGCTGTATGGCCCTTGGTGTATTGAATATTTTAAGCTGAATGAACAATACAGGCAGGAAGGTCACTCTGACCTTTCCACTCCCTTCTCCCAACACAGATCATAAAACCCTTCTGTGAGAGGTGTCCTTCCTACACCCTGAGCAAAGGAGCATCCTTATCTCCAAAGACAAAGGTACTCAGAGAGAATCTGAACAAACAAGCTTTGCTCATTTCCCTCAGTTTATTGCAGTTGCTTCATATTCCTTAACCTGTCATATTTCTTCACATTGTGCCTTCTCCATCAAACCTTGCATAAGAGTACACAGGCTTAACTGCTTCCCAGGGTCTTCATTTCCATGTGAAGCATCTTGTGTTGGATAAAGTTGTATGCTTTTCTCCTGTCCGTTTACTTTTCAGGCCCAGTCAGGGACCCTAGGGCTTCCCTGGTGGCTCAGTGGTAAAGAGTCTGCCTGCACTGATTCTTGTTGATGTATGACAGAAAACCACAAAATTCTGTAAAGCAATTATCCTTTCATTAAAATAAAGAAAAAAAGAATCTGACTGCAATGCAGAAAACAGAGGTTCTATCCTGGGTTGGGAAGATCCCCTGGAGAAGGAAATGGCCACCCCTCCAGTATTCGGGAAATCCCATGGACAGAGGAACATGGCAGGCTGCAGTCCATGGGGTCACAGAAGAGTTGGTCACGACTGAGGGACTAAATAACAACAAGAACAGGGACCCTAAGAGAGTTGTGGAAAACTTTTTCCTCCTCCACAGGACATTCAGACCAAATCCACTTAGCAGGAAAGCCCACCTGCTTTTGAACCACCTTGCCTTATGCTCTCAGCAAGAATTTATCATTCTCCATGAGACTGAAAACAGAGAATTTAAAGGAACGTTGACTGCAGCAGGCATACATTTATAATAAACCTACCTGGAAAGAAAGACCCTCTCAAGACTCACCATTCTAAGTGATCTATCTGATGCGCACAAAGGCAGTTCTGACATGTCTCAGATATCTGGTCACCAAAATTAGGAAACAGTGGTGCGCATGTCCTATGGGCCTTTTTTTTTTTTAATTTATTTATTTTAATTGGAGGCTAATTACTTTACAATATTGTAGTGGTTTTTGCCATACATTGACTTGAATCAGCCATGGGTGTACATGTGTTCCCCATCCTGAACCCCCCTCCCACCTTCCTCCCCATCCTATCCCTCAGGGTCATCCCAGTGCACCAGCCCTGAGCACCCTGTCTCATGTATCCAACCTGGGCTGGTGATTTGTTTCACATATGATCATATAAATGTTTCAATGCTATTCTCTCAGATCATCTCACCCTTGCCTTCTCCCAGAGTTCAAAAGACTGTTCTATACATCTGTGTCTCTTTTGCTGTCTTGCATATAGGGTTATCATTACCATCTTTCTAAATTCCACATATATTCCCTTTTGATGCTTCTCAAATGTTTTAAGGATCAGATTCCCTCTACTTCCTGGGTCTTGGATGCTTGACCTTGGATGGCCAATTATAATTGTCATTCTTGACTTGTCCTAAAGCCTTTTTGCTGGATGAAATAGAGAGCAATCCCATGCCTGGAAAAATCAGGCACAGTGATCTATCTAGAAATGCATAAAACAACACCAAGCTACTTTTGCTTGAATTCAAGCACCCACTTTGAGCCAGGCCCTGAGTTAGTATAATGGGATAGCCAAAAATATACGACCTCAAAATTCACAGAGCAGATGGGCCACTGTGCATATTACAGTACAAGGCAACATGCAGGAGAGCGTGTGAGCTCCCTCACTGCCCTTTTAAAATACCTAACATTTCTCAGCCTTGGTTTTCTCATCTGCAGAAGGAAACAATCATGGTGTGGATGGAGGTCACTGTGAGGATTAAAGGGAAAAAACTATCAACTGTGTCACATGATTCCTGTCCCATAGTATGTGCTCAATAAGTAATCTTATTACCAACTTTACTGACTCTTTTAGACAAAGGATTATTTGGGGTGAGATGAAGAAGTTATTGCTTCTGGTAATTGAGGAAGGCATCTTTGGGGAGGAGCATTTGATCTGGGCCCAGAAGGGTGGGGCTCCTGTGAGAGAGGAGGGGATGTTGTTGTTGTTTAGTTGCTAAGTCCCATCCAACTCTTTACAACCCCGTGGACTGCAGCATGCCAGGCTTCCCTGTCCTTCACTGTCTCCCAGACTTTGCTCAAACTCATGTCCATTGAGTCAGTGATGCTATCTAACCATCTCGTCCTCTGCCGCCCCCTTCTCTTTTTGCCTTCAGTCTTGTTTCCCACCATCAGGACTTTTCCCAGTGAGTTGGCTCTTTGTATTATGTGACCAAAGTACTGGAGCTTCAGCTTCAGCATTAGTCCTTCCAATGAATATTCAAAGTTAGTTTCCTTTATAATTAACTGGTTGGATCTCCTTGCTGTCCAAGGGACTCTCAAGAGTCTTCTCCAGCACCACAGTTCGAAAGTATCAGTTCTTTGATGTTCAGCCTTCTTTATGGTCCAACTCTCACGTCCATACATGACTACTGGAAAAAACTTAGCTTTGACTAGACAGACCTTTGTTGGCAAAGTGATGTCTCTGCTTTTTAACATGCTGTCTAGGTTGGTCATAGCTTTTTTTCCAAGGAGCAAGCATTTCATGACTGCAGTCACCATCCTCAGTGATTCTGGAGCCCAAGAAAATCTGTCACTATTTCCACTTTTTCCGCTTCTGTTTGCCATGAGGAGAGGTTACGCCATCAGCAAAGAAAACAGAGTATGGAGATGGGACAGGTTAGCATATGTAGGGAATGATGAGCAATGCAGGCTGACCGAGGCACGGAGGGCAGGCCAGTTGCAGAAAGGGAGGGAAAGCCTGGTCAGAGGTATTTGTGGAAGGTCTCCCATGCTGACCATCATCATGTGAACAAGCAAAGGGCTTGTGTGCCTGCGGTGCAGAAAACCAAATTCTGGCAGTGGGAACCTGCAGCAAAGTGAGGGTTTCTTGCAGAACACCAAGTATGGGAGGAGGAGATCCACTCCAATGTGGTCTTTGAGTTTAGGAGTCTTTTTAAAGGAGAAGAACAAAGAAACTGGTCATCATCATCTTGTGACATTTCTGTGATATTTCTTAACTGTGGTTTCTGGAGTCAGGATGTCTTTGGTTTATGATTCTCTGGCCATCCCATCGGGGATCTGTGAGCTCATCATGCCCTGGAGAAACAACCTGAGTTTGTACATTGAAGATGACATCTATAAGAGCAATTCTTATCTATACAAACAATTTTAGTACGTTAACACTGTTATCAACAACAGCAATCTTGGTCATCTGACTCTGGTTGATTAGTGTTCAGTTAGCACAGAATTGAGGTCAGAGAGGACAAGAATGGGAATGAAATTTTGGAGAGAGATTAATCATCAACTTGGTAAGAGAAGTCAGTCTTTGGGGGACTTGGTTTCAGTCATATTTATTTTCTAGTCCAATTTCAGGGATTCCCTGATAGCTCAGTTGGTAAAGAATCTGCCTATAATGCAGGAGACCCCGGTTCGATTCCTGGGTTGGGAAGTCCAATTTCAGTTTTGGGTGCCAAACACACAGTAAAAAAGGATTGCACTGCCTTTTTTTTCCTCTTTCTCTCCTACCCCTCTTCTCCCCCTTCCCATCCTCCCACTCCTTCTCTCCTACCCCCTCCCTTTTTTTGTCATTGATAATACTCATGATCCTGGTGCTTCCCAGGTAAAGAACCCGCTTGCAATGCAAGAGCTGCAGGAGACCTGGGTTTGATTCCTGGGTAGGGACAATCCCCTGGAGGAGGCAATGGCAACCCACTCCAGTATTCTTGCCTGGAAAATTCCATGGACAGAGGAACCTGGTGGGCTACAGTTCAGAGGGTTGCAAAAGGTTGCAAAGAGCACGCACAGGCATACTCGTGATCTTAGCCAGGGCTGACTTGGCGACAAGGAGAATTCCCAGAAGCCTTAGGAGGCAACTCTTTTTTAATATTAAGAAAAAAATTATTTATTTTTGGTTGTGCTGGATCTTTGTTGAGGCTAGTGGGAGCCACTCTTCATTGTGGTGCATGGGCTTCTGATTGCAGTGGCTTCTTTTGTTTTGGAGCACGGGCTCTAGGTGCCTAGGCTTCAGTAGTCGTGGTACACGGGCTCAATATTTGCAGCTCACAAGCCCTGGAGCACAACCTCAAGAGCTGTGGCAAATGAGCTCAGTTGCTCCGTGGCATGTGAGATCTTCCCGGACCAGGGATCAAACTCGCATCTCCTGCAATGGCAGGAGATTCTTTACTGCTGAGCCACTGAGAAACCCAGAGGCAACTCTTTTTGAAATCACAAGTATATCATCAAAGTTGTGGTCTCCCCAGCCCCACCTTGGCTGTTGCTAACTACAGCCGCAGCAGCCTGGAAGATGGTGTGATTCAAGTGTTCCTGTCATTGGGCAGCCAAGGACCTAGGCCCTGGGGTCAGGGTGAGGAAGAAGAACCAATCTTGTTTTGCAGATAGAGGAGGATGCCGGGAAGAATTGTGTACAGGGGGTGATTTAACTGTTATCTGCTTGGATGTGGGATTGATTCACTCCTACTCAGAGGTTCTGGGAGCCCAGAATGTTACATAAGTGAAACATCTGATGCTTTTGGTCTCTGTAACAGTTAATCCACCACCTCTGCCCCCATTCAACATTTTCAATATTTGTAACATACAACTATAGCTAAAGGGAAGGAAAGACTTGATGTTTTAAATTTTAAAAGAAAAGCCCTTGTGGTTCTGTTCTCTGTCCCTTTCATTGGAGATGGCTATGGCTCTGTGTCTCCATAAGAAATGGCCCCGGTTGGGGAGTAGGTACCAGGCTGCAGTCATGTATGATCTTGCCCTAAGTAAGCCTCAATTAGGAACTACCTAAGAGAGGCTTAAAGCCTGTCTGGTCTATAATTAGACTGGCTGTACTGGTTTTTCTTTGCTTAGTAAATGCACAAGCATTTACTATGTGCCAGGATTTGCGTACAGAATTGTTACACTGTCAGATTCAGAGCAAACTGAAAGTAAGTATGTCACACTCTGCATTTTCTGAGAGCAGACCGCGCTTCAAGTTTAGGCCTGGCTTAACCTCATTGTCAGTCGGCTTCCGCAGCCCGGGTGGTAGGAATTAACAGTAAGTATGCAGGTGTTTCTAAATAAACGACATGTGAAATTGTTAAGCAATCACTGAATTTTTTTGTTCCCCTGAATCAGTTGGTGAATGTTTGTACACATATCCAACCGGTTGCTGTCAGCTTGCATACGTTATTAGAAGTAGCTTTTAACGCTTGCAGCTGCTTCGTCGTGTCAGTTGTATCTGACTCTGTGCGACCCCGTGGACGGCAGTGGCAGGCTCCTCTGTCCATGGGATTCTCTAGGTAGGCAAGAGTACTAAGGTGCCATGCCCTCCTCCAGGGGGTCTTCCTGACCCAGGGGTTGAACTGGGTCTCCTGCACTCCAGGCAGATTCTTTACCGCTGAGCCACCAGGGAAGCCCCCTTTTAAAGCTTACTTACCTTCAATCACAAGAAATAGGGTTGCATTTGCATAAAGCACTTTTTCGGGCTCCTCCTCCTCTGAGTCTGCCCAGACCCAAGGGAGCCATGATAAACATCATTCTGACTCTGACGTTGGACAGATTGCACAAGATGACAGAGCTCAACAGCGCTCATCCAGAAGGACTAGCCAGCTATGTTTTCTTCCTCCATGTACAGTGTGGGGTCTGTGTTCCAGGTTGTCACAAAATTGTATGGCTCCATTGATTTTTCTAAAGCTCTGAATTTTCAGCCTCCCAAGAGAACTGGAGTAGGTCTTTTTGTTTCTTTGTTATGTTGACCCAATTACACATCTTTTCTGTAGACTTTTCCATCTTGTAGGATGTGGGAAGCAAGTTTTATGCCTAGCCGAGGACTTTTAAAAACCAAATTTGTAAGCAAAAAATCTGAATTTCTTTGGAGCAGGAAACATGGAAAACAAATACCTTATCTATGCTGATTTTTCCCATAGAGTTGCTAAGCAAAACTTTGAAAAGGGTTGGGTTTTAGAAATTCAAATTATTTCATCGTCACCTAAAATAAGACCCACCTTGATTGTAAATTAGTGCAGCCACTGTGGAAGACAGTGTGGAGGGTTCACAAAAAACTAAAAATAGAACTCCCATATATTTCCACTCATGGGTATATATCTGAAAACACTAAAAAGACTAACTCCGAAGATACATACACCCCAATGTTCATACCAGCATTATTTATAATAGTCAAGATATAGAAACAACCTAAATGTCCGTCAATAGATGAATGGATAAAGAAGAGTGAGTGTGTGTGTGTGTGTGTGTGTGTGTGTGTGTGTACATACATGTGTTTGTAACATACAGTGATCACTAAAGAGCAGGACTTGATGTTTTAAATTTTAAAAGTAAAGCCTTTGTGGCTCTGTTCTCTGTCCCTTTCATTTGAGATGGCCATGTCTCTGTAAGAAATGGCCACAGCTGGGGAGCTTGCACTGGGCTGCAGTCATGTATGATCTTGCCCTAAGTTAGCCTCAATTAGGAAGTACTGAAAAGAGAGAGAGAGTATGTGTATATATATACATACATACATACATACACATACATACACATATGTATTACATACACACTGGAATACTACTCAGTCGTAAAAAGGATGAAATTTGTAGCAATGTGGAAGGACTTGGAGGGTATTATGTCATGTGAAATAAGTTGGAGAAGGACACATACTGTATGATGTCACTTATATGTGGAATCTAACAAATACAGTAAACTAGAAGCAGATTCACAGATATAGAAAACAAACTAGTGGTTACCAGTGGGAAGAGGGAAGTGAGAAGGGGCGAGATGGGGTAAGGGATTAAGAGGGACAAACTACTAGGTATAAAGTAAGCTACAAGGATATAGTGTAGAGCACTATATATAGGAATATAGCCAATATTTTATGATTATAAATGGAGTATAATCTTTAAAAATTGTGGCTGCTTCCCTGTCCTCGTTTCCTCTCCTTCCTCTCACCTCTCACTCTTCTCCAGTCTGGAAACTGCCAGATTTTTGTTAAAAAATCTGGTCTCCACGTTAATCAGTTCAGTGGGCAGTTTTTAGGACTCAATTTAATTCCTCTCTTAGCAGGACTTCGTACACATGGTAACTTTGGAAAATTACTTAACTTCCTCTTAGGATTGTAGCCAGGTCTGAATGAGATAGTTCATGTAATGGTGAGCACGGTGTCTGCTACAGCAATGTGTGTGCGTGTTAAGTCACTTCAGTCCTGTCCAACTCTCTATGACCGTATGGACTGTAGCCCGCCAGGCTCCTCTGTGCATGGGATTCTCCAGGCAAGAATGTTGGAGTGGATTGCCATGCCCTCCTCCAGGGCATCTTCCAAACCCAAGATAGCGATAAGCAACAATAAATGTTAACTACTGCTTTTTTTTTTTTTTCTTTAAGCATCACTTTTTTTTTCTTTTTTTTATTAGTTGGAGGCTAATTACTTCACAACATTTCAGTGGGTTTTGTCATACATTGACATGAATCAGCCATGGAGTTACACGTATTCCCCATCCCGATCCCCCCTCCCACCTCCCTCTCCACCCGATTCCTCTGGGTCTTCCCAGTGCACCAGGCCCGAGCACTTGTCTCATGCATCCCACCTGGGCTGGTGATCTGTTTCACTATAGATAATATACATGCTGTTCTTTCGAAACATCCCACCCTCACCTTCCCGCACAAAGTTCAAAAAAATATGGAACGCTTCATGAATTTGCGTGTCATCCTTGTGCAGGGACCATGCTAATCTTCTCTGTATTGTTCCAATTTTAGTATATGTGCTGCCGAAGCGAGCACTAACTACTGCTTTTATCAGCACACTCTTCTTTGGTTTTCCTCTTACATCCTCAATCCCTTCTGCTCTTCTGTGGTGTCATGAAATGTTGGGATTTGTTTATTCCACAAATAATTTAGCAAGTGCATATTTCATGCCAGGAAATTTTCTCGGCTCTAGGGATGCAGCGGTGAACAGAATTAAGTTGCTGGTTTCATGGAGTTATGCTTGGGGCAGGGAAATTGTAAAAATTAACACATACTATATGAGATGATGACTGACACATACTAAATGTATATGATATATACTACTGTATTGTATAACACTATATTGTATATAATGAACCATATGTCTAGTGGACGTATATCAGATATTACTAAGTTTCAGTAGGGAAAGGGGAATGGACGAATGCTGCAATTTAGGATAGCATACTCAGGGAAGTCCTCACTGATTGGCTGATTTTTGACTAGAGACCTCGGGAAGTAGGAAGTAATACATGTAGAATATTTATAAGACCATTCAGGCAAAAGGAACAGCTGATGCAAAGGCCCTGGGGCAGGGGAGTACTTGGTACTTTGAGGAGCAGCAAGAAATCAGTGAGCCTGGAGCACAGTGAGCCCAGCAGGAGAGGGGTGGATGCAGAGATGAAGTCAGAGAAGCGGCCTGTGGTGAGGAGAGAGGCAGGGTAGATCCTGAGACATTTTCCAGGCACTGTAAGGACTTGGCTTTATTTCAAGTGAACTTAGAGGTCATTGGAGGGCTTTGAGTAAAATAATGACTTTAATTTTAAAATAATCTCCCTAGATTCTCTGTGGAGAATAGACTACTGGGAACAAGGGTGGAGGCAAGGGGCTGGAGAGGAGGCTGTTGGGATGGTCCAGGCTTTCTCTGGGTCTGTAGGTGACTCTTCCCCTCCCATCCTGCTCTCTCTCCTAGACCACGCTTGGCTTCACAGAGCACTGATGTGCCTACAGCTCCCACCCTCAATTCTTTGGCTCCTCCCTGTCTTCTGACCTACAGTCTTACTTATTTGTTTACCTCTGCCAGCACTTGGCCACTCTGCATCTGAATATAGCCACACTCCTCCACGCCCCCTCTGGCTCCTCTGGGGTCACACTGGCCAATGAATGGCACTCCCACACAACCAGCTGTCGAGAGCCCTCCTTGGAGTGTCCCTCCCTAGCACACTACATCTGGGGGATCAGCACGTCCTCTTCTTTTCCACAGCATCTCTCCCCTGTTCTCTTTACCACAAGCCTCACAGAGCAGTGGGAAGACTCTTGGGAGTCCCTTGGCCTGCAAAGAGATCAAACCAGTCAATCCTAAAGGAAATCAGTCCTGAGTATTCATTGGAAGGACTGATGCGGAAGCTCCAATACTTTGGCTACCTGATGCAAAGAGCTGATTCATTGGAAAAGACTCTGATGTTGGGAAAGATTGAAGGCAGGAGAAGAAGGGGATGACAGAGGATGAGATGGTTGGATAGCATCACTGACTCAATGGACATGAGTTTGAACAAGCTCTGGGAGTTGGTGATGGACAGGGAAGCCTGGCGTGCTGCAGTCCATCGGGTCGCAAAGAGTCGGACACGACTGAGTGACTGAACTGAGCAGAGCAGTAGCCTCCTAGCTGGTAACCCTTATTTACTCAGCCCCTCCAGCTACTATTGGGTTGTTTTATTTGTTTGTTTGTTTGAATTTATTTATCTGGTCATGCCGTGTGGCATGTGGGATCTTAGTTCCCTGACCAGGAAGGACAAACCCACGCTCCCTGTGGTGGAAGTACAGATTCTTAAGCATTGGACCACCAGGAAAGCCCCTGGGTTGTTAAATGATATTTTCCACAAAAATGCAGAACTCTATAAGGAGCAGAGTTTTTCTGTAAAGATGTGTCTTTCTCACAGTGGAACAGCCTTTTCATTTATTAAAGGAGACACTTAATAACATCAGAACATTTGCTTTTGGATTACATTACTGGCTTGGAGAGCTATCGAAGGACAGTGGGTATCCCACTGACATTTGCATGACCAGAAAGCTACTTCCCAGAATAAAGAATGCTTTTCTTTAGTATCATATCTGGGCAAACCCCAGATATGAATTGTAACAGTTTCTCTTGACCATAGGAAGCTTATTAACATTGAATAATAGTTTTGGACCTGCATCCTGCTGCTCAGAGGACTCTCCTACTTAATTGGGTTTTTTTTTTTTTTAATTAAAAGAAGGAGGTGGAGTGGATGTGGTACCTATGCATGTTCCCAACTTTATTTAGTTTTATCAGAAGAAAGAAACTAGATTCTCTACTTCCACCCCAGCTGCAGCCAGAGTGACCTAAAATGACCACAAACAATAATAACAATCAGATCATATGACTTCTCTGCTTGGAACGGATCAGTGGTTTCTAATTGCCCTGGCAGTCAATTCTAGATTCCCTCTCCTGGCCCACCAGGCTCTCTTACCCTCTCTTCAGCTTCATCGCTTACTTTTTCCATCTGCGTTATATTTATCTCCATTTCTCAAGTGTACATCACTCTTCCCCTCAGCTGTCTTTCTCTATCCTTTCTGCACCAGCTTAAAAGCAGTTCTTTCTTTAGGCTTCAACTTAAGAGTCTCTTTATTAGGGAATCCTTCTCAGCTCCAGACTTGGTTAGGTCTGTTGCAGGAAGGGGGACCCCTTTCAGGGCCCAAAACTGGGCTCTTGTCTAACACTCGGAAATGAATTGTCTGAGGAGACACATGTGCTGACAACGCAAGAGATTTTATCGGGAAAGGGCGCCCAGGTGGAGAGCAGGAGTAAGGGAACCCAGGAGAACAGCTGCCAAGTGGCTCACAGTCTTGGGTTTTATGGTGATGGGATTAGTTTCCGGGTTATCCTTAGTCAATCATTCTGACTCAGAGTCCTTCCTGGTGGTGCACGCCTTGCTCAGCCAAGATGGATGCCAGAGAGAAGGATTCTGGGAAGTGGTCGGACAGGTGGTGTCTCCTTTTGACCTGTCCCAAACTCTTCCGGTTGGGGGTGGCTTATTAGTTCCGTGTTCCTTAGCAGGACCTCCTGTCATAAAACAACTCATGCAAGTGGTTACTATGGTGCCTGGCCAGGGTGGGCGGTTTCAATCAGCGTGCTTCCCCTAACAGGTCTGCGGGCCACAAGACTCCAACACACCTCTTTCTCCCCCGGAACCCACGATGTGCTGTGTCGGTCTTCCCCATCAGTGCTTTGCTGCGTTCAGCCGGTGGCAGCTCGTTCTGCAGCTGTCACCCTACAACCTGGTCAAAACTTGACACACAGTGGGCCCCCAGGAAATGCCAACTGGCCGGTTTGCCTCGGTTTTGCTGTAAATGTCAGGATGTTTCATAAAACAAAGTGTTTCCCAAGTGAAGGTTGCAATGACCACTTGTTAATTTGGTTGTCTGAACCTCTTAAAAAAATGGAAATAGATTTTCCAAGGGGGGTGGTGAGCTCGGAGAGCAAGAAAACAGGGATAATCCTGAGACTATTTATCAGCCTGGTTTGAGGTTTCATTTGGCTTGTTCCTGTTTCATCAACTGTACTGACTTTATATGCCTAACCCAGTAAAATAAGGTTCCCCACACTCTAGACTTGAATGAATTGGTATCACATGTTCTCCCTGAGTGAAAAGTCTAGGGAAGTCTGGGATAGTGAAAATGGAACGTATCCTCACAAACCCTCAAGTTCAGAATTAAGTGACTTTTGGAAAGGGGAGGGGGAGGGTCGGTTTAGGGGTAGGTAATTAAGAAGTACAAACTATTATGTATAAAATAAATTATAAGAATATGTTGTAAAACAAAAACAAAACAAAAAGAATGTTTTATAACAAGGGAAATATAGACATTATTTTATAGTAACCTAAGTGGAATATAACCTTAAAAAATTGGGAATCACTATACTCTACACCTGTAACTTATATACTATCTTACATCAGCTATACTTCAATATTTTAACAAAGGTTTCTTTTGCCTTCCTGCCTGCTCAGGTTACCATCAAAAGCTACATATAAACTCTGTGGAGTTGGTTGTTGTGGTACCAGTATGTTTTATAATTTGTATAGTAATATTCATGAAATAAGGGACAAGTTTCCAATTTCCATTGGAGTAGGATGAACTCAGATCCTGCCAGAAGTTTTTTCCGTGTTAAAAAGACTTAACCCAAGCTTAAAGATGTCAGCTTCCTTCTTTAAAACATGGCTTCTTTTCTTCAGGAAATGTGTGTTTCTACTGGGATACAAATGGGAATTTAAATACTGACGGAAGTGGATGTAATTTACTGAATGTACTTTTGGCAACTGGGAGAAGGCTATCTGAGATTTAGAAAGCATAATTACCAGGTTTGTCAGTATTATCACTTTGGGTTACAAAAGGACACAAAATTACAAGGGTATGTGCCTTGAACTTTTTGATTGTTTTCTTTTGAAAAACATGGCCTCATTATGAACATAGTGACGTAAAAACAAAAACAATTCATTGCCTTCCCAATTTCCATTCTACTGAGGACGACTCAAGGCAGACTTAGATTTTTCAAAGTGATCTGAAAGAAGATTGGGTATTAAAATAGCTTTAATGTTAGGCTCTAACCTCATGCATTAAATGTGAGCAGAAGAACACACAACGTTTGCTAATGAATGTTACTTGCTGTCTGTTAAAAACTAACATTATGCCGTTGGCTCCTACAGTAGTAATAATGTTGGGTTGGCCAAAAAAGTTTGTTTGGGTTTTTCCAGAAGCTGTTATGAACAAACTTTTTGGCCAACCCAATGCATGCCCTGTGGGTTGTTTTATTACAGTAATGTGTCACACTCTTACCTAATCACTCATGCAATTCAGATTTACCAAATGAAGATTTAAGGATGACCTTTGTGGTGACAGCAGTTTGAGTCAACAGGAGTGAAGCATCAGGTCTCATTAGCCCTGTGGTCCAGCAGCGTTGAGTTGTAGCTATGTCGCTACCAAACTGTTTTAAATAAATACAAATTATTTATTCTCTCTGCCAAATAAAACCGTTTCTAATTAACAGGGCCAGAGAAATTGAGCACCAGTCCTCAGTTTGATGAAACGGTTCCCAAGAAGACTGTAATTTCTGTGAAACAAATACAAAATTCTAAGAAGCTTTCACATTTAGCTATGCTGGATGTATTTTAAATGTACTTTCTGCCCCACTTCTTGGCTTGGTTTCTGGTGCCGCCGGAGCAGGAGACATGGGAGACGTGGGCTCAGTCCCCGGGTCAGGAAGATCCCCTGGAGGAGGGAATAGAGACCCATTCCAGTATTCTTGCCTGGAGAATTCCATGGACATAGGAGCCTGGCGGGCTACAGTTCACAGGGTCACAAAGAGTCGGACGTGACTGAGCACACACCCATCATGGCCTTGAGTTTGCATCAATTGCTAGCTGATTTCTTGTACCTGTTTGTGCCTCTCACCATGAACATTAGGTGATGGGTATGATAGATATGGAGAAGGAAATGGTAGCCCACTCCAGTATTTTTGTCAGGAAAATCCCATAGACAGAGGAGCCTGTCAGGCTATAGTCCATGGTGTGGCAAAGAGTCCAATGCAACTGAGTACACACACACACACACACACACACACACACATAAGACATACTCAGTAAATTTCCAATTTAGGTAAGACATGCTAAAGGGTCTGCATTGCATTTCCTTCAAATAATTCAAATAACCCTTCAAAAGATTATGAATTTTTTATCACTGACTCATTAAGGTCAGGCAGCTGGGATTTCAATTGATTTGTACCTAAATATGTATTAATTCCGGAGAAGGCAATGGCACCCCACTCCAGTAGTCTTGCCTGTAAAATCCCATGAACAGAGGAACCTGGTGGGCTGCAGTCCATCGGGTCATGAAGAGTTAGACATGACTGAGCAACTTCAATTTCACTTTTCACTTTTATGCATTGGAGAAGGAAATGGCAACCCACTCCAGTGTTCTTGCCTGGAGAATCCCAGGGACGGAGGAGCCTGGTGGGCTGCCATCTATGGGGTCGCACAGAGTCGTTCACTACTGAAGCGACTTAGCAGCAGCAGCAGCATGTATTAATTCATACTTTCTTAGAAAGTGAAAGTCGCTCAGTCGTGTCCGACTCTGTGTGACCCCATGGAATTCTCCAGGCCAGAATAGCTTTTCCCTTCTCCAGGGGATCTTCCCAACCCAGGGATCAAACCCAGGTCTCCTTCATTACAGGCAGATTCTTTACCAGCTGAGCCACCTGGGAAGATTAAATATGTATTAATTCATACTTTCTTAAGTAAATGTCAATTATGCTGCCAAAGTTTAAACTGGTAAAAATCAGAGATTGAACAGTAAGGAATAAACCCAAGGTTTCAAGAAATTTTATATAATGCCATTGTAAATATCAGTTTTGAGCTTAATATAACTTGGTCTATTTATTTTCTTTAAAAGTATGGGGAAATTGGGAAGGGTTGGTGTGTGGTATCAGACAGACTTGGGTTTAAATCAGTCCCTCCCGGTGACAGTGGGCAGGTTTCCTAACATCTCTCAGCCTCAGTCCCTCAGTCCCCCTATCCTGGGACTGTGACAAGGATGCTGTGAGGTGTGTGTGTGTGTGTGAAAGTGCAAGGACATGGACCTGGGTCTGGACCTGCCCACAGCCTCTCTTCTCTCTTTTCTCCCACCCCTTCCTCTAACCATCTTACCGATATAGTGAGTCACTTTACATATCTGTGGCTCAGTTTCCTTATCTAAAAAACAAGGCTAGACCATACATTCTTGAAGATTCTGAAAAGCTCTGCAATTCTAGGTTTTAAAAGTAAAATATTAATTAAAAGAAAAAGAGTTCCTACTTGGAAAAAATATTGGCACCATGCTGAGAATTATGACTGATCTGTAAATGAAAGTGTCTACAGACCATGAACTGGATCTGTTCTTTATGCCAAAAGTAGATTTTTCTGAGAGCAAGTTAATTGGAAAATTTGGAAAGCACCAATAAGTTCTTGCATTCACCTTAAAAGAGCAATGAAATTCCATATCCTGTGGTCTTGAAGTGAGTAATGGAAGGATGTAAATATTTATTGAAATGAGAGTGCAGCAGAGAGAAGATCTGCTTTGTCTATTGGTGGGTGGTAACACATCTATGGATCATTGTTTGCACTAAGCATTTAATAATCCCATCTGTTGAAAATGTATATTCAGAGGTACTTTGAAACTGCTATAAGCTACCTAGAAATTGGCAGGGAAATACTCCTGGAGAGATTCCAAACTCTGCAGTAGACCAAGAAATCCAATATAAATCAATATGTAATTATAAAACCCCATCTTTAGCCAGAGCTTTTTAAAAGATATTTTTTTACTTAGGCATGGTATAGATTTTTAACACCAGAGTCTGGGACTGTAGAGTCCTTTGCTAACCTCAGATTCAGTTCTGTTTATTTGACCTGAAAAACCCACTCTTCATTTGACCCAGCAACAGCAGAGCTTCCTTCTGTCCCCACTCCCAGCAACTGCTATGGTGTCATCTCCTCATACCTCCATGCTTTCCTTGTCTCCCAGGTCCTTTTAAGTAGATCACATCTCATTTCAAAAATCAATCACCGAGCTTTATAACAGCTTTATACTTCTTTTTCCATTCTATTACGTCTTTTTCACATCCAAAATTCTCTTGGTCCATCCTGCATTTCACAGCTCTTCTGTTTCTCTCACCACACTCTCCTTTTCTGCCCGTTTATCACTAGGCCCTACACATATGTTTTATACAGAAAGATGACACAGTGAGAATTGGAGAAAAGGCTAGGTATTTTGCAGGAGCTGTTAGAGGCAATTAATGGACCATTACTTCTTTAGTGGGCTTTCGTGGCGGCTCAGACAGTAAAGAATCTACCTGCAAGGCAGCAAATCCGGGTTTTATCCCTGGTTTGGGAAGATCTCCTTCAGAAAGGAATGGCTATCCATTTCAGTATTTTTGCCTGGAGAATTCCATGGACAGAGGAGCCTGGTGGGCTATAGTCCATGGGGTCACAAAGAGGTGGACATTACTGAGTGACTAACACACACACACACACACACACACCTCTCTTTAGTTATCTCTTTGGATGAAATCTTTTACATAAGTCTATGTGAAATTTAAGTAGGAGTTTAAGAGAGTACATAATCAAAATGAGCAGTTTTCTACAAAAGAAATCAGGCATCCCTCACCCCTCCACCTCCTACAGGTCATGGAGTTTCTCTGTGGGCTTAGAGATCCCTTCTCTTTCACTTCTCAGCTGCTGTTCCTCCCAGCCTCACAATATGGCTGCTTACATGTATTTGGCAAATTAATCATCCCATAAGTAGTGTTTGGGGCTGCATTGCGTCCCCCTAAAATTCACATGTTGAAGCCCTACCCTTTCATACTTGAGAACATCACTGCGTTGGAAAGGGGGATCTTTAAGTTAAGATGATTAAGTTAAAATGAGGCTGTTAAGTTGGGCCCTATGTCAGTCTGACTGGTGTCCTTGTAAGAAGAGGATCTTTGACCACACTGAGACACCAAGGATATAAGGGCACAGGGTGATAGCCATGGAAAAAAGGCAAAGTGTCGAGGAGGGTGCCGTGTGCAAGCCACGGAGATTGGCCCCAGAGGAAACAAATCCCTGTTGGTCCTTTGATCTTGGACTTCCAGAACTGGGAGAAGATATGTTTCTACTGTTGAAGCCACTCTATCATTGAAAGTATTTTGTCATGATATCCCCACAAACTAATACCAATGGTGATAGCAATATCACATCTGTGTTACGAGGTCACTACAAGACCACTCAGGAGGATCGAAGCTATGAAATCTAGAAAACAGGCTTTTTTTTTTTTTTTTTTTGAAAACAGGCTTTTGAGCAGGAAATAAACTCATGTGCGAGATGATCTGAGCACATGCGATTTTGATAGGCAACGTGTTTGAAACATTCATTTCTTTTCAAGCCTGGTTTTGGGGTTTTTGCCTCCCTGGAAGTCAGGGAAGGAATTCCACCACTTGTTCAGAACTGCAGAAAGTGTAAGCAAGCCCTGCGACACGCGGATCGCACTGCCTCTGCCCTGAGTGTCTGATGTGTGGGGTTACACCGACAGTAACTGGCTTAGATCTGGGTGAGTGAGGGTCACACTGAGCTTCGCCTCAGTGAAACAACCCAGGTGGGGGTGAGTCAAGAGGCGCTGTTCAATAGAGTGGAGCACTGTCAGTGTGCAGCTGGACTTGGCTCCAGCTTTATGGAGTTAACTTCAAAGAAGTTCTTAGAAGTACTTTGCACAGTAACTGAGTCCCTCCATGGATTTACTGGCCTCTACCGCAGTTCTGAAATTTTGACCTTCATAAAGCCACAGTGACTTCTGGCTTGGTTCAGTACATTAAAGAAGAAAAAATGTGTTTTATGTACCCTGTTGTGTGGGCATCTTTAAAATAAGTCCTTAAAAGTACTCATTTCTGATCCTTTCTATTACCATTGGGTAGGAACGGTGTGTTCACTGTGTGTAATTTATGTGGTGCATAGGCCACTTGGAAATCTCAATGAATCATCAGTAGTCGAAAATATGACATAATTTTCAGAGATGAGTTGCACCTGAGTTTTTTTATTTTGGTGTGAGAGTCTAGTGCAGTTTTCCTTTTCTCCATGGGAACTACCAGTATTTTCCTTTCCCCACTAACTTATAATGCTGTCTCTGTCATAGATTATGCTACTAAATATGCTTGAGTCTATTTCTGAGCTCTCTCTATTGGTCTTATTCCTGGTCATGGTAACTGATCAGTTTCATTTATCAATTAATTTAGGGGAACTTGTCATTTAGTTGATATTGCATCTTTCCTTCCATGAGCATAGAATTCTTCATTATTAGCTTTAGGCTTTCTTTTATAGAACAATTAACTTAAAAAAAAAAAAAAACAACTTGTATACACTGTATTCAAGTTCCCAAACATTTATGAAAGGATTTCCATTGTAAGAACCACAGTGGGCAGTGGCAATGAGCAAGTTAGTCCTCCTATTTCAAAATGATTACAGTCTAGTAGAGAGGGTGTGGTAGATGTGCACAGTTTATTTAATATAAATTAGACTGTCAGGAATTCCCTGGCAGTCCAGTGGTTAAGGCTTCATACTTTCACTGCCTAGGGCTTGAGTTCAATCCCTGATAGGGGAACTTAAATCCTGCAAGCCACCTGATGTGGTCAATAAGAATATTAGACTATCATAAATATGGTACTAAATTTATACATAACATGCTAGCAGGGCAGGAAGATTAATTTTGACCTGAGAGATCATTTGAGGAGAAAGAGATATGCATAAATAATAGTATGTTTAAATTTGTCTCATATTTTCTGTAATGAGATTTAGAGAATACTTAGAGATTTAGAGAAGATTTAGAGATTTAGAAAACACAGTCAACCTCTGTGTTTTCATATTTTGGCAACTAAATAAATAAAAGTGGCCTTTGTTGTTTATGTTAACATGTAGTCAGTACCAAAAATATTAATGAATATTTTACATTTGGGGGTGCTCAATCCTCAAAATGTAACTTAATTAAAATTAAATAAAATAAAAAATTCAGTTCCTCAGTCCCAGTAGGCACATTTCAAGTACTCACAGGCCACATATGTCTCGTGTCTGTTGTGATGGACACTGCAGCACTAGACAATCATTTATTATGCAGTTAATCTTTATCTCAATGAGGGAAAATATTTAAAACACAATAATTTAAGTAGGTGCTTGTGCACTGGAATTTTATGAATAATATACATTCTAATTGATAACCTGTATTCTAATGGTTTATATCTAAGACATTATGCCATTTTTGAATTGACAAAATGTAATTCCGTTTGTAAAAGGATCAGATGGAACTAATCAAGCTTGGGAAAAACTTCATCTTGGTAGAGCTGTGTCTAGAGAATAGTTTTACAATTATGAGTGTCAGGAGGTCACAGTGATATTTATGGATTTTCTTCTTCTTTGGGAGCAGAAATTCCAAATCAAGCTTTATATTTGGTCTTTTATTCATGTTTGTTTGTTTTTTCCTCTTATTACCTCCAAGAGTCCCTTTTCACAGTTGAAAGGGTAATTATTGTTTTTAGCGCCAAATGACCAAACCCTGTTGCATTTTTGGTAACTTCTGATAATTCATGTGTGTGTGTGTGTGCGTGTTAAGTGCATGTTCATGCTCATAAGCAAGGGTGGCTACCAGCTGGGTACCCTGCATGATGCTTTGTTAGCTATTTTAAATCTTGTGCCTAGGGTAGCAGTTTTTTCTTTTGTGAAAGACATTCCTTCAATGGAATGTCAGAAATACTGGCTGGGAGTGCATCAACCACAGCTGATCTGGCAAGAAGCAATGAGAAATAATGGAACTGTAGAATACCTTTCAACGATGTCAGCTAGGATGGTGAGTACTTCTAAATACTGGTAGGAAATTTAGCCTTCCCTTCCACAGTGATCTGAGAATTGAGTTTTCATTTTGCATTTTGAAATGAAAAACTGGAAAGCTAAAAGTGCTTGGAAATGACAAAAAAAAAAAAAAGAAGAAGAAGAAGAAGATTTACAAGGAGCCTTTAGATAAGGTCCTAATGATGTAATTTTGAATTTCAAAAGCCCTGCTCATTTGCTTCCTTCAAGGAAAGAACAGGAAACAAGAAGCTTAGAAAATAGAAATCATCTTCATGGGGCTATTAGCAATGCTGCTGTTCATTAAACTCTTCAAGAAATGCAGGAAAAGATCAAGCGGGAGGTGGGGAGCAAGTTCATATGAGCTGAGTGTTAAGTGAGGCGCCAGGCATCAGTGGAGTTTCCAGATGCCTTGAGGTTCTTCCTTGTTCCTTTTCTTAGTGATGCCAATATAGACTAGTTAAGAGACAGTTACTGGGTGTGGTGTGAATGGATGCAGTTATCCCCATTCTACAGGTGAGGAAACTGGGGCCTAGAAAGATTAAATAAATTGTCTAAGAATATTTACCTAAGTGGGCTTTGATATCAAATAGGCCTGGAATTTGGACTTCACTTTCGCCATTTATTAGCTGAATACCCTTGGTCAGATAACTTATTTAGAGACCCAGTTGCCACTCAGCAAAATGAAAAAAATAATAGCATGTACTATCACAGAGATGGGGGCAGGGAAGGGGTTTGGCATAATTCAGAGTTGGTGCATTTAAAATTCCAGTGCAGATGGAGTAGGCTGCTCCTACTCTATATTATCCAAAAGACGATAATAACTATCATCTTTTGCTGACTCTGTACAAAGCACTGGACAGATGCCATAGGAAGACACAAAAGTAGTAGAGGAAGATTTTTTTCCTTACTCTTCAGTAGCAAAATGTTTCAGGGCTTCTGCTAATCATTTAGCTCTGAACATTTGGGGTAAGTCAGGGAGAATTAGCATTTATGATACTTTATACTGGGCATTTTATTTGACTCTGGGTCAATCAGTTTGGCTACTTACAACCAAAAAGCCATACTTTGTAAAAATTAGTTAAGATAATGAGAAATAGGCTCTAGTTAGCTTTTTCATGCGTTTGATTTTCAGCAACAGATGACAGACATTAATCAGAAAATATAATTCTCAAATACAACTGCTACAGTTTACCCATTTGTAGTTGATAACAGTTGGGTTATTTCCTGCTGGGGACTCTTACCATGTTGAACATCCTTGTCTTTCTGTTCTGGTTGACTAGTCTCCTCTAGGAAAGGGGTCCCCAACTTCCAGGCTGATACCTCCTGTCAGATCAGCAATGGCACAGGATTAGAAATAAAGTGCACAACAAATGGAATGTACTTGAATCATTCCAAAACCATGCCCCTAACTTCTGGTCCATGGGAAAATCGTCTCCCATGAAATCACGAAATCAATCCCTGGTGCCCAAAAGTTTGGGGATCATTGCTCTAGGATACATACTGATGAGTGGAGAGGTTGACTCATAGGAGAGGCATGGCCTCAACTTTATGAGATAATGCCAGATGGTGCTTCAGAGGGGTTGTACCTGTTTATGTTCCCACCTCCAACGTGTAAGAGTTCCTGCTGCTCCAGGTCATTGCCAGCACTAAACTAGAATACTTTAAAAATTTTTGTCAATCTGACAAATTAGGGTTATCCTGATTTTTTGTATAGTATTATTACATAAACATTTCCCCATATGATTACACATTCTTCCTAAGTATAATTTGCAATAAGTATGCTCTCTTTTTGTAGAACTATCATAATTTGTATCATTAACCTTTTATCTTTATAAACAATAAACAACTGTTTCACAAACAATCCTTTATATTGCTCTGAACTTTGCAGAATGACAAAACACTGTGATGGGCAGTCTTCGTCTATAAAACTTTTCCTGTGTTGTATTACTTTTTTTAAGATAGAGTCCTAGAAGTGGAATTATTTGGTCAAAGTGTACAAGCAAAAAAAAAAAAAAACCCACCCAACTCTGTGTTATGTGGGAGCAGGTACCTTGGAGATGAAGGGAATCAAAGGTTAGTGTGACGAGAAGTTGACCTTTCTTGGTCCAGAGCTTGGCCACAGGTTCCTACTTTCTTAGTTCTCTTACAAAATTCATGAAGATAAGGTATGACATTGGAGCGCACCCTCTTCCTTAATAGGATACTTTCCAGGATAAGGCCAGTTGTTGAAGTCTTACTGATCAGGAGAAAAATGAGTCACGTGAAGACAGATTTTAGGTTTTGTTTTGTTTTCTGTAGACATTTATTGAGCCGTCATTTGGAAATGTTTTTCACATATTGTCTTTTAATCCTTAGCAATAATGAGGTAGTTTCTTTTATCATTCTCAGCTTACAAATGAGAGAGCCAAGGCTTTATAGCTAAGTAGGTAGTAACATCAAGATTAGAATCCAGGCAGTGTGTCTCTCCAGTGTGTACAGTCCTGCCTCCCTGCAACAGTAGAAGAACGTTTCTACTTAAATGTTCATCTGACTGATAGAAGCAACAGATGCTGTCAGAATTCAGAGACGGGATACGTGAGTGTGAACTGGGGTGGACAGGGAAGGCTTCAGCAAGCAGCATCCTCCCTCTTGGTTGGACTGGGGCTTGTTTAGACATCACATCAGATTTCTCTGGCAGTTTCATCTCCCACCATCCTTATCTTGCAAAGTGAATTGATAAAGTGCAAAGTGAATTCACAGACACTGTGTTCCTGAAGTGAAGCTAGCTCAGCCTTCAGGCTCAGTATGTGTTTGATGAGAAAGAATTCTCCTTGGCTGGTCATGCATAGCGTGAAGTCAGCTAGAGATCAGAACACTGCTGCCTGTGTGGTGAAGGGAAGTAGGAACCTTGAGCGTCACGACTCTAGTTAAAGAGTTAACCAAAAGGAACACGTTGTGCCGAGTACAAAGTAAGGCATTTTCATCTAGGTTTGTTTTCTGTCATTGTTGTGGCTTCTGGGAAACTGCAGGAGCAGACAGCCAAGAGTCGTAAACGGTGATCAGACAATGCAACCCTTTCCTAGTAAATGGGAGGTCAAGAGATTAAAAAAAAACATAGCATTCATGTTATCATGTGTGTGTTACAGAATGTAATTCAGAGGCTCAAACAAATATGGGAACTCCTCAGCAGAACAGTGAAATTCTCTATTCAATGTAGAGAATATGAATTTTTGCATTTTACTGAAAATGTTGTTGTTCAGTCACTAAGTCATGTCCAGCTCTTTGTAACCCCGAGGACTGCAGCACGCCAGGCTTCCCTGTCCTTCACTGTTTCTTGGAGTTTGCTCAAACTCATGTCCATTGAGTCGATGATGCCAGCCAACCGGGAACTCACTGTGTAGAGTTTTTTGAACCAGAGCCAAATCTATAAACTGTGTTGTACTCTTCCAACCAAATCAGGACTTAATTGTCAGTCATTTATTCAAACAAAAACGTAGAATGACTGCTTCTCTGTTAAAATGCTGAGCACTGGGCTGGCTCAGGATAAAGGACTAGCCCCTGGCCTCAAAGTCTTCAGAGTTGACTAGAGCTGCAGACACAGTGTCTCTGCAGCTAGGGGCTGCTGGTGGTGATCTCATTCATGGACACCACCTATGGTCTGGCCCTTACTTGCTGATCTCCACAGTTGGTCCTCTCCTGTGCTGTGCTAAGGGGCCAGAAGCTGGAGGAAGCAGAAAACATGTTTTCTGCTCTGTGGACCGCTCCTCCAGAGAAAAAATTCTCTCTGCCACCTGCTCCCACTTGCTGTGTTGTTTCCCCTTCCCCAAACCCAGAGATTTTCCTGTGAAAACTATCCCAATTGCATCTACATTTAAAATACATTTTATTTTATTTATTTTTAAAATGATGTGTTTTTGGTCGTGCTGGGTCCTTGTTGCCGCTCATGGACTTTCTCCAGTTGGGGTGAGCAGAGGCCACTCTTTGTCGCAGTGCATCATGGCAGCTTCTCTTGTTGCGGGGGCACAGGTGCTAGGCGCGCACAGGCTCAGTAGTTGTGGCACATGGGCTTAGTTGCTCTGGGGCATGTGGGATCTTCCTGGACCAGGAATCAAACCCTGCATTGGCAGGCAGATTCTTACCCACTGTACCACTAGGGAAGTCCTAAAATGCATTTTACATTAACATTTTAATTTTGAGATAATTATACAGTCACCTGTAGTGATAGGAATATTACAGAGAGATCCCGGGTACCTTTTACCTATTCCTCAAAAGTAACATCTTTTGTAGAATTAGTACTACAAATAACATGGTAGCATTGAAACAATTCACAACTTTAATCCGATTTTTTTTCAGTTTTGCTTGTGTGATTCTTGAACAACACAGATTTGAGCTGCGTGGGTCGACTAATACACAGATTTTTTTTTCCAGTGAACACATTCCATACTATACCTGCAGTTGGTTAAATCCGAGGATGTGAAACTATGGATATTAAGGGTTGACTACGGGAGCATCTGTGGGTTTTGGTATCTGCAGTGGGTCCCGGAACCAATGCCCCGTGGATACTGAGGGACCATTCTGTGTGTGCATGTGTGTTTAGTTCTCTGCAGTTTTGTCACATGAATGAGTACTGTCTGCCACTACAGTCAAGATACAGAAGACGTCCATCATCACCGGATCCCTAGTGTTGCCCTTTGATCACTCTATTCACCTCCTCCTGCATCCCCCTTCCTCCCCACCCAGTTCCTAACCTTGGCAATCACCAGTCTTATTTCCATTTCTATGATTTTGTCATTTCAAGAACGCTACATGAATGAAATCATCATGTGGTATATAGCCTTTGGAAGATTAGCTTTTTCATTCAGCGTAATTCCCTCAGCACTCACCCAAGTTGTTGTATATCATTGGTGTGTACCATTTTCTTGCTAAGTAGTATTTCATAGTATGGATGTCCCCCAGTTTGTTGAAACATTTATCTGCTGAAGGCCATCCGGGCCATTTCTAGTTTGGGGCTTTTATGAATAAAGCTACTCTGAACATTTTTGTGTAGGTTTTGATGTGAACATATGTTTTCTTCTCCCTGGGATAAATGACTTAAGAGTGTAATTGCTGAGTCATATGGTATTTGCATATTTAGTTTTATAGAAAAATGCCAAATTATTTTCCAGAGAGATTGTACCATTTTACATTCCTGCCAGAAGTGTATGAATTATTTAGTTTCTCCATATCCTTGCCAGAATTTAGTGCTCTCACCATTTTTTATTATTACCAATCTGATAGGTTCTCATAGGTATGTCATGATGTCTCATTTGAGGTTTTAATTTGCATTTCCCTAATGGCTAATAACGCTGAACCTCTCTTCATGTGTGACCTGCTATCTGTATATCTTCCTTGATGAAATATCTATTCATGTCTTTTGCCCATTTTTCAGTTCAGTTCAGTTCAGTTTAGTCACTCAGTCATGTATGACTCTTTGTGACCCCATGAACTGCAGCATGCCAGGCTTCCCTGTCCATCACAAACTGCCAGAGCTTGCTGAAACTCATGTTCATCGAGTCAGTGATGCCATCCAACCATCTCATCCTCTGTCATCTCCTGCCCTCAATCTTTCCCAGCATCAGGGTCTTTTCCAAGGAGTCAGTTCTTCACATCAGGTGGCCAAAGTATTGGAGGCTCAGCTTCAGCATCAGTCCTTCCAATGAATGTTCAGGACTGATTTCCTTTAGGAATGACTGGTTTGATCTCCTTGCAGTTCAAGGAACTCTCAAGAGTCTTCTCCAGCGCCACAGTTCAAAAGCATCACTTCTTTGGCTCTCATCTTTCTTTATGGTCCAACTCTCACATCCATACATGACTACTAGAAAAACCATAGCTTTGACTAGACAGACCTTTGTTGGCAAAGTAATGTCTATGCTTTTTAATATGCTGTCTAGGTTGGTCATAGCTTTTCTTCCAAGGAGCAAGCATCTTTTAATTTCATGACTGCAGTCACCATCTGCAGTGATTTTGGAGCCCAAGAAAATAAAGTTTCTCACTGTTTCCATTGTTTCCCCATCTATTTGCCATGAAGTGATGGGACCAGATGCCATGATCTTAGTATTTTGAATGTTGAGTTTTAAGCCAGAGTTTTTACTCTCCTCTTTCACCTTCATCAAGAGGCTCTTTACAGTCTCTCTTCACTTTCTGCCATAAGGGTGGTGTCATCTGCATATCTGAGATTACTAATATTTCTCCCTGCAATCTTACTTCCAGTTTGTGTTTCATCCAGCCTAGCATTTCGCATTATGTACTCTGCATAGAAGGTAAATAAGCAGGGTGACAATATACAGCCTTGACATACTCCTTTCCCAATTTGGAACCAGTCTGTTGTGCCATGTCTGGTTCTCACTGTTGCTTCTTGACCCACATATAGATTTCTCTAGGAGGCAGGAAAGGTGCTCTGGTATTCCCATCTCTTGAAGAATTTTCCACAGTTTGTTGAGATCCACAGAATCAAAGGCTTCAGTGTACTCAATGAAGCAAAAATAGGTGCTTTCCTGGAATTCTCTTGCTTTTTCTATGATCCAACGGATGTTGGCAATTTGACTTCTGGTTCCTCTTTTTTTAATCCAGTTGGGTTGTTTATTGTTTTTACTGCTGAGTTTTGAGAGTTCTTTATATATTATGGATACTAATCCAACTAATTTGTTGCATTTGTGGTTTTGCAAATATTTCTTCCCATCTGTATTCTGTCCTTTCATCCTCTTAACAAGGTTTTTACAAAACAAGAGTTTTTCATTTTGATGAGATAAAATACATTTTTGTACTTCTTAATGTAGCTTCATATCTTCAGGGAAGATAAATGTTAGGGATCAGTTTCTTAAACACTTGAAGTCTTCATGTAGAATCCTCTTTTAAGATTCATTGCTCTTAGCAGTGAAGACACGGACATAGACACGGACACACGACTGATGGACAAGAGTGAGGGAGAAGAGGGAGAGGGCAAGATGAATGGAAAGAGTAGCATGCATACATATACACTAACATATGTGAATAGATAGCCAATGAAAATTTACTGGGGAACTCAAAATGGGGCTCTGTAATACCATAGAGGGGTGAGAATGGGCCGGAGGTGGGAGGGAGATTCAAGAGGGAGAGGACATATGTACACCCATGGCTAATTCATGTTGATGTATGCCAGAAATCAAACTAACATTGTAAAGCAATCATCAGTCAATTAAAAAATTTAAAAAAGATTCATTGCTCTTGAGAAATCAGTAACATGAAATTGTTAAATTAAAAAAAAAAAAAGGAAACTTAGAAGGCAAGTTCACAAGCCTGCAAAGTTTGAATCTTTTTACTTTCCTGTTTTTATCAAAATCTTGCCAAGTGGAAGTTATGGGTTCCTGTGCCAGATGATTGCTAATGCTAAATAAATAGCAGCAATTGTTTTCTTACAGTTATATAGAACATGCTATCTTGAAGATTAAATATAAACATTAAGAGTGGTCATTTCCAGTTGGCTGTAAATCAGGTGGTTAAAATTAGAGATTAATATTTGTATCAGCCCTGGAAGCTTCTGGTCTGGGGTATAAACAAATTATATGTTTATATTTTATATATATATCAGCATGCATTCTCCTTAAGCTATTTGAATAAATTTTAAAAATCTGATTTATTCTTCTCTTTCCACTTTCTGTCCTTAAATCCCTAGGAGAAAATCTTGCTGTACTTTTTGTCTTACATATTTTCCCTGGAGAAGGAAACTTCCCTCTACTATTAAATAAAAATATTATGTGAAAGGAAATACATTTTCCTTTACTTTATAAGAGGCTTACATTTTCATCTTTAAAGTCACATTTTCTTTTATGTTTATTTCCTTCTCCCTGCTATAGTGACACGAAGCCTAACATACCTAAGGAATTGAGTTTCACCAGGAGACGACTCTTTCCCTTTGCCCCACCACTGTACCAAGGATATAACTATCTTTGCATTCATAGGAACCTTTTTTTTTTTTTGGCAGTCTGTCTCCCTGTCTAAATGGGATAGACTTTCGGGATTGGACCATGTCTTCCTCTTTAAAAAAAAAAATTATTATTTCTGTTTTTTGGCTATGCTGGGTGTTTCTTGCTGCACACGGTCTTTCTCCAGTTGCAGCGAGTGGGGGCTACTCTCTAGTTATGGTGTGCGGGCTCTCATTGCAGTGGCTTCTCTTATCGTGGAGCACAGGTTCTAGGTGCGTGGGCTCAGTAGTTGTGCACGACCTTAGTTGCCACCTAGCATATGTGTTCTTAGTTCCCGGACCAAGGATCGAACTTGTGTCCCCTGCATTGACAGGCAGATACCTAACCACTGGACCACCAGGGTCATCCCTCTTATTCATTTTTATATCCTCAGCACCAGGAACAGAGCCCATCACATCAAAGAGGCTCAATAAGCAATCTCAGAGTTCACAAATTTCAGTAACTACTTAGTATATGAAAATTAGTAACACTCATTGTTCAGCACATTTTCATCCTTATAATATTCTTCATTCCAACCCCTGGAGGGCAAAAGCTACCTTCTGCTTACCTCTTACTCATTTTTAAAACCCTAGTGCTGGGAAAATAACTAGGCATTTGATAAATGTTGCATCTATCCATTCACTCAGCAAGTATGCATTGAATACGAGGTACTATGTTAGCAACCAAGACTTCACACACCTACCTAGAAGGCATCATCTTTTCCTTCAGGTAACCTATAATCTAGTTGGGGGAAGTCACATGCAAAACACCACACAAAATATTTAAATAATGTGATAAGATAACTTTTGTGCTCAAACAAGAGGTATAGACTACAATTAGTTCAAGAGTCTAGGAGGTCATCTGGCATGGACTGACCAAGGAAGGCTCAATTAGTGGCCTGATAAAAACTGTGTCCCCACTGGAAAATTCTCTGCTCACTCTTCCTCTGTGTTGTCCTTAGTTCCTGCTTTCTCTTGAAGTGCCACCCTTCTCACTGTCTTCTGTCTACCCAGACCCAGCATTAAATGTATTAGGGTTTTAAAAACTGGTTTAAGTAAAAAGAGAAATTACCAGAAAGGAAGGGAGGATCTAGCCACATTTGATGTGGTGGATCGTCTGCCACGATGGCATCCAGCGGTTCTCCCATCCCTGTATGTGCGTACTACTCCAGTCAAGAGTGGACACTACTGCTCCTCCCCTTGAGCCTGGTCTGGGCTTTTGACTCATTCTAACCAATAGAATGTGACAGAAGTGCTACTCTGCCAACTCTAGGCTAGCCCTTAAGAGGTTTGGCATCATTTATTTTTGATCTCTTGAAAACCACTCACCATGTAAATAAATCCAGCTATCCCAATAGAGAGAGGGGAGGCCTGGAAGAAGGGAGACATGAAATATAAGAATATTTTGTTTAAATATATAAACATATACAAATTGAGACAGAGGCCTGGCCAGCCCCAGGTATTCCAGACACCCCCGTTCCTCTTGGTGCTGACAGGTGAGTGAAGCCATCGTGGATACTCCAGCTCCAGCCAGTATCACCAGGAGCAGAGAAAAGCCAAACTCTGCAGACTTGCTCAAAATGCAGGCTCATAAGCAAATGAATGGGAGCTGTTGTAAGCCAATATATCTTAGGGTGAAATGTCATGTGGCAGTAGATAGTGGGAAAGCTAGATTCAGTGCTCCAACAATTCAGCAACGAGTCTTTCTCCTTTCATGGCTGTTATCCCTGGGGGAGGAAGTTGTCTTTGATGCCTACCACATACAGCAGGAATGCCCACCATGGCAACAGACTTATATTCTACCGGCTGAACCTGGTGCCAACTTGATGGGCTCAGCTCTTTCCCAGCAGTTACAGCAGAAGTCTCAGGGGAGACTCTGATTGGCTCTGACTGGGTCACGAGCCTCTTTCTGCACAAGTTGAAGCAACTCTGATTGGCCAAGTCTGGATCACGTGCCTCTTCCTGGTGCCAGAGGTTGGGAGTGGTCAGTCTCACCTAAATTACTTGAATTGAGGGTGGGGTTTGAGAGTAAGAGGCTGGATGCTGGGGCAGGCAGAAACAACAAATATTTACTATGAGAATCCAGTACAATCCTGTCTCTTTTATGAAGCCTCTTCTCACTATTTTACACTATTACGGCTCGAATGACCCGGTTTGCTGCTTTCCTGCTGAGAACAGGCTGCGTTATTGTGCCTTACACCTTGGAAGTAAATTCTTAGTTTACACCCTAGATTTTGTACCTTTATCTTCCGTATTGTTCTGATTGCATTTGCTACTTTAAAGGTGCGATTTTTTAAAAATTTTAATTACCTTTTGCAGAGAGAGGCTTTTGGAGGCTTTTATCAGAGGCACAGATAATTCTTACATTGAAGAAAAAATGTGTGTGTTCTCTCTCTCTCTCTCTCCCCCTGAGTCTGACAAAACCTGCATTGCCTGCAAAAGAAGGCACATGGTCTATTTTCCCCATGGGTCCTAATTCCAAATAAGAGAGCCAATGGTGATCCACACGGCTTGTTTTCTTTCTTTTCTGGGGAGCTTGCTCTTGTGCTATTTAATTTGGGCTTTTAAAAACATTATTTTGTATGAGTGCCCAGTAGAGCAGCTTTTGGGCAACTGGCTTATGAAATAAATAAAAATGATCTAAAAAAGAACATCCTCTGTTAATTGAAATTGAAGTGAGCCTAATATAATTTTAATTCATTCTTTTTCTGGAGGATCAGCGTTTCCTTCCAGAATGGAGTTCTTCTAAGCAACACCAAGACAGTAATAGAAATGAAAAATAGCTGCCTGCTGTCACACTAACCAAAGCCCAACCTTGGCTTGTCAGAGACCTTACTTAGGTCTGGCCTCTCTAAAGTTACACACAGATACAGTTATACACACACGTACATGCATACACCTGATCAATATAATTTTTACAGTCCTAGGTACCTGAAAAAATGAAGCATCAGGCAAATGAGGGGAGAAAACCCAGAGACAGACTCTTACAGATTTCAGAATGGATCTTTATAAGATTGCATTGGCATAAAGATAATAATAACAGACTGTCTTGCCTTTATATCAAGATTTATACTTGTAAAGTGTTACTCAGTTCAGTTCAGTTGCTCAGTCATGTCTGACTCTTTGCAACCCCATGAACCGCAGCACGCCAGGCCTCCCTGTCCATCACCAACTCCCGGAGTCTACCCAAACCCATGTCCATTGAGTCGGTGATGCCATCCAACCATCTCATCCTCCATCATCCCCTTCTCCTCCTGCCTTCAATCTTCCCCAGCATCAGGGTCTTTTCCAATGAGTCAGCTCTTCGCATCAGGTGGCCAAAGTATTGGAATTTCAGCTTCAACATCAGGCCTTCCAATGAACACCCAGGACTGATCTCCTTTTGGATGGACTGGTTGGATCTCCTTGCTGTCCAAGGGACTCTCAAGTGTCTTCTCCAACACCACAGTTCAAAAGTATCAATTCTTCCGCACTCATTAGATTTGTGTATATGAGTAGATACTCCACTGTTGACTTAAATCCAGGATTAAGGATGCCATCATCACAGCTGTCTTTTGAGTCTTTGTTATCTTTAGAATTTTAAATTATTATGAAATATTGTGTATATGTGTAGGCATGAAAACATATCTATTATACCAATAGCCATTGAGTAAATATGGCATTATTTATAATCTTGTTTCCATTTCTTCTTGAATCCTTCTTTATCTCCGCACTAGAGGTAAATACTCTCCTGAAATTTGTGTGCATCATGCTCTTAACTTTTCTTAATAGCTTAGCTATATATCTTTGTTCTCCTAAAAATACCATTTATTCTTCCTATTTAAACTTTACTTGAATAGAATCTCAACAGGCAGTTTTATGTGGTTTGCTTTTTTTTGTTTCTCAGTACTGTTGATGAAATTCATCTATATTGATTATTTTTAGCTCATTTTGTTTTGGCTTATCTTTTCACTTTATTTTTTTTTCATGAGCAGAAAATTTAAGACAGTGTAGTTGAATCTTTATGGTTTATGTTTTTTGTGAACTACTTTTTATGACTTGAGATCAGAATGATATTCTTCCACTTTCTTTCAGCAGTTTTAAAAATTGTATTTTCTCCTTTAGGTCTTTATCTGATACTGATTTTTGGGTATGCCTTGAGGTAAGGATTAGTTTTTTTTTTCCTCCCAAGTGAAAAGGCAGAGCATTTGCTTAGAAAATTTCAGATATTCCCATCTTTCTCAGAATTAAACTCGAAGTTCTTAAAATGGTCTAAATTACCCTATATGACCTGGTCCTTTGAAATGTTTCTGATTCCATCTACTGTTGTTCCAGGCAACACTGACCTCCTTGCTCTTCCTGAACACTAACAAATGTTCCTGCTTTGGGGACTTTATATTAATACTTGCTGTTCCTTCCATCAATAGTCTTCAGACATCTACGTGGCTAGCTCCCTTTCTTCCTAGATCTCTTTTCAGATGTTATCTTATCGTGGAGGTCTTCTGTGGCCACCCTAGCTAAGATCATACACACACTCACATTTGGGATCTCTTCTCTGCTTTGGAATAACTCACCTAAAAAACTCTCTGGGACTGGTGTAGTTGTTTCGTATATGAGGAGTATTTTTAAATGTTGATTTAATTTTTGAATGATTTTAGGACTCTATGGGGTTTTCCATTTCTTCTTAAGTTAGTTTTGATAAATTTGTCCTCTCCATTTAAAAAAATATATATATATATTTAGAAATCCTTGCCTTTTTTTAGAACTTTTTATTTTATATTGGGGTAAGGCCAATTAACAGTGTTATGATCGTTTCAGGTAAACAGTGATGGGACTCAGCCATACATGTGTGTGTATCCATTCTCCCCCAAACCCCCCTCCAATAAAATATATGTTTTATTTCACTTTTTAAATAGTCAATATATGCACACAATTTAAAGCATTCAAGTTCAAAACGCATACATGATGAGAAATAAACCTTCATCCGTTCCTTCTAGCTACCTAGTTCCTGTCTCCTACCATCAGTTTCTTATCTATTTCTCTAGTTTCATGTTAATTCTCCCCCAAATATGCTATGCATATTTAACCACATATATATATATATATAGTTTTTATATAAATGGTAGAATACTATATATATATTATTCTGCACATTCCTTTTTTCACTAACCAGATATGTTAGAGATATTTCTGTAGCTATACATTGAGAGCTGCCATTCTATTACAGGTACCTAACACTCCACTGGATGCCTGTATTGTAATTTACTTAATCTCCTTCTGAAGGACATTGAGTCAATTTTTGCAGTAGCTTTCTAGCCAGTGTCCCTTACCCATCTTTAATCAGTGCATCTCACAGCTATTAGATATTTCTTCTTCTTTAATTTCCATCCTGATACTGTCTTGTCCCCTTTCAGAAGCCTACAGCAGCTGCCCAATATCCAAGAATAGGGCTGAACTAATTAGCCTTGAAGTAGAGCCCTGCACCACCTACTTTTTCTATCCTGTCTTTCTGTTCTTGAAGAGACTCCCTAAACTGATGGCTTGAGGCTTTCCAAATGTACCTTTGTTTTTGGGCTTCCCAGGTGGCGCTAGTGGTAAAGAACCCATCTGCCAATGTAGGTAGTGGTAAGAGATGCGGGTTCCATCTATGGGTGGGGAAGATCGCCTGGCGGAAGGCATGGCAACCCACCCCAGTATTCTTGCCTGGAGAATCCCATGCGCAGAGGAGCCTGGCGGTCTACAGTCCATAGGGGTTGCCCCGAGTTGGACGTGACTTGGCATGCACCTTTGTTTTTATGCTCAGGATTTTTCTTCTGCCTGAACTTCCCTTCCCCCTCAGCCCTTTGAAGGAGAGGATCACAATCCTCCTCCTTCTGGGTTGGTAAGGTCTAACTCTAACTCTTCTCTGGAGCAGCTGCACTTTCAGTATTTCAACTCATTCTCCCACTGGTACACCGTCTATAACCAGATGAGGTGTTTTCACGGTCTCCTCTAGACTCAATATTTCTTGTGGGGAGGCACTCTTCACCCGAAATAGGGAATACTAAACTGAAAAGATGTATCTTGATTTTCAAGTAGTTTCCAACATAAAGGTGAGCCAGACTTGCAAAATAAAAATACGTAACACTATAGATGGTTGTTTAAGGGGAACTGTAGTCTTTGCTCAGTGGAATCAGAAGAAGAAAAACATGAGATCTTAAAAAGAAAGAAATGTCAGAAACAAAAAAAATAACTCTGATCCCTACCCCAGGGCCTAGCACGATGCCCCATAAGTACATGTTGAATAAGAGTTACGTGAAGCATTAAAGGCATGCCTCAACATCTTGACCAAAATCCATCTTTTATCAGGTAAGTCAACGAATGGTGTAGATGCCACTCATCTCTTGAGTGAAAAGAGGGCAGTGTGGAAGGAGGTGGAATCAAGTTTAAGCAAGCGAGGGAGGCAGAGCCGAGGCACCTGGAGAGGGTCTCGGGAGGGCGGGGCGCTCAGGGGGCGCGGCGGGGCCGGGGGGCGGAGCCTCTCGCGTCCCTGCCCCGCCTCCCCCCACCCTCCCCACTCCGCGGCGGCGGCGGCGCAGGGCGGCCGCGCCGGTGTTGGCAGCTGCCGCGGGAGCCCGCACCGCCCCTTGGCCGAGGCTCCCCGGGCGAGCCCGAGCCGGAGCACGCCGGCAGCTCGCGGCGCGGCGGCACTGGACCCCGGGAAAGTTCCCGGCGCCAGCGCCGAGATGCCGGGCAGCGACACGGCGCTCACCGTGGACCGGACCTACTCCGACCCGGGCCGGCACCAGCACTGCAAGAGAAGGGTGAGGGTGGCGGTCGGTGCGGCGGTGGGGGCGCCCTCCGAGGGGCGAGGCTGGGTGGGCTTGGGCTCCCGCGGGCACGACCTCGCCCTGCGCGTTTCTCCGGCTCGCTCCCTCCCTTCCCTGCCTGCGGCTTGGAGCCCGGACTTCCCAGCACCTTTCGGGCCGACGGGGATGAAGGAGGGCGTGGGAGCTCGGCCCGCGGTTCCGAGACCTCCGGGGTGGGAGCGGCGCCAAGCTCAGGCCCACCGCCCCTCATCGGTCCCGGCGTGCCAGGGTCTCCTCGACGACCGGCGCTCCGCCGCCCTCTCCGCCAGGGAGCGCTCGCCGCGCGGGGCCAGACGCGAGAGGATCCCGCCGCCCGCGTCGTCTGGTCCCCGGAGTTCGGCCTCCCGGCTGCCTAAGCTCAGGTGCGGCCCCAGCCGTCGGGGCTTTCGGGCTCGGGGCTGTGCGCGGCCGGAGCGCGGACCGGCGGCCGACCCCGCTTCGCGGTTTCCCGCGGCCGCTCCTCCGGGGTCTGCCCCAGTGAAAAGTCAGTCTTGCGCGCTGCCTGTAGAGAGTTTCTAGTCGTGAGGAGCAGGCGCCCTCTCCATTGTTTGCTGTGTAATTTGCTGTTGCTGATTTTGGCTGTGGGCGAAAATAGCTTTTCAGAGTGAGCCGCAGAGACGAGCCTTGTATTGCTCGAACGGGGAGGGAGGCCTCAGCCTGCGCTCCGGTCCCTCGGGAGAGAGGAAGCCTCACCTGCCCCGGGGATCGCTTTGCTCTCTTAGGGCTGTTTGATCGTCCAGGTTGAACACTTGGCTCTCCCCTTGACTGATTGAACTGCCATTTAGAAATGCACCTCCTCTGCCTGGCATTTGTTCGGGCAAGGATTGCCTGAAGGTGTTCTTTGCGCTAACTGCTCTCTTGCACGATCTTAGTCGTTGAGTGCCAGCCTCTCTGCTTAAAGTTCAGGAGGTAGGATCGTGCTCGCATCTGTTAATCAGTTTCACAAAATGATTTAATTTTTTTCGGATTAAGTGCATTTAGTGGAGTAATACTTATCTCCAGCATCCAGTCCGCACTCCCCTCCCTGCAAAAGAATTCTCCCTCTCTTTTTCTGCACTTTCTTAAAAGTTCCATAACAGTTTGTAAATGAAAATAGCTAGAAACTCCATTCGAAAGAAAATATTGATAATAGAAAATCTTTGGTTACCTCAAGTTAGAAGTTTGTTGAGGGATGGCTGCTGACTAATACACTGTTAACTGCAAAGGAAGATGAAAATCTTTTTATGATGCCTTTGTAATCAGGGGGATGTGTGGTCCATAGTGTTGTAGTTGACGGAAAAGACGTTTCAGGTTTGAAAAAAGTGTGGAAGCTGGGTTTCTCTTGTCACAACTGTGATAATCTTTGTGTAAACAACAGGATTAGTAATCTTTGAGGGAGGGATGGCTCATTGTGAACCCATTTAAGCAATTTGGCAAAAGCACACGGAACTTTCCAAAACTCAGCTCTTTTTAGCTTAACTACTGAGATGGAAAGTGGCAAAGCAGATGTGTAAGTCAGCGACAGACTTTATCTCTGCTGTATCTGCTGCTGTTCCATTTCCACACCCATCTTTCCTGTTAAAGTAGGGGAGCCATTTGTGAAGGGGGTTTCTTATTTTGTTTAAAATTCTGTTGACCGTGTTAAAGTACTATATTGTTAGCATAGAGACACCTGGTTTTTATATAGATCATAGATTAAAACTGAGTTAGACTTATATATACTGACTATTCTATATTAGCTTATATAGGGCAAATGAAATCTGGTAAGGGCTGGACAAAATCAAATTGAGGAAGGCTAGAAATTCAGTGGACAGTGATCACAAGTTCTACAGCAAAGACCTTTACTCAGATGGGGCTGATACAATTTTGATCTGTCCCGAAGGCTGCCATAAGGCTGCCGGAATGAAGGCCAGGTGGAGGCAATCTTCGGGTGCAGAAAGCATCCCATTAGATGATTTTAACTCCTATTTTGTGGTACTCATTTGAATGTAGCTATGAAACGTATTTTCTTTACACTCAGAAAGTACGTGATGCTGAGGAAAACCTCAAGGAACACTGATACTTAATTTCTTGATGTCCCCTTTGCCTTGACAATAAACCATCTAGTATAGGATTCATTTATTTATTTTTTGATGGGAATATAGTTGCTTTACAGTGTTGTGTTAGTCTGCTGTTCAGCGAAGTGAATTGACTATATGTTTACCTGCATCCCCTCTCTTTTGGATTTCCTTCCCATTTAGGTCACCAGAAAGCATTGAGTAGAGTCCCCTGCGCCATACAGTAAGGCTCTAATGTGGGATTTAAAAAGAACCTTTTTGTGGACTTATTTGGTAAATTAGCTCCCCTAAAAACATTATAATGAGAAATGGAGGTGTGTGTGGGGAGTTGATTAACCTTTCAGAGATAAGGAGTTTCCCCCTGCCTAGGGGCTAAGACTCAGTGAGATCAAGTTCTTGTTTACTGAATGGTCACTTTCTCTGCTCAAAATTGATACCCTGTTGAGAGAGCAGGGAAAATAGACATCTTGCTTGCTGAGCTTGTTTAAACCTTTGAGACTGGAATAATAATGAGGCAGTGTACTATTTTAATAGTGCACAAGTCTATTTTTACAGCCAGGTGGATTAGCCTAAATTCTGCACCCCGCCCCCCTTGGTGAAAATGTAATGTAACTGATGAATTCTGTGATTGTCTCTAAGCTGACAAGTCAGGGTCATTCACATTTTTAAACTTCATCTGCGTAAAACTCAGAAATGGTACATGTTAAAACTCACTGCACATTATATCCCTTGATTTTAAAAGAAAGAGCATACATAATTAGAATCTTACTTTTTTTTTCATGCCCTAGATAGTTAAAGCCTATTATCTATTTAAGAATATAGGCAGTCTGCTTTCTATCCAGTAACTGGTTTTTATTAATTATGTCTGAATCAAATTTTTGTCAGTTCTAATTTTAAGTGTCCTAAAATGCCATCTTCAGCCACTGGGGTCTAGAGCCGAACAGCTGTGGCTCTGGAAGCAGAAGACTTGGATCATAGCTGGCTCTTCACACTTCCCAACTGGGTGACTGCTGGGGCAGGCTCTAACCTTTCCAGGCCTTCGGTTGCCCATGTATAAAAGGTGATAATGATCCCCACTTTGGGGAGTGATTGTGAGTCTTCAGTAAGAGAATTTGTAAAAACAGTGGTTGTTTATACTCAGTAGTAGCTGTTTTTCTCCATGTGTGAGATAAGTAATTTTTTTTCCTTATACTGTTGGGCCACTGATCAGAACTGCTAGTTGTCTGGAGTGCCTGCCTTCCCCGCATCTCTAGTCTGTCAACCATGCCACTGGACCTCTGACATTTCTCTGGAATCCTTTCCTCCTTCCCGTGTTCCCCAGACATCCCACCTTAGTTTAGCCACTTATGACCTCAGGAGGAGATAGCTGGTGCTTTACCTTCCTCTCTGATGTCATCAACTTCTATTCCATCCAGCCTGCACAGACCAGACTGTTCTGTCTACAGAACCGCTTTCATGCGGCTAGCCCGCAGAAGACAGACCCTGTGCTAGTTAGCGCTGCTTACTAAGCACTCGACCTTGGACCTTATAGTTATCCTAGGTCTTAGCTTCCTCTTCCACACCGTTGATGTGTGGTGAGTGATAAATGAGTCATGTCTATAAAATGTCAGGTACACAGTAAGACTCAATAGATGGTAGCCAGTTTTTGTTATTACTATGTAAGACATGAGTTGAGCAAGCTCCAGGAGTTGGTGATGGGCAGGGAAGCCTGGTGTGCTGCAGTCCGTGGGGTTGCAAAGAGTTGGACATGACTGAGCAATTGAACTGAACTGAAATACATATTCATAAGCTTGAGAATGGGAAGACTGCTGATTTTATGAATAATATAGAGACTTTTCTTGGATTTTTAGCATATGGTACCTTCCTCCATTGCATGTTCCTCATCAATTGATTGCTTACATGTTTATAAACTATAGACATTGGCGCTGTAAGAGCAGGAGGCTTCATTCAGTGCACCTTCTCTGTGCTCACTGCAGTTCTAGGCATCAGCAATGTATGGGTGATGAAATAGTCTGGCCTCTCTGGAAATTTAGTATCTAGTGAATGTATCTTTTTTATCCTTGCAGCCCCAGGAAATACCCTTCTGTTTTACAGGCGGAAGTGATGATAGTAAGTGCAAGTCTCTAGTGTCTGAAGTAAAACCTGTGTCAGGCATAGTTGCCACCTGTAGTACATCTTTAAACCTTCTGAGCTGTGGAAATAGATTCAGAACTGCAGGATGAGTAATGGCCAGAGGCAGTCAGGGAGAGGAAGATGTCAGAGCCCTTCTCACTTTGGAAATGGTTGGGCGGTGATGTAATAAGTTGATGATTGTATGCTGACTTCCTGAACAGGAACCAGAGTGAGTGGAAACAGACTTCCTTTGTAGGTGACACTGACCTGGTGAAGGGGTAACCCGAGTGAGTGGTCTGTGAGTACAATTTTTTTTTTTTTTTTTTTGTGAGTACAATTTTTAATCAGTGATTTGTTTTCTTCTAAAGAGTTAATTTAAGGGATGGTGAGTAGATGAATGTGTGAGTTGGAATTGTCTTCAGTGTAGCATGAATGGATTGATGTGGTGTGTGTTTTTTGAGTGATGCTTTGCTGTCAGCTCACCGGTTTTCCCTCTAGAGGAAAACGAATTGCCAGCCTCCAACAACACGCCCGCTTGTCACATCCGCTGTGGAACACCAAGACAGCTGCTACCAAGTTGGATCACAGGATGTGTTTGCTTCAGACCCACTGCCTAAATTTCCAGGTCTGCTGTTAAGGCCAGAAATGAGCCTCGTGCTTCTAGGTGGAAGTTGCCCAGGTCTTGACTTAGGAGAGGCTGCTAAGTCAAGCCCAGCTTGACTTTATTTCAGCCCTGCTGTTTCTTTGTTTAATTGTGTTTTTGTGTTTTCAGTCAAGCGAGGTGGGGGGGGAGGGGGAAGTGGTGAGAGAGAAGAGAACCATGAATCACTGTACTATGAATCAGAGTGAGGACTTCACATTCCTCAGAAAAGGAACATGGGGATATATGATCTATGCATAATCCAGCTGCTTCCACTGACTTGGGGGAGGGCGATGCTGCTTGAAGCAGAATGTAGTGTCTGTGTCGATTATTCCTCTGTAAGAAGGCAAAAAGAATGTAAATAAAGAGAAGAATGCAGCAACAGTGATAATAGCCAATAGGTACCAGTTCCTTACTATATACCAGGTGCCAATATTAAATACTTCAAATGCACTCCTTAATCCTCACGATATCCTGTTTACAGTTCCATTTTACAGATGGGGGAGTTAAGGCCCAGGTGGGTTAAGTGATTTGTCCAAGGCCTGTGGCTGTTGGGAAATAGTGGAGCTAGGGTTTGATGAGCCCAGATCTAATTCCAGAGCTTGCATTTTAGCCACTTCCCAATCTTCTGCCTCTGAGCTGAGGGCAGGAGAGCAGTTCTGTCTTAGTAAACCTGCTCAGGGCTTGGGGATGAATGTGCTCACCCTCTGCTGGGGGCCCGCCACACTGCACACTCGAGATTGTTAGGAGACTGCACACTGCTGGTACCCTGCACGTAGTTGGTTGTTCCCAGTAAGCATTTGGTGGATGACCAATTTAGTGGGATCATTTATAAAGTTCTTATAACGCCTAGGGTGTAAGAATTTTGGCAGTAGCTGGGGACATCTTCAAGGCTGTTGAACAAGCTTACAACTTAAAGACGTTGTTAAAGAATCATATTCTTACTGGCGTGTTTTCTCTGGAGGATGAGCAGTGGAAGGACAGAACAAGGGTGGTTGCTTCTTGTGATGGTCGAGTCACATTCTGGCCTCATGGGATCTCTCTGTAGGACTCAAGCTTCACTGGGCGGGCGTGTCCTTCTAATCCTTAAGGCAGAGATTGGAAAGTTAGACTTAAAAATTTCACCGTGTCAGAACTGGAAGAGAATTCAGTCTTTAACTCCACATCGTTCTCTTTATACTTGGCAAAAAGAAATCCAACCAGACCGTAACCAGGTAGAATGACTGCAGACTGATTAAGGACTAACCATTATACCAGCTCCTGTCTTAGAAGAAAATTTCCTGAAAGAAAGCTACTTAAAACACTTCAAAGTAAAGGGAAGTCGCTCAGTTGTGTCTGTCTCTTTGCGACCCCCTGGACTGTAGCCTACTGGGCTCTTACGTACATCCATGGGATTTTCCAGGCAAGAAACTGGAGTAGGTTGCCATTTCCTTCTCCAGGGGTATCTTCCCGACCCAGGGATCAAACGCAGGACTCCCACATTGTAGGCAGGTGCTTTTACCATCTGAGCCACCAGGGAAGTCCTTAAAACACTTTAATACCATACTAATTGCTAAATTATGTGATAAACATCTCAAAATTGAACTTGATGAAAATTTTAATTATTTTCAGTAGAGAATTAATTGATAAACAGATTTAAATTTTTGTGATTTTGGGGTGAAAAAAGTGAATTTGAATAATTTAGTGTTAGGCCATTATGCTTCTGAATTTATTTCCAGATTTCTGGAGGGGTTGGAGTGAATAGGAGGGGTAGCAATTCATGTATTAAACTACTTAGCTGTATTGGATCTGCTGCAACTGTTTTAAAATTATCTTTTCTGGGGCTTCCCGTGTGGTTCAGTGGTTAAGACTCTGCCTTCCATTACAGGGACACAGGTTGGTTTATTTATTTATTTATTTATTTTCATTTATTTTTATCAGTTGGAGGCTAATTAGTTTACAATATTGTAGTGGTTTTTGTCATACATTGACATGAATCAGTCATGGATTTACATGTTTTCCCTATCCCGATCCCCCCTCCCACCTCCCTCTCTACCCGATTCCTCTGGGTCTTCCCAGTGCACCAGGCCCGAGCACTTGTCTCATGCATCCAACCTGGGCTGGTGATCTGTTTCACCCTGGATAATATACATGTTTAGATTCTGATCTCTCGAAACATCCCACCCTCGCCTTCTCCCACAGAGTCCAAAAGTCTGTTCTGTACATCTGAGGGACACAGGTTTAATCTCTGGTCAGGAAAGTAAGGTCCCACATGCTGTAGGGTGTGACTAAAATTTTTTTTTAAAAAATCTCTTTTGAGGTCCCTTTTATAGTCTTTTTTTTTTCTTTCTTTCTAAAATCAAGTTTTGTGATGTGAGCTCATCTTTGTCTTGACCTCCTACCTGTTGGGAAAAGGTATTGGGAAAAACATGTGCCGGATGCAAAAGTCATGGAATACATCATGTTCGGATTTAACCTAGAATTTCAGCCCCAGTCTTTTGTCACCTCTGAAGCTCTCTGTTCCTGTGAGTCTCTTTTTTTTTTTTTTTTAAAGTGAAAGCAGGTTTATTTAGAGAGATAGACCCTCCATAGGCAGTGTGGGGTCTCTCAGGAGGCATGAGCAGTACTGTTATATGGGGTGGTTCATTTTTTTTTTTTTTTTTTAATATTATTTTATTAGTTGGAGGCCAATCACTTTACTTTACAACACCTGTGAGTCTCTTTTGAGAGCATCTTCCAGCACTTTTTGTCTTTGGCATATATAATTTCCATACAACACAGCCCCTAAACTCAAACCGGCAACATCATCAGCTTCTTAGCCTAAGAAACAGTCATGCGCTGGCACCCTGGGGGAAGCCAGGGGAGGGGTCTATCACCTTCTGGGAGCTGGCAGGCCTATCCCGAGGGGCACGCCTCTCTGTGTGAAAGTGTGTGTGCTGCCTCGTGTGCTGACCTGGGAGCTCAACCTTGGTGTGGCTTTATTACATAGTATGTTTCTACCCTACCCTGCCGACTCAGATGGTAAAGAGTCTGCCTGCAATGCAGGAGACCCAGTTTCAGTCCCTGGTTGGGAAGATCCCTTGGAAAAGAAAATGGCAACCCACTCCAGTATTCTTGCCTGGAAAATCCCATGGACAGAGGAGCCCAGTGGGCTAGAGTTCATGGGGTCACAAGGAGTTGGACACACCTGAGCAACTTTCACTTTCATATTTCTGTTTTCATATTTCTATGCAGATGTTCCACAGGCACCTCAAAGTCTGTGTGTCAAATTTAATTTGTTCTCTCAAGCCACCCCCCCGCCCCCAAATCCTGATGAAAACTTTTCCCATACAGCCAATCCCCAAACTGGATGCTGGGGAAGCCCCCTCAATCAGCCCCCTTACCCACCACATCCAATGGTTTGCTTCCTCGATTTTCTCAACCATCTTTTCCTCTTTATCCCTAACACCACTTCCTCAGTTTGCTTCCAGATTTGAGGGTTGGAAGGAAGGGTTCAGAGTTTGGAGTCAAACTGGAACGTCAGCTCCTCCCCCTGCCTGCTTGTGTGAATGACCGTGAGAAGTGGGGTTGGCAGATCCGTCACAGTGTGGGTTGTTCTGACACTGAGTCATCCTTTGTCTACTGCAGAGTTCCCCAAACCTCACTCATTCCCACACCTCCTACGCAGACCACCAGCACCTTTATTTATTTAATATTTCTAAATCAGTTTGGGCTTCCCTGGTACCTCAGTGGTAAGGAATCCACCTGTCAGTGCTGGAGATGCGGGTTCGATCCCTGGATTGGGAAGATGCCCTGGAGAAGGAAATGACAATATTCTTGCCTGGAGAATCCCAAGGACAGAGGAGCCTGGGGGGCTACAGTCCATGGGGTCGCAAAGAGTCAGACACGACTAAGCAACTAAAAAAACAACAGCAGTATTAACTGCTCTAGGTGAATATCATCTGGGCCTCTGAGGCCTCTGCACCCGATGAAAAAGGGGATGAGTAAACGCGGGAGCTTTGTAAAGGGCTGTTAGCGAAGAACCCAGACTCTCTTCCAGCCTCAAGCAGCGACATTCGGTTGAGGATTGTTTTCAAGGGACTAACTCACTCTCTGTGATTCTGTGTGTATTTAATGCTTTCAATTTTGTCCACCTAACATGATTCAGAATCTTTTAGGAAAACACTGGTCTTAATGTGTCATCTGTCTTCCTTTATGAAACAGTTAAGATCTTTGGTCTTGAAAATGCTAAGAGATTTTTCTTCTTCTCTTGGATTGCAGAAATTTAAATAATTGAATGTTTGGGATGAACAAAAGCGCACTCTGGTGAGTTGAAGGCAGCCTTGTCGGGATAGGAATGCTTGGGAGAGGTTGGGAAATTGAGAGTTGTGTTCCAGACTGCCTTTCTAGTCTTCTGATGACCTGAGAAAAACTGAGACAATGGAGGGCGTGGAGCTAAAGAGTAGAACATCCAGAAGATACAGATTCTTTGGGAATTTCAGGCTTGGACAGAAAGATGGGTGGAGAAGAAATGTAAGCTCTGTGTTTTGCTGAAGTAAAGTTGAATCTAATTAAGCTGTATCTGTAAGCTTGTTGTAAGGAAATTAAATGATGCCTTGAGCTGCAGCTTTTCTCAGAAATTTTGATGTAAGCACTTGTCCAGAAATAAAGTCTGTCTTTAGTGAAAGCTATACTTTGTCACCTGGATATATTTACTCCTGTATGTGCAACTGTGTGTTAGGACCAAAATTCTCTCCTTTTTTTTTCTGTCTTTTGTAAAGATTTTGTGATATCCAGAAGACTTGGGACTCGACTTCAGATAGTCAGTAGTATACTATTTTAATCTCACTAATTGGAACAGGTGGCCTCGATTTGAGACTGAAAACCAGTTGGCATAGATTTTAATTTATCTGAAAATATAAGATCCATTCAGTAAGAGCTGTTCAGGCTGTGTGTTGGCATCAGGGATGGTGCTTGAAAGCTTCAACCATTAAGAGCACAGAAGATAGGAAGGTTGTAGAAATGCAGCAGAATAGTTTGCTGCTTTGACTCCATCCTTAAATGTTGGATGAAGAACTAGTAAAAGAACATGGTTAAGGGAAGCATGTCCAGGTGCATGAGACATCTGCTTGTAAATATTTCTCCACGTGAGGACGATGTGTCGAGTATATCCTCTGACTCCAGTACGCAGGATGGCATGTTTCAAGAGGACTTCGTGCTGTCCTCATGGTTCTGGAGGTCTTAGCAGGGGTGAGGTGAAGGGGTGTGCCTGGGTGACTCAGCTTATGGGAAGCGCTCAAGGTGAGATGTCCTAAGACATCCCTCATGAAATCACACGTGGTCTCCAGATCCTGAACTTGTCCAGCTGGACCCCTCCTTGGTTTTTACAGTAACTGTGTGCTTCACTGAGTGTCTTGCCAAGATTTTGCTTTAAATCCTTCAGCAGAACAGAATCCCAGCCTGTCACCCAAGCCTCTTCATTTGATCTCTGTCTTTTGTGCCCTCTTGGCCCTTGAGCCCTGGTCTCCATTCTTTGTGGGCTCTCCTGTCTCCCCTCTCTCCTGTGGGCACTTGCTCCATCTTCTCACATGGGGATAGTTACGTCCTTTTTATCCAGACATGGAGCGTGGTACATACTTGGAACATGTAAATACTGACCAAATAAGTGAATGTGGGTATGCTGTGAAATTGCTCTGCAAGACTTGGGAAGCTGGAAAACATATTCTACTCTTGATCTTTATCAATGCAGATTAATCGATCTTGTTATAATTGCTATACAGGATTCCAGTCTATGGGTATTCCATAATTTATTTAATCATTTCCTTATTAAAGGAAACATGTATTGCTTTCAGTCTTTACTTACTATAGGCACCTCACTCACCGCACTGGGGCATGCTTTTTTTTGCACACATGAAGAATATATGATAGTCCCTCAGTCATGTCCGACCCTTTGTGACCCCCTGGACTGTATAGTTCATGGAATTCTCTTGGCCAGAATACTGGAGTGGGCAGCCTTTCCCTTCTCCAGGGGATCTTCCCAACCCAGGGATTGAACCCAGGTCTCCCACATTGCAGGTGGATTCTTTACCAGCTGAGCCACTAGGGAAGCCCAAGAATACTGGAGTGGGTAGCCTATCCCTTCTCCAGCAGATCTTCCATTTGTAAGCTAAATTCTTAAACGTGGGTTTGCTTAGCAAAGGGTTTGTGCCTTTTAAGTTATGGTATTGTGAAATTGAACACTGTACCTATGTCACACGGTAGAAGCTGAAGGTACAGTAGAGAGTGAAACTGTTACAGTTTATGTAACCATCAACATATGAACATCTTTCTGACACATAGTGTATTGCAAGGTTTTTTGATGCTTGCTAATCTGGTAGGTGAAACTGGTACCTCATTTTAATTTATATTTTTCCTGATATGAGTGAGATTACCTGTATTTTTAAATATTTTGAAATAATTTTAGATGCAGAGGAAGTTGTAAAAAGTAGTACAGAGGTGTCCATTTACCCCCTCCCACCACCCAGATTTTCCCAACAGTTACATCTTATATAATTATAGTACAATGTGTTAATCATATTTTTATACACTTAAAAACATTTCTCTTTATTGTGAATTACCTTTTAATATATTCTGGTCATTTATTTATTGGGTTATTAATCTCAAACTGATTGGTAGAAGTTTTTACTTATTAAATAGGTTGTTTTGCACATTTTTTTTTCCTGTTTGTCATTTTTGTCTGTTAATTTTCAACTGTCATGTAACACATTACTGCAAATCTAGCAACTTAAAGCAACACCCATTTATCATCACACAGTTTCCGTGAGCCAAGAGTTCAGGCCCAGCTTACCTGTATCTCTTCTTGTAAGTTTCATCAGCCTAAAATCAAGGTGTCAGCCAGGATTACAGTCTTGTTGAGGCTTTTCTAAGCTCATTTGCTGTTTACCGAGTCAAGTTCTTTGCAGTTGTAGGACTGAGGTCCTCAACCCTCACAGGCTGCCTAACTGCTACTGCTCCCTGCCACGTGGCCCTCTCTACAACGTGGTAGTTTATTTCTTCAAGGCCAGCAGACGAGTATCTCTGTTGCATCACCTTTGGAGACCTGATAGGCCAGGCCCACTCAGTTATTCCACCTTTTGATGAACTAAAGTCAGCTGATTAGGGACCTTAATTATATCTGCAAAATTCTTTTACCCTTGACAAACAGTGTAACCTACTCATGGGGGTAAAACCCCCATATACTCACAAGTCTTGTTCACACACAAGGAGAGGTTATCATACAAGGTGTATACACCAGTGAGTAGGAGTCTTGGGGTCTCTCTTAGAATTCTGCCTTCCACACTGATTTAATGATACATTGTGTATATATAGTCATAGCATGTAGCAAACATGGAATATATATTAACCAGACTTTGCCATGAAGAAATTTAAAAATTTTAGCACTTGTTAAAGGTTTGTGTCATTCTTAGAATGGCCTTTTAAATGACTCTTTAAAAAAACCATAAACACCATGGTGTTTTACAATATATTTTATGATTTTTCTTTTTATATATTTTAATCTTTGATCCAGTTAGAATTTGATCCTCTTTAAGATGTCTGCACATAAATGCCATAGTTATTCCTGCACCATTTTTTGCAGTTACTTCTCTTTAAAAATACACTGCTGTCCATATGTATAGTTTCATTTTCATGAATTTCTTTCTCTGGTTGTATTGAATCAAAGGTTATGCTTTTGGTTCATTTTTTCTGGATTGATATCCTCCCTCCCCTTCTCCTCCTCCTCCCAAAATAAGCATTTTGAAATGAGCATTTTGAGAACTCTAGCTCATGTATTTAGAAACTTTCAACAGGTGTATTTTCAGTATCTCTTATGGTAAGGAAAGACCAAAAAGTAAAAGAAGAGATGGTAAAGTTTGTCATTTAAAAATAAAAATTTGCTCTCAACCCTTTTGAACTTGATGTTACCTCTTAACAAGTTCTGTTTAATGTAAAATCTTGGAGAAGGAAATGGCAACCCACTCCAAATATTCTTGCCTGGAGAATTCCATGGACAGAGGAGCCTGGTGGGCTATGGTTCATGGGGTCACAGAGTTAGACACGACTGATCAACTAACACTTTCACTTTCATTTGTCCTTCCATATGTTTGCAAAAGCTGTTACAGTATAAAGAATATGTATTCTTGCTGCCTTAATCATTGTGGTCCACCATCTTAGCTCCAGAGATGAAAGAACCGGAATAACTCTCAGCAGACTACTCTCAAGCTTAGGAAAAGCTTGGTCCTCTCCTTAGGAAGCATCTGTAGCTCCCTTGTGCTATCCGTGGTACTAGGAATTTAAGTTGGTTTATGACTCATGTTAACATAATGAAACAAGATTTCGTGTTTGTAGGTAATAAGGTGTTACTGTATTTGGCTTAATTACCCATATTTGTAAGTTACTCCTGTGGCTTGCTAAATATCACTAGATATTTAGTGGTTGTTATATGCACCGAAGTTAATTACCGAGAGGTTCACATGGGTTACAGTGTATGTGTCTGACACAGAGGGAAGTTGAAACTGTTTGTTGTACCCAGAAATTAGCACTTAACATTTCATAAGCTGACCCATGAGTGTATTATAATGGTGAAACAAGTATGCTTTTATTACATGTGTTTTCATTTGGGAAGGGCCACTGTGCTTGTCGAAACTTCCTGACTTAAGCAGATTATCAAGTAATATTTCTTTTTTATAAAAAGCCAGCCAAAGTTTACCTCATGTGCCGAGCAGTTTAGAGGTACTCACTGATTTGGCATCATCTGTTGGATATGTGGGCACCAAAATTAAAGTGAGAGTTTCCTTTCATCTAAGCGGCTCATTCATCTGTTGGTACCACCATGGGCGCCGTGAGGGCTTTTGTTTATACCAAGTCATTGTCTGTTTTAGTACCCAGACATGCTCCTACTGTTTGGGTAGGTGGGAGCGCATTAAATTCTGTTGAGAAATTTAACTAGCACTTTGGCAATTTAAAATGATTTTAAGTACTCAGGGCTCAAATTAGGCTCTATTTATAAAGAAAGAATTAAAAGGAGAACTTTTCAGCTTTATGCTGTTTAAGGATGGTTTTGCTGAGCCTACCATTTCAACAGACATTTTTTGAAACTTTTCTTTGGGCAAATAAGAGATGAATGAAATAATATATTTATGTGGTTTCCTTTAAATTAATGTTGATGCCTTCTCAGCCTTCATTTTTTAAAATTATTTGTTGCACATTTGGGGTGATTTTAGTGATAGCTGATTTGTTTAATAAGAATAATACATATACAGTTGAGAAAGATATTAAATCTATACACAAAGATTACTTTATGTTTTCTGCTATTTTGAACATTTCAGAAATCACAGTTACTTTGTTAGTAAATAATTTTTCCCCTCTTGCTGCCCTGGGTCTCAGTTGCAGCATGCAGGATCTTTAGTTGCGACATGCAAACTCTTAATTGCGGCATGTGAGATCCAGTTCCCCATGCTGGTCTGTGCTAAACTGCTTCAGTCATGTCCGACTCTTTGTGGTCCTATGGACCGTACGTAGCCCACCAGGCTCCTCTGTCCATGAGATTCTCCAGGCAGGAATACTGGAGTGGGTTGCTGCGCCCTCCTTCAGGGGCTCTTCCTGACCCAGGGATTGAACCCACATCTCTTACATCTCCAGCATTGGCAAGTGGGTTCTTTACCACTGGTGCCAGGGAAACCCAGGGATCAAACCGGGGCCCCCTGCTTTGGGAGTGCAGAGTCTTAGCCACTGGACTGCCAGGGAAGTCCCGTAAATAATTCTTTAAAATAATTGTTCCTTAGTTTATTTAAACAATAAAATGAGGCTGGATGTTTTTCTAGGGCAGCTAGCTTATTAAACTCTCAGTGGATTTTAATTTTCTTAAGTTTATGCTTACTGTGGTTGTTGATTTTAATTTAAGGTTTAATTTAAGGTTGATTGTCCTATGGAAGTAAATGCAGTGACATCAGATTCCAAAATGATAAGGTAACAAAATGGCCCATCAGAAACAGCAACTTACACCATTTTTAAAAATGGTTCTACACATGAGGAAAACCCGTATCAAATCATTGACCAAATTGTTCTGAATAAATAGTAAGTTTATTTTTAATTACTAAATACTTCAGATATGGAAAAGACGTTTTTCTAAAGTGTAGCACTCATAGACCTACCATGTAGATTTAAGATGTTAATATTTTCCTGTGCTTGTACCAGATTTCTTTCTTTCTTTTTTTTTTAAAGAAATAAGTGGTTCCAGATACAGTACTTTGACTTCTTCTCCCTTTCTACTTTCTCAGAGTTCTCTGTAACCTGAATTTGTTGTGTCTCATTCTTTTAATAGTTTTACATTTTGGGAGAATCCATGAGGACTGTCAGAGTCTCAGTTCTCCTTCTGGAAAATAAAAACCAACCAACCAAAAAAAAAAAAGAATCTGTCCACAATTTATAGTATTGTTTTTTGTATTAAATATTTATATAAATGGCACCTCTTTTGTAACTGGCTATTTTTTCCCAACATGATGTTTATAAATTTATCCAACTTCATTCCCATTTATACTGATGTATATTTTTTCAGTATATGAACAAACCAGAGTGTGTCTATAGCCACTTTCCTGATGGTGATCAGGCAGGCTGATTCTGAGAAGGTCTGTATACTCGTGGGAGGGTTTCTCTAGGAAAGACACTTTGAAGTGACATTCCTGGGGCAGAGGAAAAAGAATATCTTTAAGTTTACCATCTATTTTTAAGTAACTTTATCTATTTTTAAGTAACTTTGTCAAATAACTATACTTACAGGAGTGATTTTTTAAAGCCGTATTTTAATATTTGTCATAGAAAATGTTCATAGTGATGTTAGATTCTATGTGTATGTTGAATAGTATTTGTTTAGAGTTTGTATGCATTTTAATTTTGCTTGAAAGCAAATAAGTGCAGTTATCCTCATTTTATGCATGAAGAACTGAGACTCAAACAGGGATAAATGACTCTAGCATGATTATAGCAGTAAAAAGTGGAAAGGCTCAAACTTGAATCCGTATTGGTCTGCTTTCCTGAGCCTTTGCCTCTAAGCATTAGGCAGAACGACCACAATCCCTGGAAGGGTAGTGACACTGAAATTCAAATACAGATGCTGGAAGCCTGGTGGCTCAGATGGTAAAGAATCACCTGCAATGTGGGAGACCTGGGTTCAATCCCTAGGTTGGGAAGATCCCCTGGAGGAGGGCAAGGCAACCCATAGCAGTATTCTTGTCTGGAGAATCCCCATGGACAGAGGAACCTGAGTTGCACACGAGTTTGCGACTAAGCATGCACACACACAACCTCTGGACAAATAGAACGATGGGAGCTCTATTTCTCTTCCACTGGCTTTTTGGTATTTTCATAGCTTTTCTAAAACAAACATGTTTTGCAATTAAATCTAGCTAAGTGATGAGCAGCTGTAGTCCTGGAAAGATGATAAACCACATTAGTGCTGTAACGTTCTCATTTACTCTTTGTTTTGCCCCAGGTCTGGGGAGGCGTCAGTGGTCACGACTCAGGACCAGTTATGGAAACCAGTAGCAGCGCTGGACTGCAGGTCCCAAGCTGCACGCTGAGAGCATGGATCTAGAATTCCCTGCTTGCTTCTCAGGCAGGCACAAGTTGAAGCAGGATGGGTTCTAACTTGAGATCTCGGTAGAAAATATAAGGAGTGACTGCCTTATTCCAGAGCCCCCTTCATTGTCCTAAGTGCTTCTCTCTGCACCTGGCGCTTGCTGGGCCCTGTGACCAGTCAGACGTGGGCACTGCTTTGGAGGAGCTCGGGTCAGCAGTCTTTCAGATAGAAATGGCAGTGCTCCAGGGAGCCCTGGCCTCATGTGGGCCTTTCTGAAAGGAAATGACCGAGAGTCTACCCTGAGATGCTCTAGGCGGGAAGAAGTGTCCACTGCCGAGGCTTTCTCGCTCGCCTCCCTTCATATTCACACTCTCTTGCCCGGGTATTTCCCGATAGATGTTTGTAGGAAGAGGACAAGTGGTACCCGTTTTTGAGCTTTTGGTTCACCTCTGATTAGCCCTTTTTTTTTTTTAAGATTTATTTATATCTGTATGGCCGTGCTAGCCCTTTGTTGCTGCATGCAGGCTCTCTCTATTTGCAGTGAGCAGGGACTACTCTAGTTGAGGTGCTCCAGTAGCTCAGTGCAGTAGTCTCTCTTGTCGCAGAGCACAGGCTCCAGGCACGCGGGTTGCGGTAGTTGTGGCGCGTGGGCTCTGTAGTTAAGGCTCGTGGGCTCTAGAACACAGGCTCGGTAGTTGTGGCACATGGGCCTAGTTTCCTTCCGTCCTGTGGGATGTTCCTGGACCAGAGATCAAACCTGTGTCCCCTGCACTGGCAGGAGGATTCTTTCCCACTGAGCCACGAAAGAAGGCCCTGGTTAGCCCTCTGATGATGTATTTTGTGTATGCGTATGTGTGTGTCTATGCATTTTTATATCCTCATGCAAAGGAAATACTAAACCCTAGCTATCACAGATAGGTCCTTTGATTTGATTCAGATGTAAGAAGGATGCTACAGAAAAGGGAGGAACAGGGATGTTCATTGTCATAGCAACCAGCAGGTTTTTATAGTGGAACACTGCCTTTGTAACCCAAACCAGGCACCTTTTTTCTAACTACAGAAAACAGACTGACGCAAACTCAAGAAATTATAGTACCATCTCTCAGTGAGGTTTTGTTTGCTTTTTGGAAATAGTTTTGCAGTGATTTTGGTTCCTTTGTAGAATTTCCGAGATGAAAGGCACCCTTTAAGTGCCTTAGAATTTTATGAAGTCAGTACTTAATGATTGTCCCATTATTATGATGTGTCACCCCCATTTCCAACCCTACTCCCACCCCAGTCTAATCCACATGGCCAGGACTTTTACAAAGGATTAGCTGAGGTTGAATTTGGAGTTTGGGAGACGTTATGCACTCCTCTTCTCCCTGGTGAAGAGTATTCCCTCTCCCTTCTCTTGAATGCATTTGTTGTTTGACCTTGAGCCGTATTCTTGTGCTTGGGTCTTCACCATCCTTCGCTCTTTAGATTCAACAGACTCTGAGATGCCTAGAATATCTCACTCCTGCCAGTCACTCTGTAGGCAAGTTCAGAGTCCACCTTTGCTGTGAGAATTCCTGGAGGACTGAACCCTTATGGTTTTCTTTTAGGATGGTGAGTTTCCTGGACCTGGCCCTTGGGAGGAAAGATGGAGGTTAACTTGGGAGAATAATGACCTCCTTGAGTGGCCAGGCAGAGTTTTCCATTGATTAGCACTTTGGGAGAAGGCAGAAAAGTAGGCTAGCCTTTACTTTCCGAGCTTCGTGGTCTGAGGTGTCCCCTTCACCCAGGACCACACCTTGAGATTGACAGCTCTGATGGACAGTAGCCCTGATGTGCAGCACAGCCAGCTGGGTGGTACCTGCATCTAACACATGCTGGGGAAGAGGAGTTACTCGGGCATCTTGGCGTGGCACTGGCTGAAGAATGAGCTCCCTGTAGTCCCTGAGGGGCTTCTTCCAACCCCCTCCCACCCAGTCTCTCCTCCCCGTCCCTTTCCACCAGCTCAGCAGCATCTTACGGGGGAGATGTCAGGCCAACATCCGTGCAGAAGCGGCACAGTTAAGGGTCATGCTTGTCACGATTCTGCTTTCAGCCTAATTCATCACATATGTATGGAGCACCTGCTCTGCACCAGGCTTCCGGGAAGATTCGGGAGTCTGGGCTCACTGAAATCATTCCTTTGATAAGCACCTTAATCATCTAGGGCCAGTATCCTGTTTTTCATCCCCTCAGGGTGCACAGTTGAAGGTGGCTGCAGTGACTGATGGCTCGATGGCCGCTCTATCCTTTGTTTAACGATACGGCAGGTGACATTCTTCGTCCACACATGTTGAAGGGAAGTCATTAGGGTGGGCCTTAATCCACTTATAAGACTGGTGTTCTTATAAAATGGGGGATTGGGAGACAGACATGCACAGAGGAAAAATGATGTGAAGACAGGATTACTGGATGAAATTATAAGTCAAGGAATGCCTGAGGCGGCCAGAAGCTGGGAGAGAGGCCCTTCCCCAGCACCTTTAGAAGGAGCATGGCTTTGCCAGCACCCAGATTTCAGGCCTCCAGTGCTGCAAGACGATACATTTCTGTTGTTTTAAGCCACTCATTTTGTGGTCCCTTGTTATGGCAGCTCCAGCACACCAAGACAGTTAGCTGACACGTTTCCGGTCCACCCATGACAGCTAAAGAAGTACAGATACCTGGCCTCACATGAGCAGAAGTGGAAAAAGCCTTGAAACCCCAGAGTTTCCAGTTAACTTGTTTAGCAGGTGGTTGTCTCTATGACCCTCCAAATTTTACTATTTTTCACTGTCTAAATAAACACATTCTTTTAAATTGTTTGTAGCAAAATCATGGAACCCCAGAATATACCTGTGGACCCCATTTGAAAAACTCAGGTGTAGAAACAAGAAAAGCAGCTCAGAGTTTGGTTTCAAGTTCAAATCTCATCTCTGCCAGTGTGCGGCCATGCACCCCTCATCACCTTGCACAGTCTTCCTGAGTCTGTTATGCACCTGTAGGGTGGAGCATACCTCTAGACTGTGGATTGAGAACTAGAGGTGATGAAAACCGCCTGGCATCAAACCTTGTGCATGGCCGGTGTTCAGGAACCAGTTAAGGTGCACGGCTGGGCTGAAGGGAAGAACCAAAGGAGGGAACTTAAAGAGAGTCAGCGAGAATGGTATAGATCTTGGCCTGGCCGACAGATAGGGTCTGACGCCCCTGTTTGAACACTTGCCGAGAGGTTCATCCACGTGGTTTTTCCCCTCTAAATCAAAAGTCACAAGATTCCTTTTGTTCATGTGGGGCAGCAGAAGAGAATGTCAGGTTCAGGCTTGAGCCTTGTTTCCTTAAAAACACAGAGACCCCAGAGACAAAGTCTCGTGTCCCAGGTCAGGTGGTCTTGTCAGTTGGGTTATTTTCATTTAATAGGACAACAAAAAACCAAAAAAGGGCTGTGTTGATTTTTCCTTTAAAAAACAGCTTTATTGAGATATAATTCACACACTATTCACCCATTTGTAAATGTACAGTTTAATGATTTTTGTATACGCACAGAGTTGTGAAACCACACAACAATCAATTCCAGAACGAAAAGAAGCTCCGTGTCCATTAGCAGTCATTCTCCATTTCCTCCTTTCCCAAACTTGAGACCAAGGCAATCACTAATTTACTTATTTGTCTCTGGATTTGCCCTATTTTGGACATTTTCTGTAAATGGGTAGGTTTTCTGTCATGTGGTCTTTATCTCTGGCTTCTTTCAATCAGAATAATGTTGTCAGGGTTCTTCCATGGTGTAACGTGCGTTAGTACCTAATTTCTTCTGCCAAATAGTAGTTCATTGCATGGATGTACAACATTTTGTCATCCATTCATCAGGTGATGGACGTTGGGGACTTTCCATTTGGGGGCTGTTATAATTAAAGGTGCTATACACATTTGTGTACAAGTTTTTGTACAGGCATAAGGTTTTGTTCTTCTTGGATATATACCTGAGAGTAGAATTGCTGGGTTATATGCTAATTCTTTTTAAAAATATTTATTTATTTGGCTGCGCCAGGGCTTAGCTGTGGCATGTGGGGTCTAATTCCCTGATCAGGGATCGAAACTCGGCCCTCTGCTTTGGGAGCACTGAGTCCTAGCCACTGGGCCGCTGGAGAAGCCCCTGGTAGTTCTATATTTAACCTTTTGAGGAACTGCTAGAGTGTTTTCTACAGCAGTCGCACCATTTTTTTGCTCCCACCAGCAGGTTATGCAGGTTCTGATTCTCCCTGTCCCTGCTAACACTTGTTATTTTATGCCTTTTGATTGTGATCGTCCTAATAGGTGTGAAGTGCTATCTCATTGTGGTTTTGTTTGGGTTTTTGAAATTTCTTTTAATGAAAGCGGTTGTATTTCGTTATGCAAGGAAACAGACAAAGTATCTTTAGCCGAAAGGCTGATATGAGTAATAGTATAACTTTGAAATTAACTTCTATGCTTTACCACATTCCTCCTTACTAGTCACTTCTCGAAGCTGGATATCCACAACCAGGGTTGAGCAGAATAATTGTTGAGCTTTCCTGACTTGGCTTTTACTTCGCCACTGAAATTGCACAGAAACAGGTACCGAGAGCTTGCTGGTCCTCTCCGTTCTGCGGGGTCCGGGGTTGGAAGGCCTTGTCAGCAGGCAGCCTTTTGAGGGGTGTAGTGGGGTGTCTGGCCCCCTGTCAACTCAGGTAAGAGGCCAGGGCATCTACTCACGGTTCTCCCAAGAGTTAGCTGCTGCTGTTCAGATGTGGTGGCTATGGTAAGCAGGGACAGCCAGAAGTGGCCCCTTGTGCCGGTAAAGAAAGATGCCATGCCCTCTTTACAGACAGGGTTTAGAAGCTGCAGACCCTACTGTCTTTATTGTAAGGAATAAGAAACATAACAAAATGCAAAAGCACCTGTGAGGCCAGAAATACATGTTGGCTGAACAAATGAATAGCTTTGACTTTGGGTGCCAGACACCATTCTAGCATGGCAGCTTGGAGCAAGCTGTTTTAAGCTCTCTGAGTCTTGGTCTCTTAGCTGCAAAACAGAGATAGGGAAATGTGTCTGTTGCTGGGTCCTCGCAATGACCTCAAAGTGCATAGTTCATGGTAGGCACTCAAGACATGTTCATGCTCTTTGCTTAAGCAGCTCTGTAAGTGACTCTGCTGTCAGTCTCAGGGATTTTTTTTCAGTCTCTTTGGTCCAGCTCCACATATGAGAGAACACTGGGTGGATTGTACTGCTTAGCTTATCTTTTCTTTACAGAGAGATCATGAGCTCTTGGCAAAAATTAAGTATTGGTGGAAATGAATATTGCAATTTGGTAGCTGCTGATTGACACATGTTTGCTAAACAGCTACTCAGATTTCAGAAAGACTGCCTGGAAGGGAAAAAAAAAGGAAGAAATCCTAAGAACATTTTTATCCTCTTTGCCAGGTACTTATTTATAAAACCATCTTTTGGGAATGTCTCAGCTGACAAATTTTTATAAAACATTGGCTAGCTTTGGCTCAAGCGTTCAAATTAGCCAGCACAAGAGCTTAAACTTCAGTGGATATAAAAGGGTTGGGTCCTTTTTGGAGTCTTTTTGCCTTATAAATTATTATTATTATTTTCTTTTTTTAAAGAAAGGGCTGTTCTTTTTGGTCACTCGGTCTTTTTTTAGACCTGCAGGGAAGTCATAGTAACAGGCTCCAAGTCTGATTGGGTTCCATGGCAACAGCGGGTTGTGACTTTATTAAAGGAGAGTCGAGCATGCCAAGAAAGATAAAAATCAAAGTATGGAAAATGTCTGACCAGATGAATGTGTTTTTTTGGATCGTGTGCCCTGGAACGGAAAGGTTTCACGAATTGGCATCAGTCTCTGTTACAAATTTGAATCCCTTTGGGTTATCATTAAATCGGAGGGTTTGGTGCTCATTTCCAAAAGATCTTTCTGCATCTTTGCCTTTTATTCACTCATTCATCCTTTTCCGTATCTTGGCATTAAAAAAAAAGAAAAAGAAAAACAACTATAATGTTGTAAGAACCTTACTGGAAATGATTCTGATTTCCAAGGGTAGAAAAGAAATTTAACACATTCTTTGTGGAACTGATTACAGCTGTAAATTGTGAGGCCGTGTGGGAGGGCCAATTAGAGGCAATTATAACTCCATGGAGCCCTCCCCAAATTAAAGCTTGCTGCGTGCTTTCCAAGCTGAGCACATCGGTTTGTCTCCCATCGGTTTTTCTCGTCGATGGGTTAAGAGATACTGGTTTCAGGTCAAGGTTGTGGGATCTTGGTGGGAGCTGTCTTCTGTCTCCCAACAGCAAGGTGTGGGCTGTTGCTGTAATGAAAGTGTGTGGTTATTAGACTTCTTTGGGTAACGGTTCTGACATTTGAGCAAGAAGTAGTGAGATCAGAGGACTTCGAGTCTTCCCCACCTAATTATCATTGTGTGGCGCTGTATGCCTTTTCCCATCACATGTTCCACTTTATGTGCCTCCTCATCATGATGGAATTCCCAGGTAGCGCTAGTGGTAAAGAGCCTGCCTGCCAATGCAGGAGATGCAAGAGACGTAGCTTCAATCCCTGGGTCAGGAAGATCCCCTGGAGAAGGAAATGGCAACCCACTCCAATATCCTTGCCTGGAAGATCCCACGGACAGGGGAGCCTGGTGGGCTATAGTCCATGGGATCGCAAAGAGTTGGACATGACTGAGTGTATGCACACACACACTCATCCTGATACTGAAAGTGAAAGAACTTTAGGTGCAGGTAGCTAGATGTTGGACAGCCTTACAGCGATATCATTCTTTAAACAAGCGGCATGTCATGACACGCCCTCTGCCTTCAGACTTCATTAGTCACTTACTTGGGGCCTCATCGTGATGAATCAGAAACTTCACAGATACTCATGGTAAACAGAATAATAAGTAATAAAGGTGTAAGAGGCGAGAATCAGCTCACCAGGTTTCGAGTGTCCCAGCTGTCAGTGATCAGCTGGTCTTTGGAAAACCTATGTAACAACTTAGACCTTGACTTCCTTATCGTAAAACGAGTGTGACCTGAATTGGTGTTTTCCAGACGTCTCATTTTATTAGAGTAACCTGGGTCACTGGTTTAACACCCAGAAACTCTTGTAGAGATTCTGATTCACTAGGTCTGGGGTGGGACAAGGATAGGAGGGGCCCCAGGTCCCATGGACAGAGGAGCCTGGTGGGATACAGTCCGTAAGTTCACAGACACAGCTGAGCGCTCAGCACAGCACACACAGGTGATCTTATAGTCAGATGTTCAGGAAACACCAGATGAGCTCAGTAGTTGTCAGACTGTATTCGGACAGAAGACTAGGGCGGGAGTGGGTAGGAGAAAGGAGGCTGTGCGGTCAGGGGATTGCAGCCACAATCTGAGAAAATAAATGAACCAGAGGTTCTGCTTGGAGCCAGCGTCAGCTCCAAACTCTGTATCAGTGTTTCAAAAAAATAATGATTTTAAAATCTTGGAGTGGTGCAGTAGTGAACACCTTTGTTTATAGAATTTTATACTCTGTGGTGTGTGCTTTCATTCAGATGAGGCATAGAATTTGCTAAACACGGTTATTTCTGCTGTGCTTGAGGTAGGACCAGCCATGTAGAAATTACCTGGAGAGCTGGTTAAAAGATACAGGAATTGGACTACCAGACCCAAAGCTTCAGCGAGTCCTATATGGAGCTTGAGCATCAGTCTTTTTTTTTTTTTTTTTTAAGTTGAAGGGTTTTTTTCCTTTTTCGAGGTTTTGACAAAAGTTATGAGCTCCTCCCAATCTGCCCTCAATTTCCAGAATAAAACTAAGTTTAAGTGTCAGAACATATTTATTAGCACAAGGGAGGTGGTTAAATTGAGCCACTAGATTGTGGAAGAGTCTGTAGCACATTCAGCAGGTACTTTAGAGAAAAGAAGCCTGATCTTCTCAGACTCTGAGACAAGGGTTTCTAATGTGTAATGATGAGATCATTACCTGCTGGAACAAACACATTTTAATATGTAGACTTTCTATTTGTTCCTCATTCTATTTCCTGTTTACAAAGATTGAATAACATTGTTAAATGAAGTGTCTTTTAGATCATCCACGTAAGTGAAAATTATGAAGGTGCACTTTGCTTTCCTATTTACAGTCCGCACTTAAATGCGAGTTCACAGGAAAAAAAATCCGTAGCACTAAAGGGCAGATGCTGTAAAATGGAGTCTCTTTCCAACGTCTCATATTTATCCCCAGAGATATGGGCTATTACGTCTCCTATGTATCTTTACAGAAAAGTTCTCTGCACACAACCTCCATATCTGTCATTTATTTAACTAGTCTCCTATTGATAATACAATTTAAGTTCCTTCTAGAGTGCTTTTTTCCATGTTTCTTTTGACTTGTTAATAGTGTACTGAGTATTTTTGTACATCTCTTTTTCTGTAACCATATATGGATAAATTTTTAAAAGCAAAATTGTTGGGTCAAAAGCCATATGTCTTTTAAATAAGGATCAATGGGGACAAAATGTCCTTCTAGAGGGTTGTGCCTGTTTACCATGAAAATCTTTTCTTTTCAAAGGCTTTCCTGCCCAAGTTGGTTCTGATGCAGCAAGTAAACAGCTGACTCTCCTTGTTTACTCCAAACCTGAGTCTCCAGAGTCTCTGCTTGAAGGAATTAAATGAGATCTTTCATGAGAAAGAAAAGAATTAAAAAGGTATCTTAGGTTTTCAGAGGGAGACGAGTATATAGAATAGCTTAGCAAAGCAAGTAGCTAATCCTGAACTTGCAAGGAGAAAGCTTTGGGTCACACGAGGTCCCAGAACCGGGTGAAAGTCAGGGTTCAGAAGAAAGGCAGGCAGCCCTGGAGCAGAATGTGATGATGAGAAAAACCATGCCCCAGATCATGGTAAAGTGTTTCCGGGGCCTGACCTGCTCCGTTAGTGGATGCCGTAGGGCAGTTTGGGTGAAGTGTCGTGGAGAGGCGATGCTCTTCAAGCACCTCTAACGTGAATCACCATGTAGTAGTTAGATGTGTGTGTGTTTCAAAGTATTTTTTTAAATTATTTATTTCATTTATGCTTATATTTTGGCTGTGCTAGGTCTTCATTGCTGTGCAAGCTTTTTTTAAGCTGTGGTGAGCAGGGGCTACCCTAGTTTCGGTGCATAGGCTTCTCATTGCGGTGACCTGCATTGTGGAGCACAGACTTTAGGGCCCACGGCTTCAGCCTTGGGCTCAGGGGGTGTGGCTCCCGGGCTGTAGAGCTCAACACTTGGGGCACACGGGCTTAGTTGCTCTGCAGCATGTGGGTCCTCCCAGATGAGGGATCAAACCCGTGTCTCTTCCATTGGCAAGCAGATTCTTTACCACTGAGCCACCAGGGAAGCCCCAAAGTAACGTTTAAATGGAAAGAATTACATCACATAGGCTTTTGCCCTGGAGAAGGAAATGGCAGCCCATTCCAGTATTCTTGCCTGGAGAAGCCCATGGAGAGAGGAGCCTAACGGGCTCGTAAAGAGTCAGACATGACTGAGCGCACACTCTGTCAGATGTGCGTGCATCTCCTTAACACAGGAGCTGGGCGGCATGGGGGCGTGCTGGTTTAGTGGCAGATCCCATCCCGGCTGACGCTATCTGCCTTTGTCTCTCTGCCTTCATTGTGTCTGCTGGTGGCAGCAAGATAGGAGAGGGTCTTATAGACACATAGAAAATTAGTTGAGTTTATTCAAGTCTGGGAAATTCAAGTCCATTCAAGGCAGGGAAGAACTAGGGGGTATCTTTGAGGGGATCTGTATGTCAATGAGGAGTCAGAATCTTAGATATTGGCTAATGTGGGTTGGCCAGGTGTGTTGTGTGAGCTTAAAGGGAGCCATCCAGACAGTCTCAGAGATCCTTGGGTTAGGGTTAGGCATACTGGGGAGAGGATATGTGTTCTCCTTCAGCACCGAGGGACCAGAGTGCTCTCTGACTGGTCACTCTTGAGCCAGACCACCTGTGGCCAAGTTGAAGGCAGCTGGGAATGAATCAAGTCCCAAAGACCATAGCTCTGAATTAGATCGTTCTGTCTTTAATCAGACTAATTAAATAAGCCAAACAACAAGAGAGCTTTGAGGCGGTTGTAGAACAAATTTATATTAGAAACTTTTTGGCCATATTTTGACTGAGAGAACATGAAGTAGGTATGTTAAGCTAGGTTGTGGATGAAAGAATGGGAATGTATGAAGCTAGGGAGGGATCAGGAAACATGGTCAAGTAAGACTGTAGCAAGTAAGTTGAAAATGCAATAAAATATCCAGGGACCAAAATGTTTCCAGGCTAGGAAGACAGCTAATAAAAAATGGGTAAAACAAGTTAGTGCCCAGATTTGAAGGCAAAACCAGGAGGAAAATGAACAGGCTTGGCTATGTAAAATTGAATTCTATATGCCTTAGCAGACCAGTGTTCAATTTTACTGTAGTTTTTAAATGTCCATTTTAAGAGTTATAAATGGAAAAAGCAAAATGAACCTTACAAAGACACCATGTATTTCTTACATACAGAGTATACTATTGACTTAACATTAGGTTTAAGACAAGACCCATTTGCTAGAGTTCATTATTTAACATTTAAGACATTTATTTGAACTGAACCAGAGGATAGAGGCTATGTAAATACTAACTTCAGGAGACACTCTTCCTCTTAAATGTTACAGTATAGTTTTCCAAAAAAAAATAAAAGTCCTGTTATTTTCACGAGGCTTTATTAGACCGAGACAGTTTTCTGTCTTGCATATATCCATTGCCCTTTTCTGCCCCCATCCCATCACGCCCCCAAGACAGAATTAAATCAGTACCACATAAACCACATAACAATCTTGAGATCTTTGCATTAGTTATTTAATGTCAAGGGCAGGAAACCCCTGGTCTCTTAGACTGATTCTGGCCTGAGCTAGCAGTTCAGATATTTGAGAATCTCTTGAGACTTCCCTGGTAGCTCAGACAGTAAAGCGTCTGCCTACAGTGTGGGAGACCTGGGTTCAGTCCCTGGGTCGGGGAGATCCCCTGGGGAAGGAAATGGCAACCCATTCCAGTATTCTTGCCTGGAAAATCCCATGGACTAAGGATCCTGGTAGGCTACAGTCCATGGGGTCGCAAAGAGTCAGACCCGGCTGAGCGACTTCACTTTCGCTTTCATACTAGGAAGGTCAAAAGGATTTGAAGACAGGTGACTGACAGCAGGGCAACTTGTAATCTGTGGCAGAGGTTAGTACTCAGCTTACTATTGGGGAAAGCCATTTATGGTTAAAGAAGGGCAAGAGAGAAATATTTAATATTTGTGTCTGACCTGACATCACGTTCTTTGCTGCTCTCATTACATTCTAGGAGGAATTTCCTCAGATGAGACTACAGCCTCAAAAGAATTAATTTACTTGCTCGGGGTCAGCTACTAAGTGGCAGAATGGGGTTTTGACCGGGTCTGCCTGACCCTACGGAGAAGGCCATGGCACCCCACTCCAGTATTCTTGCCTGAAAAATCCCATGGACGGAGGAGCCTGGTGGGCTGCAGTCCATGGGGTCCCTAAGAGTCGGGCACGACTGAGTGACTTCACTTTCACTTTTCACTTTCATGCATTGGAGAAGGAAATGGCAACCCACTCCAGTTTTCTTGCCTGGAGAATCCCAGGGACGGGGGAGCCTGGTGGGCTGCCGTCTATGGGGTCGCACAGAGTCGGACACGACTGAAGCGACTTAGCAGCAGCAGCCTGACCCTAAATCCAGGCACATCCTCTGAGTGAGCGAGCTGCCCCAAGGCAGTGTCGCCCACGGGCTCCGGTTCTCTGTCTTCAGCCCCTGTCTCTTTGAACATCCCTCTGTATACCTGTATTGGAATGTTCCACAGGCACCTGGAGTTCATCTTGTCTGTTGCTGAATTCCCTGCAGATCCCTTCCTCCTCTTGCCTGTCCTCAGTTGCCTGTCTCATGAATGATCTGTTGCCCACCAGAAAGAATGAAACAAGTGGGGTTTTCCTTGACTCCCCTGTTCACCCCCCACATCCGATGGGTATCATGTCCTTTTGACTCTGCCTCCTGTGTATTCCCCAGACACTGTTCTCTTCTCCCCAGCACTGCCCCTTCATCCCACCGCTACCAGCTCTTGCCTTGGATCTCTACTGCGGGCTTCAGTCCCTGCCACTGCAATGCATTTTCTCTCCTGCCTTTTCAGAGTGACTTCTCTGAAACAGGGAGCTGATTACCCTCATCCCCTTAACTGCTGCCACCTGTCCTCTCAGATGAACTCCAAACACCTTAGCACGGTTTAACTGGAATCCTCAACGTCTGATCCCTGTCTGAAGACCCAGTTCTTCTGCCGCCTTTGCCACGCACGGTACCCTTCACATCTTCACGGGCTGTCTGGCTGGCTGATTCAGAACGCACCACCCGAAGCACCTTCTGACTGACAAATCTCTTTCTTCCTGCCTTATGCCCGGCCTTGTCGCCTCTCCTGCCCTCCTCTGCCTTTCTCCCCCAGGGGCTGCCCCTCCCATATGCTACCTGATAGCACCATGTACAACCTCCCATGGCACTCAGCAGCAACTGTCATCGTTCGCCTTGCCTGTAGCCCAGGGGTGGGTGCCCCCTCTGCAACTCCAGCACGCCTCGCTGCGCCAGACACGCGCAGGCACCGGCAGGCAGCTGTCTCATGAATGAGGCAACAGAAGCAAGGTTCTCCCGACTCCACTCACGGCCCTGCCCTCCGCGCTCTGACCACTTGCTGCTCACCCTGCCTCCGTCCTTGTCCGGGATTCCTGTGCTCAGATCGCTGGTGTGTGTTGGCTCTGCCCGACTGAAGTTGGTTGAATTGAGCCCGTTTCCTCGTCTGTAAACCAGGGGTGCCAGTCCGAACGTCCCCCCTAAATTCCTCTCGCAGCCCCAGAGTGGTGTGATAACAGGACTCTGTTCTAGCCTGCCTCTCTCTGAAAATACAGAATTGTATCTTTTCTTCTGGCAGCACAAAGAGCCCATTTGTCAGCAGTGGGTTGAATACAGCGTATTACGGCTGGCAGTAGTATGGTTACGGTGCAGGGTGTGGAGTTTCTCTGAGGCAAGCCCGGGAATACCCAGAGATATGTGAGCAGTATCTCCAAAGTCCAGGGTGAGTCATACGGCAGGAGCTGTTGCGGTATCCAGCCCGCCCGCCTTCCAGGCTCAGATGCCTCCCGAGCAGGAGGGTGAGCTGGCTGCCGGTCCCGGTCTCTGCTGCCTGGTGTGCGGCGTGGTGTTCGGTGAGTCTTCCCCGCGCTCCTGTTTCAGCCGGGCTGTGTCAGTATGTGTGGGAGAGCTGCGTGGTAATTCGTGTCCTGCGAGGTGCTTGAAGGAGAGAGCCAAGTTGTTCGGGGACTTTCAATAGTTGTTTTGCTTGCCCTGCACCTTCCGTAATTTCTCAGTGGATTTCTAGACCCTTAAACTACCGCAACTCCTAATGAACCACTGAGCTCTTTACCGCTTGGTCCTTTAAAAGTGTACATCCAATGTGTGTGATTTAAGAGGTGAACAAACATCTGGGTATGAGTGTGCCGGCTTGCTGGAAAAGAGCCAGTCCTACTCCTTCCCTGTCATTTTGAAAGTGATCCTGGTTCTGAGCTGACTGCGTTGGTATCTGACTTTGTCTTTTAACGTCCGGCCTGTTGACAAGTGGACATCGCTCCCTGAAACTTCAGACCGCGGGAAACCGACTGCGTGACCGTGTGTGGTGCGGTGCCTGTGGCTGGAGAGGAAGCAGCAGGGGGAAGCGCTGTGACCTGAAGCGGCAGGGCTGTTCTGGCCGTCCTCGGCCGCCCCAGGTGGTGGGTGGGGGGTAGGGAAGATTCCATTGCACCTGAGCTCTGCCTCCGAGAGCTGCTGGATCTCATGGGAAGTCTGCGTTCAGTTTGTGGCCGTGCTTTTGCATCTATGTCCTAGAAGACTGTGGGGTTATTGCTGCAAATAAATACAAACTTTCTTTCATTTCTTGGACATTAACTTATGTTGAACACATGTATTAATTCAGATCATTTTCCCTCAGTTCTGAATCGGTTATTTGCCTGGAATGTCCCAAAAGTAGCCTTTTATTTATTTTACTTGGCTGTGCTGGGTCTTAGTTGCAGCCTACAGGATCTTTTAGTTGCGGTTTGTAAACTCTTGGGTCACAGCCTGTGGCACCTAGTTCCGTGAACAGAGATCGAACCTGGGCCCTCTGCATTGGGAGCACAGAGTCTTAGTTCCTGGACCACAGGGAAGTTACCAACTATGGTCTAACTGTTGGTAATGACCCCCAACCTTTAGAAGCTAAAACAGCCTTGGTTGGGGGGTGAGGGGTATGGAGAGTTGGAGAAGTCTGCGGTCATTATTTATCCTTTGAATCTTGAAAATTAAATTTCTGTTACTAAAAAAAAAAAAAAAAAAAGCTGGAGGGCTAGCTATTCTAACAACAGAGCATCTTAATAGCCTCATAGCACTGTGATCGGAGAAGGCAATGGCACCCCACTCCAGTACTCTTGCCTGGAAAATCCCATGGACGGAGGAGCCTGGTGGGCTGCAGACCATGGGGTCACAAAGGGTCGGACAGGAGTGAGCGACTTCACTTTCACTTTTCCCTTTCATGCACTGGAGAAGGAAATGGCAACTCACTCCAGTGTTCTTGTCTGGAGAATCCCAGGGACGGGGGAGCCTGGTGGGCTGCCGTCTATGGGGTCGCACAGAGTCAGACACGACTGAAGCGACTCAGCAGCAGCAGCATTGTGAGCGTGGTGGTTGACAGAGATTGACACGCAGGGTTTCGGTCGGAATGAAAGGGGGAAATTGTCACCCAAGCTGCTAGAGCACAGCTTGTGAAACAAGCGTGGCTGCTGTCTGCGCGAGGCTGCTCAGAAGGGGTGTGGGAGTGGGTCTCTTCTTGCCTGCCGCTGCTGGTGGATGGGCTCCTCCGGTGAAGTCCTTGCATGCCTGGCTGGCCCACTACCCCTCAGGCTCTTCCTCCTCTCTGTTCCCTTCCTCCAGCCACTGAGGAGTCCAGTTGGATTGCCTAAAGTACACAGTTGAGTTGTTTGCAGCCACCTGTAGCCTGGGGGAAATTTGGGGCTTTATCCTGACTAAGTTATTCAAATTCCTGGATGCAAGCCACCTAGGATAATGCCCCGGGGAGATTAACTCAGGCCCAGTTGAGGGGTGTCACCTGAGGGCCTTTAAGTCCAGGTCACAATTTAAGTAGGGCCTCAAATTTAGATTTTAAGATAATACCCAAATAGTTGAGTGTAGACTCGGAGATAAAACGATAGGATTAAAAGAGGTTGGTTTTTTTTTTTTTTTCATTTATTTTTATTTAAAAGAGGTTGTTAGTCATCACATAACATAAACATATTCAAAGTACCTATTCAAGGGTGAGTGCCTGCTAACTCGCTTCAGTTGTGTCCGACTCTATGCGACCCCATAGACTGTAGCCCACCAGGCTCCTCTGTCCATGGGATTCTCCAGGCAAGAATTCTGGAGTGAATGGCCGTGCCCTCCTCCAGGGGATCTTTCTGACCCAGGGATGAAACCTGTGTCTCTTAGGTCTTCTGCATTGGCAGGCGAATTCTTTACCAATAGCCTCACCCGGGAAGCCTTAAACATACACACGTGGGGTTTTTTTGTTTTGTTTTGTTTTATTGCGTAATTTGTTCTATGGAGGAGGAAATGGCAACCCACTCCAGTATTCTTGTCTGGAGAGTCCCATGGACAGAGGAGTCTGGTGGGCTACAACCCATGGGGTCACAAAGAGCCGGACACGACTGAGTGACTAACACTACTTGTTCTGTAGTTCTTATTTTTAACTGTTTGTAAATTGTAAAATACTGCACACCGAAGATATGCCATTTAAAAAAGTAACATGAGACACCCCTGCAGCTAAAACCCAGGGCAAAAATTCAGACTTAACCCTCTGACCTTCTCCCTGATTTCCTATCACTGTATCACAAATCTCCTCACCTAGGAGCTGATGCTATCCCAAGGTTTGTGTTAACTGCCCCCTTGCTTTTTCTCTGCCATTTCCCCAGAAGTAATTACCATCCACAATTCCTAAGGCATCCTTCTAGAAATTTCTTGACCAATAAAATACACTTGTATCACATTTGTATGAATCCTGCCACCGCCCCTCTTTCAAAGCTCAGGTGGATGTGCACTGTAGATGTAGCTCTGAATATTTCCCCCTTAACAGTTTAGCTTGGACGGCTTCCCATAGTAGCCCATTCAGATCCACCTCTTATTTTAGCGACTGCGTTGTTCTTCATTGTACTGGTTTTTAAGTGGTTCTCCATTAGTGGATGTCTAAACTGATTCCAGAGTTAGATAATGGTGGGGGCGGTGGTAATGGTGGTGATAAAAGGCAGACTGTCCTGTTAGAAGAAGCGAAGAATAAGAGAAGGAGGCAGAGACTTGGAAATACTTTCATCTCCATTTCTGTTCTTTAAATCTCTCAAAAGTGTTTTTTTAATGTTTTAGTGTGTTTGGAGAAATGTATGGAAGCTCAAAAGGACTGATTTTTTTTTTCCTGCTTGTCTTTCATTCCTTGTGATGGTCATGATGGTGAAAGAGATTGTGATATTTAAGGATCTCAGGAAAATGAGTGTATTTACAACCTATTGGTTAAAGAACTGGGAGATTCCAGTTCTCATCTCTCCTAGTGTGTAAACAACACTCTATTGTAATAGGATTGCTTGTTATAACCTGATTAGCAGAACTTTCTTAAGATAATTCATCTATTTGAACTGTGAAGGGGTTTCATTATACAGAGCTTATCATTGCATTGATATTTCTCTAATAGTTGGTTGTCTATCCAAATACTGCTCTCCTTGCCTTTCTCCCTGGCTGGCGGAGTCAGCACTGCAAGTCACTTCAGTTGTGTCCGACTCTGTGGCGACCCCATCCCTGGGATTCTCCAGGCAAGAACACTGGAGTGGGTTGCCATTTCCTTCTCCAATGCACAAAAGTGAAAAGTGAAAGTGAAGTCGCTCAGTCATGTCTGACTCTTTGCGACCCCATGGACTGCAGCCCACCAGGGTCCTCCGTCCATGGGATTTTCCAGGCAAGAGGACTGGAGTGGGGTCAGCACAGTAGAGGCTAAGAATGTTAGGTGCTGCTTCCACAGCCTCCTTTGCAGCTAGCTCAGGGATGCAGGACTCAGTCCTATCCAAAGTCCTGTCCAAAGGGAAATCTACTAAGGAGTTTCTAGAAAATAGTTTCGTTCCTAACAAAATATGAAAGAAGAGCAGTGTACTTGTCTTTAGCCAGAAATTATCTATATGTGATTCCTAAAACTACAGTAGCTCATTTGCCTCCATGAGGGAACTTGCAGATGCGCTAAAGATTGTATAATGAAAAAATGGAAAGAGCTTGGATCTTTGATAACATTTTTAAGCCATCAGATTAGCCCTGTCTGTTGATCTTAGGTCATGACATCATATTGAATCTTTTATTCGGTTACTGAAATTATCCTGCCGGTATGGAATTTTACCCATAGGACATGCTGTCAAAGTAGAGAACAACTCAGTTATAAGACAGCTGAGTGCCTTCTGTGTTCAAGAGGCAACATGAGGCTGGGGGACTATGAACAAGGGGGAAAATAAGGCAATTAAGAGTAAGAGGCAGTAAAGAATTTACTGCAACCAGAGAGACTCAGACAGTAAGAGCGGCAGAGGTTCTGAGTAAGCTCTGTTTACTAGATTGGAGGTGGTGAGAAACACCTTTGGGTAGAAGAGGTTAAATTGAATCAGACTCTGAAGGAAGCCCAAGGTTTTGGTAAGGAGTGAGTTGTGGATGGTATTCCAGGAATCCTGAGGTTTTAGAAAGAACATAAGCTATGGATTCAGACCTGAGCTTGAGTTCATCTGTCACCAGTTTGTGAATTTGTCAAAGTCTTTGATTTCTTTGATACTCATCATGATAGATGAAACATAACTTGTAGGACTGAGGTGAGGATTAGAAACATGTCAAACATCTGTCATGCTGATGGGCATGTGGCAGGCACCAAGGAGATGGTGGAGGTGGAAGGGGTGGTTGGACTGCATGTTGGGGGCTGCTCTTGAGCAAAGGTGAGGTGAGTTAATAGTGATCTGGGCATGTTGATCTTGATCTAGTCAGAGATCATTGGATCAAGTCATTTGGTCTAGGTAAGAGGGTGTGTGTACAAAATCTAGATAGAGACATCTGTCAAGATGGGTCAAGACATGGAGGACCTTGACTTTTCTTTCTTTCTTTCTTTCTTTTTTTTTTACTTTTCTAACTAATAGAATTTAGATCTCATCCTTAGATCAGAGGTCCCGAGGGACCCATTTCACAGAAGACGGAAAGTTTTTCCACGGACTGGTTATAGGGGATGGTTTGGGGATAATTCAAGTCCATGTCATTTATTGTGTACTTCAATTCTATTATTATTACATCAGCTCCACTCAGATCATCAGGTGTTAGATCCTGGAGGTTGGGGACCCCTGCTGTAGACAACCTACAGTGATCATTGATGGGGCAGCCTAGAGCAGTGAGATGAGTTCTGAGATGGCTGTAGGTGCAGTATAGAAGACCTGAACAAGCAAGAATCAGATGTTGGAGAGAAAGGAAAGGTTAGGTGTTAGAAAATAAAAAAGAAACTTAGTGATGTGTGAGGCAAGGGGGAGAAAAGACTTAGCAATGAGCCCCCCAAACCTGAATGGCCATCATTTGTTCAGTGTGAAATTCAGAAGTGATTTGGAACACTTTCCGATAATTATATCCTAGATTGGGTCAAGAACATTTGGCAAGATTTATTGAAACTTTTGATGAAAGATGCTATATTAGTGGTAAATAAATGATGACACCCAAGTCTGTCATTTAATCCTTGCCGAGTTATGTTTGTCACTTTCTCACTGTTAATATATAAAGTTTAGCTTCTTTGAAGGATATGCCCCTTAATAAAATAAATACGCTCTTCCCTCTGATTAGGTAGGCGCACTTTGAGTCAGTCCTGAAGTATGAAGAATATGTTCAGTAATTGTTGACTATGTGTTCAGTTCCGTTCAGTCGCTCAGTCCCGTTCAGTCGCTCAGTCATGTCCGACTCTTTGCGACCCCATGAATTGCAACACGCCAGGCCTCCTTGTCCATCACCAACTCCTGGAGTTTACTCAAACGCATATCCATTGAGTCAGTGATGCCATCCAGCCATCTCATCCTCTGTCATCCCCTTCTCCTCCTGCCCTCAATCCCTCCCCGCATCAGGGTCTTTTCCAATGAGTCAACTCTTCGCATGAGGTGGCCAAAGTATTGGAGTTTCAGCTTCAGCATTAGTCCTTCCAATGAACACCCAGGACTGATCTCCTTTAGGATGGACTGGTTGGATCTCCTTGCAGTCCAAGGGACTCTAAAGAGTCTTCTCCAACACCACAGTTCAAAAGCATCAATTCTTCGGCGCTCAACTTTCTTCACGGTCCAACTCTCACATCCATACATGACCACTGGAAAAACTATAACCTTGACTAGACGGACCTTTGTTGGCAAAATAATGTCTCTGCTTTTTAATATGCTGTCTAGGTTGGTCATAACTTTCCTTCCAAGGAGTAAGCGTCTTCTAATTTCATGGCTGCAATCGCCATCTAGGACAAAAAGTGGTTGAGTAAAATTTTCTCTGTCACAGGGATTGTGGTCCTTATTGATATATTTACAGTGGCCTCAGTAATAAAACATGAGTCAAATGAACATCTGAAGTAATGAATGACATCACAGGCATCATCAAGTAGAGAAATCAAAAAAGTTTCAGTTCATCAAATTCAGGATCAGATCTTGGGCTGAATGAGTTTTCATAATTTTCTCAGCTGGTGAAATCTTGAACAGATGGTCCTCTAACATTTTGGAATGCTGAATAAGGTAGATGGGCTGAGTCTAATTAATAAAGTGTACTACTTTGGAATATTCGTGTGTAGTTAGCAGCCCTTAGAGTCTTAATAAGTTCATGGGCTTTCCCAGTATTAGGCAAAAGACTACCCCACCATTCATATATCTTAGGGAAGTAGGCTTGAATAAAGCCTTTTAAGAAAGGCATTCTTCCATTTGGGTATAAAGTTAATGTGTTTTCCATTGGTAATTCTGCACAAAGCAGTTCTCTGATAAGCTCAGAGCAGGTGTCCTGTCTGAGAGTTTTTACAGTCTTGTTGGAAAGTTAGGGCTCTGAGCCAGGTACTGGCCTGTGATTTGTTTTCAGTTCCCAGTAAAGAGAAATAAAAGCATCTGTCATCGAAATTTTCCCAAACTACCTTCTATCCTTCACAGCCTTTTCCCCCCTCTTTTACTAATCTAATTTGGATTTTTTATATTTTTTTCTTACAGAATTTGAGTCATAATAGATATATAGTGTAGAACAGGGTTACTGTGGTGCTTTCCTGCAGGCAGAAGAATCTGAGATGTTTCTGTAACAGTGGCTTACAGTGAAGAGAATATAATTTGTAACACGCATACATTGAAAGATTTCTTTTTTCAATCTGTAAATAAAAGACAAAAGGAATTGTACCTTTCAGGGAAGTCATTTTTAATTCTGGCCTTTTCTTTCATCCTAGGTAAAAATTTTGTCCTTTGCAATCTGTCAAGAAACCCTCTGATAAAAAAGCACCAGCCGCTGTGATAATTAGTTTAGCATTTCAGATCCCTTGCAAAGAGATGAGTAAAGATGGAATAAATCACCAATCATGTTTCTGAGGCAGAATGCCTGATTTCTCATCATGTGATGGGCACTAGTGTTTTAGGGGAGAATTCAGCTGTCCTTAACTTCAGATGATTTTTTTTTTTTTAATAGATCTGGTTACCTGATCCTTGCATCCCAGTACTGTTGCTATGCAGTGCAGTGTGAGTGTACAGGCACAGTATTGATGGAGTCTTACAAATTCATGAATAAATCTTATGTGACTGTGAACAGTACATGAACCAAGTCTGAAATCCTTATGTACAGTAAGTATAGTCATAGTTCTGTGTTTCAAAAAAATTACTGAGAGTCTAAGCAGTGTCTGTTTTTAAGGTGGGGCTATGGATGATTTTTTCCTCCTACTTGTTTTGACATTTCAGCTTCTCTATTTCTCAGTATCTTATTTTTATGATTAAAAAAATTTCCCGGGACTTCCCTGGTGGTCCAGTGGTTAAAACTCCACGATTCCAAAGCAGAGGACATAGGTTTGATGCCTGGTCAGGGAACTAAGATCCCACATGCTGTGCATCCAAATAAATAAATAAATGTTTAAAAAAAAATTTCCCAATCACTTAAAAAATCCCAGCTTCACCTTGTCTGCATGATGAGGTATCAAGTCTAACATGGTTTACATAGAGCCTGGCACAGACTGTCTGTATTCTTCAGTATTTCATGTCTCCTTCCTTTAGAAATTCTTACCTTGCACTTCTTTTTGGCCCCAGCCTGACTTAGAATGACCCATTTAGTTGTTATAAATTCTTGACATCCAAAGAAACTTTGTTTCCTGAGTATTCTGCAGTTTGCCTGTGTGGACCCATTGTGGTCTCTCTCGGGTGATTTTTGAGCCTCCACTTCCAAGTCCAGGTCAGATAGCATCTTGGAAGATGTCTCACTGCCCTCTGTATCCAGTATTTCCACTTTTTTGTTTTCTAGAGTACCTACTACATTTTTCTACAGTTGTATAGCTCTGTATGTCTCCAGCCCAAACAGTGAACTCCTAGGGTAGAGTTTATCATTTCATCTTTCTGACACCAGTGTTTTTAACATACTGCTTGGCTCACAGAAATGCCCAGGAAAACATTTTTTGAGTGTGAGTTCTGTATCTTAGGGAGCCTGGCTTGGAACCTAAATTAATCAATTCTGTTAACTGTCATAATTTGGTCTTATAAATGAGTAAGCCCTAGTTGTACTTGGTGTACAAAGAGGTTTCTTAGCCTCTTTGAGAAACACTGGCTTTCTAAATAACTATCATGTAACAAACCAGGTCATTTTCAATCTGCATCAACATGGTATTTAGGATTTTACTGCATTTGGCAGAATGTAAGATAAAATATTTTTGCATCTAAATCTGATGTATTTAGTTACATTGTAGATATTAGTGCCTTGCTAGTGTATCATGCAGATTTCTACTCTTTTTCTGTGCTTGGTACCTTTGCTCTTCTGTATGCCAGTATTAAAAACAAATATTTATAAGAGAGTATCATGAAAATTTCAGAAACATTAAAAATGTTAAAGGGCTGACCAAAAGTGTGAATGGACACATCCATTGAAATGAAAATTCCTTTCCTGCTAGAATCGAACAATTTCATATGTTAATCAACATGCATTTATCGAATACTTGCCATGTTTTAGGTCCTGTAAAGATAAAATAGTAATTTTGACAGTAATCTTCATTTTCTATGATTTTTTGTATTTATTTTTTTTAACTCTTTTGAAGAATAACTTGCGGTAACGTGCTTACGTCTGAATGTACAGTTGAATGGTTTTTGCCTGTGTTACACCATGTAAACTATCCCTTGCGTTGGCCTGGTCAGCATCTAGCACTCCACTGTGCCACCTTCTGGCGGGTCCTCTCTGCTTCCCCACACGCATAACCAGTTTGACATCACAGTCACTGGAATCACAGAGCATGTCCTTCTTGGTCTGTAGTTTCTTTCATTAAGAATGACGTTATTGAGATCCACTTATGTGGTATGTTAACAACTGTTCGTTTTCTTTCTTTCTTTCTTACTTGCTACATATTATTTTTAACTGCTTTTTGCTTGATTTTCTTTTGGTGAGTATAATTCATTATGCAGAAATATAAATATTCAACGTGTGTTAATTGGTATGTGCTGAGAGCAGCCAGCTTTACAGACCTAGTAGTAATAGAATTGTGGAGAAGAAGAGCTGCAAAGGCATGTGGGTTGCAGAGTTCAGCCACTTCATTTTCTTAAATGAGGGACCTAAGACTGGAGGGTTAAATCGACCCCAGGTCCCGCATGGATCTAGACCAGGTTTCTTCCTGAGGTCAAGATGCTGTGTCACAAGTTCAGACTTGGTCATAGGATGATGTCAGGAAAGCAGTCGTGGGAAGCTAGTAATTTAGAAATCCACAATCAGCAAGACTTAATATATTGGCCCATAAATGGTAAGAATTCTAGCTACCTGGAAATTTCTTTCACTCATCTATAATACTTCCCTCTTTGGGTCAATTAAATTGAGGTGTTACTGACTGACTGTGAAACTTACTCTTTTACGAGACCCAGTGCTTAAAGGAAAAGGAAGGGGACTGTCTTAAGCAATGTGCATGTTTATTGGAATGTTTCCATTTCAGTGCATCGTTTTGAACTTTTGCCATTCCCAGATGTTATTCTTTTAAAGCCTTGATGAAAACCACAAAGATTATTCTTAGGATGGGAAGTCTTAAGGTAAATTCTGCTTCTGTGATCTCTGCAAGTTAAAAAAGAAAAGTCCTTAATCTTATACCTTCCTGTGCTTCCCTGGTGGCTCAGAGGTTAAAGCATCTGCCTGCAATGCGGGAGACCTGGGTTCCATCCCTGGGTCGGAAAGATCTCCTGGAGAAGGAAATGGCAACCCACTCCAGTATTCTTGCCTGGAGCATCCCATGGATGGAGGAGCCTGGTGGGCTACAGTCCACGAGGTCGCAAAGGGTCGGACATGACTGAGCTACTTCACTTTATACCTTCCTGCTAAGATAGTTGTGATTCACAGAAAGTTCCATAGAAAGGATTTTAGAGGAGAGGTTAGTGGCTCATAGCAGTGGAAGATTAAATCCCTTATTGACCTCCTGGCCAGGAAGTAACTGCAGAACATTCTTCAGTATGTTGTTGTTTAGTCGCTAAGTCATGTCTGACTTGAGACCCCATAGACTGGCAGGGGGATTGCTTGCCGCTGAGCCAGCCACCAGGGGAGGCCCCCTTCAGTCTGTTAGCGGCTCCTTAAATATAATTAGTAAACATAGAAACAAGTGGTTTATATCTTTTTCTTAATTATAAAGCACATTTTTTCAAACAAGGTAGAAACCCACTAGTTGGTTATGAAATAGATTTAATGGCTAGCAACTATCATTTTATATTTTTAGATAGAAAACTAGAAGGAAGAATATAGCAAACACCCATCCATGTTATCAGATTCAGCAGTTAAGATTTTTCACATTTCCTTTGTGTCTGTGTGTGTGTATGTAATCTTTTTCAAAGTAAGTTATATGTAGACATCAGGGCATATTGTTTCTGATAAGTATTTAAAAACAAGGACTTTTTCTACATAATAAAATTAACATACCTAACAGAATTAATTATAATTTACTAATATGCAGTTGTCATGTTAAATGTTTAAAAAAAGTGTTAGCCATGTTTTTTAAAAATATAGTTGCGTTGCATGTATAAAGATAAGTACTTGTTTCATAAAAGTTATGTTTCGGTTATGTATATGTGTGTAGATGCACACATATGTACGTATGTAGTGATACCTGTGTATTTCTTACTGTGGTCTCACTCAGAATTGGGAATATACTGCTTTATAGCATAGGGACGTTGGTTATAAGTATTTGCTACCCAGTGATATTGCCAGTTCTGTGCTGAGTATTGTGTGACGTCTAAAAAGTGAATACTCCTAGTAACCTAAAAGTCAGCAAGGAAGATAAAGCAAGTAGGAACCAACTGGACCGTATAAATAAGAGCCAAAATGAATTGGGAAGGATGGGACATGGACCTCCTGGAAGAGATCTTGAAAGAGTGGTAGAATTGGGGTAAGACAGAGACTTTGGAAATGGTGTATCCACTGGGGATGATGTTTAAGTATTAAGGTTTAAAAAAAAAGTACAAAAGTGTGTTCAGTGTACTGTGGTATCGGGATCTGTCTGGTGGGTGGTTGGTAGAAAGGAGGAAGACATTGAAGCGTTGAAATGGGAAAAAACACTCAGATTAAGTACCAAGAGGAGGAAGAACCTCATTTCTTTATTAAAGGCAGAACCATTGTACATCTTGAGTATCTTGTTATAACGTGTTGAAAGTGGAAGCTTAGAAAATTAGTGTGATGCTCTCTATGGACTGGATTGAAAAAGTCAAATGTTAAAAGCAGTAAAACTGATTAGACCATTGCCCTTTGTGTAGGGTAAGGTAAGGAATGGGCTTGGATTCAAGAAGACAGACCCAGAAATAGCAAGAGTCAATCTAGAGAGAAATTGCTGCACAAAGAAATAACAGAATTTGGTGGCAATTTGAATAACGGATGAAGGAGCAAGAACCTTGGCAAAATTAGAGAATGTTGTCATTGATAGATAAGGTCATAGAATTAACTGCAGCCTGGCTGGGAAAAAAAAAATTTCCACACTTTATCTATAAAGACAAGCTTCCATGACATAATAATCTCAAGAAGTAATTTGGGAGGCTCTTTAGAAAAAGTAGCAAGTTATCATCATTAGATAAGCTCATCTAATACAATTTCCTCTTGTTTGTCTTAAAGACTTAGAGATGGGAAATGTTAGATATCTGTCTATAGGTCTTAATTTAGACTTCTGGTTTTACCAAAAATAGCAACATAGAAAAGTAATGAATTTATTTAAAAATTAAGGACCAGATATTGAGCTTTAAAATTTTAATCATTTAAGATACCGTACCTTTTAAAAAGTTAGATTAAATCATTCATATACTAGGCCATCTGGTTTTGATGGGCATTTTTAAAAAATGTGTTTATTTTTAATTGGAGGATAATTGCTTTACAATATTGTATTGGTTTCTGCCATATATCAAGATGGATTAGCCATAGGTATACATATTCCCCTCCCTCTTGAACCTCTGTCTCACCTCCCACCCCATTGCACCCCTCTGGGTTATCACAGAGCAACAGGTTTGAGCTCCCTGCGTCATTAAATTTCCGTCGGCTGTCTGATTTTACGTATGGTAATGTGTGTGATTCAGGCTCCTCTCTCACTCTGCCCCCCTTCTCCCACCGTGTCCACAAGTCTGTTCTGTGTGTCTGCGTCTGCACTGCTGCCCTGCACATAGGTTCATCAGTACCGTCTTCCTAGATTCTTATACATGCGTTAATATACGGTTTTTGTCTTTCTCTTTCTGAGTTACTTCACTGTATAGTGGGCTCTAGGTTCATCCATCTTATTAGAACTGCATCAAATGCTTTCCTTTTTATGGCTGAGTAAGATTCTATTGTGTATAGGCAGCACAGCTTCTTTATCCATTCATTTGTTGATGGACTTGATGGACATCTGGGTTGCTTGACGTCCCAATTATTGTAAATAGTGCTGCAGTGAGCATTGGGGTACATGTGTCTTTTTCAGTTATGGTTTCCCCAGGGTACATGTCTAATAGTGGAATTGTTGGGTCATATGGTAGTTTTATTCCTAGTTTTTTAAGGACTCTTCAGACTGTTCTCCATAGTGGCTGTATCAGTTTATATTCCCACCAGTAGTGCAAGAGGTGTCCCTTTTCTCCACACCCTCTCCAGCATTTATTGTTTGTAGATTTTTTTAAATGATGGCCATTTGGACTGGTGTAAGGTGATACCTCATTGTAGTTTTGATTTGTATTTCTCTAATAATGAGCGATGTTGGCATTTTTAAAGAAGTCTTAGCGTCACTATTCAGGCTCATTGGCACTTGATCCTTAAGGCACCTCCTGGTGTGAGTTTGATACCCTGCTTGTCGTTTCTTTTCTTCGCGTGCAGCTAGATGCAGACACAAGCAGATTCCATGGGGTGGGGGCAATGATCAGCTTCTGCTGGAAGAGCTTGATCATGGCAACAGCAGTATCTTGGTTCTTGGTTCTGGACTTTTCCGAAGTTCCCACCTGTTGGGTGTGCATATGTGCTCAGTCGTGTCCAGCTCTTTGTAACCCCACGGACTGTAGCCTGCCAGGCTCCTCTGTCCTTGGGATTTCCCAGCAGGTATCCTGGAATGGATTGCCATTTCCTCCTCCAGGGGATCTTCCTGACCTAGGGGAGTACCTGTTGGGGGTATGTTGTGTTTAGTAAACGATAGCTTACACTTAGACAGCAGTTATTCTGTATGAGGCCCTGTTTCAAGCAGTTCATAAACATTAATTCATTTAATCCTCACAGCCAGCCTGTGAAGTCGATACCTGTTCCCACTTTACAGATGAGGAGACTTGAGGCATAGAGAGAGGAAGTAACTACCCAAGGTGATACAGTTAATATGGCAGAGCTGGGATATGAACCTACATAGTCCAGCTCTGAATCTCTGCTTCTAAACCACTAACTTAGGCCACCACTGTGACACAGTTAGATCTCTGTTTAGGACACACGGCTTTGGAATCAGGGCTTTCCCCTGAGTCTGCAAGTTGCTACAAGTGTTATAAGTGGCTCTGGAAGGCTGTTGCCTCTGTTTGGAAATACAAACCAAATATAGACTTGGATTCTAAGTAGGGTCATGGTATAGTATTTATCTTAAAAATCACAATCTACAATTCGTTTCTTTGCAGTTTCCTTCCTCCGAGATTACAAAACAGTAAGTTCCTAGAGGACAATTGTCTGTGAACCGTGACTCTGGTGCTTGTGAACTGCTGCGTCTGTGGGAGAAGGAGGCCCCCTCTTAACTGCATCTTGGGTGTATCCACTGGAGTTTTAGCCAGGAGAGGGAGTTGATGCACAAGCTGGCATGTTTCCCCGGCATTGAGAATCATTTTTAATGGTTGAAACAGGAGCAAGTTACATTTTTTATTACCCATGGTATCTTGGGATTTAAGCATAGTGTTTTGTCTTACTTATTAAATGTCAGATTCAGAACATCTCCAGTAATTGCCTTGTGGCACCAAGAACTGTCTAAATCCTTCTGTTAGTGTTCACCCTTCTGGTTTCTCTACCATACATACTTTTTACTTTATAGCATTTAACAGTAACATAGTGATTTAAGTAAACAAAATCTTAGGGGTTGTAGGGATTATGGGAAACACACTCATGTCTAGGAAAGAGTCTGGTATATGCAGGAGGTCTCGGTAGAAGGTGGGAATATTATTAGAGCCCAGTCCTTGAAGCCAACTGGAATGATAGCTCTTCTACATACTAGCTTTATGACTTTAGAAAAGTCAGTTCCTTTTCCCATCTGTAAAATGGAAATAGTTGTTCTAATCTCGGATTCTTGAAAGGAAAAATACAATAATCTATGTGAGGCATTTAGAAAATTATATGATGCTTCCTAAGTCCTTAATAGCTAGTAGCTTCCCTTTTAAAAATAAATTTGGACAATTTTGCCAAGGTTCTGTTCTTTCTTGGACCCTGCTTTTGGCCTTTATAAACAAGTCATTTCCTTCTTAGACTTTGGAGGAAAGAAGGACTCTTTTATTTTTTTGTTCCAGTTCTATTGAATTGTGATTTCCTAAGGGACAAGGAACTACAGTCGACATTGGTGTCCCTGGGACATTGGTTCCAGGACCCCCCCACCTTGGATACTGAAACCTTTGGGTGCTCAAACCCCACACCCCCCTCTCATTTCTGCCCCTCTTTCCCCTGCGTCTGCAGATTCAATCAGCCAAAGATTGTGCGGTACTATACTATCAATTGAAAAAAATCTGTGTGCAAGTGGACCTGCCCAGTTCAAATCCACATTATTCAAGAATCAGCTGTATTCTTGATAATCTTGCTGGCACATTGAATAAATTATTTTTTGAAGATTTTCATTTAATGCAGCACAAGACTGTTTCCTTACATGCCACCACAAACGATGGATTGAGTTGAGACATGGATGTGTTAGGAGCAGACACCTAGTTCTCTGCCACAGTTAGGATGGTAACCTCAGGGGAGATGTCACTTAGGAAGAGAGTACATCTGTTGCACATTGTGGGCCTTAGTATCTATCAACTGATAAATCGGTCACATGTATTCCACTTGGAGCGTCAAAGAGCCATGAGATGTATTAGTCTCTTGAGTATTTGACCTCTTGCATGAATCAAAAGCCATTAGCAGTCCACAGTCCAGTCTGTCTTGAAGACAATCCAGCACCACTTCAACTGCAGGTTCTTCTTGATCTCGGATGCAAGCAGCTAAGAGGATGTAAACATGTGGGATGACTGGCTGCCCCAGTTGGCTGTTTGTCAACCATTGATTCACCCAACAGATGACAAGGTCCTGTTGAAGAAGGACTGTGGGCCAGGACACTGGTGGCTTAGGAGACATTCCCTCCTCCTCCAGGCTTTAAGACAGAAGGGGAATAAATGTTACACACGTGCTTGCCACACCTGGAGAGTATGCCCCTAAAGTGCATACTTGTGGGGAGAGTGTAAAGGAACCTGGGCTTTGGCATGAGGGAGGCTGTGTGAAAGAGACAGTATTTGGATTAGACCTCAGAAGATACCTTGGGATGGAGGTGTGAGAGGTCGTGCTAGGGTAAGGAACCAGCAGGTATTTAACACACAAGTGCGTGAAGCATTCAGGAGCTTACTGGACGAGTGCAGTGAACGTTAAAGGCTTTAGACCTTGGTACACATGTTGGTTCTGTGTCTTATTAGCTGTAATCACAAATTATTTGATGGCTCCTCACTTCTAAATCTATAAAGCATAGGTAGTGGCTCCTACTTCATGGAGCTGCGGGGATTCAAATGAGAGTGTGTATCAAGCTTCATCCTAACTTTAGTGCTGGTGTGTAAATGTGCTCACGGTAACATTGTGGATGAGTCTACTAGCAGTATAGGCTGAGAAGACTCTGATCAAGAATTTTAAAGTCTTTGCTAAGGATTTCACACTTTAGGGATTTCGAAAGTGTTTTGAAAAGGACTTCATCTGCTTTATCTTTTAAAAAGGTAATTTTATTCAGCCCAAGGAGGTCAGAGTTTTTATTTTGATTGTCTCATTTGAAGGTCCAACGTGACTTCAAAGTCAGATGGTTTTTCCATACTGCATAAAGAGCAAAATGTTGATTGAGTGCACTTTTCATGGACATTAAAGTTTTTTTTTTTTTCGTAATGTTATTTATACTTTTCGTGACACTAAAAGCAGCTTTTTATTTCCAATTGCTATTTGGTGATAATGCTGCTGGCTTACGTTAGAAAAAAATAAAATTGCTCAAAGGAAATAATTTCCGTATTGCCAGAGGGAAAGAAATGAATATACATCAGTTTTCCTTTGCTTCCTCAAAACTTAAGTATGTTATTTCTAAGCCACGTCTGATATCTAGATTCCTTTAAAACAGAGTTCTATACTACACAGATCATCCAGGGCATGTTCCCCTCCTCCAGTATTTGTTATAGGACCAAAACCAAATTAAACCCCTGGCCTGAGGGAATAATTCAGTTAAAAGGCTTAGGTTTGCTTGGGGATGGTGCTTTCGGGCCTGAGTGTGTTTTCTGGCTCAGTCTTAATACAGCATCTTTTCAGAGCACTTGGATGAAGCTGTAACACTCCTGTGGCTTTCTCTGGGTGCCCTGGGGAAGGGGGGGAGGCAGTAGTGCCAGTGTGTGAGTTCAGTGTTCAGCCACATTCCCGCAGTCACATATGGGAGTGAGACTCTCGTGTTCATCTCTCGGCAAGATGACACCCCCAGCATCATTAAAGTTCACCTACTTCTTTCCACTAAGAGTCAGAAGAATATGATAGGTAGAGTAGCAATAATATCCAAATGTTCAAAAAAAAAAAAAAAGGAAAAGCAAACTGACTCGTTGACAAGTCTAACAGTTACTCTGAAGTTGGTTCTAAACTTCCTCCTATCCTGGTAGCAAAAAGGGAAACGTGATGGTTGGTGTCTGATAGACGTCCCTATCATATTCACCATTATATCCACCTTATGTATTGATCCAAGAAGTTGTACTTCTAAAAAATTTATTTTGTATTGGAATATAGTGGATTAACAATCCTGTGTTAGTTTCAGGCGTCCGGCAGAGTGATTCAGTTATACACACACATGTATCTATTCTTCCAATTCTTTTCCCATTTAGGTTATTACAGAGTATTGAGCAAGTTCCCTGTGGTATACAGTAAGTCCTTGTTGGTTATCTATTTTTAAGTACTTTGTTTGAAAGTTTCTAAAATTGAGTTCATAAGATTATAGAGCAAGATGGGTCCATTGCACATGTGGTCCAGATATCAGTATACAGCTAAAGAACCTGAGTGGAAGCTCCCGCAGGGCTCACACAGCAGCTGAAGCGCAGAGCTGTTATTGTCACACAGCCTTCTGATCCCTCGTTAAGTGGTTATCTGTTTTAAGTGTAGCAGTGATAACATGTCAGTCCAAGACAAATTACTTTCCCTTTGGTGTAGGCCACCTAGAATGAAGAGAGCATAGATTGCAATGAAAAGTAAGTTGGGTACATAGTCAGGCTGCTGCCTTTAAAAACAGGCATTTGGCCAGATGAGATTTCCAAGGATTCTCCCCTCTTGAGAGTAACTTCTGCTGCAGGTCACTGCCCCTGGTACGAAGTTATCCATCATTGTGTGTCTGAGAGGGAGATGAGTTTCCATCTCTCACCTTGTTCAGATTGGAGGTGCTGAAAGATACCAGGGCACGGCTGGCTTTGTAGTTAGCATTCAGAAGCTCCGCTTAAGCACGTGGCCCTCCCAAGAACACCCACCATCTGTGTTTTGAGGTAGCGGAGGCAGTGAATGTTCCAGGAAGAGGAGAAGGCTGGCCCCAGCCTAGCATGACGCAGACGGTCTGCCCCCAGGCCACCACTCTGACCACCGCTCTCCCCCGCCCCCTGGCTCAGGACCTTGGGACCTGCCTTCTTTTGAGCTGCCTCTGCTCCCTCAGTTCCTGGGGGTGGGTGGGCCTCCTGGAGCAGAACATGGTCCTCGCTCCTCTCCCTTCACCCTTAAGGTAGGTGCTCAGGAGCCTTTCCTGGATCTGTTTGGCTGACAGATGCTGCCAGGAACGGACTGGGAATAACCATGGTGGGGACAGATCCCAGAATCCCTCCGAAGTTGTTAGGTTGGTGCCCGGGGCCACTCACTCACCTCTTCCCTCCGTTTATTCTGAGTATAGGAACTAAAAGCCTCAGTGATGTTTATTCTGTGTTTAGTATTAAAACTGGGGCTCCCTCTTTCCCCTTCTTCAAAGCTCCCCATCCCACGTCTCCCCACAAGAAGGAACTGTGATCGTTTCTGCTGCACGGCATCGTGAATCAGCCACATGTGTGTGCACACCCCTCCCCTCGGCCACCCCTCTCGTCTGCACAGAGCGCCGGGCTGAGCTCCCTCTGCGGCCCAGCAGCTTCCACTAGCTGTCCGTTTTGCACATGGTAGCATATATATATGTCAGTGCTACTCTGAAAAAAAAGATAATTTAAAACAGAAGAAACCTCAGTAGGAGAAGTCTTAACCTCAGTGAAATAAAGTTTAAAAATCCTCTTAAAAAAAAAAAGAACTGTGACCTCTTCCTAAGAGAAAGCTGAGTTCTTGGTGGAGGTGAGGGGCTCACTTCCCTTTCTTGAACTTGCCTGTTTTCAAGGTACACGGGGTCCCCAGAGACTCCCTCCTCTTGTCAGCAGCACCCTTGTCTCATGTTGCCTCACACACGCCTACACTCCTTAGGGGACTGTCCTTGAACCACAGGTGGTTCTCTGGGTAGATTGGTTTTCGTGATCATAGCCTTCTCCTTCTGCTCTTCAAGGCACAGTCTTTTAAACTCTGGTCTCCCCTTCTTTAATTTAATTCTTAGATAAATTATAAAGTATACAGTAAATCTTTACCAGATCAGACTAACTTGGCAAGGGATTAGTTTGCATTAATTGAAGGCTGTTTTGAAGAAATAAGTATTTTTCTAGTATATGTAACTCAAAGTAGGTTACCTACCACTGTTGCCTGGTAGAGGCTTAACAAGAAGATAATTATTTCTAATTACAGTATTAAGTGTTTGTAAGTGCTTGAAGATATTTGAAGAATTTATTTTTGAGATCTCTGAACACTTTGCCTAATCTCCCTTACACTATTAATTAGCAGGATCTGTGAATAAAAGATTGAGCTCTCAAAAGGACATATGTTTCAGCCCCAGTTCCAAATGATCCTTGATTCCAGGTTTACTTTACCTGCCAATCAAGAAATAGAACTTTTGACGCTACAGGTTTTCTTTTGTCAGTGATATTGAGAGGAAGAGGTGGGGAGAAATTAAACTTTTATGATAAAACTAGTGACTCAATTCCCGTTCTGTACACCGTGAACAGAATGTGCCATTGTTAGATTTGAACGGAGAAAGGAAGTGTTCTTTGTCTGAACAAATTAGAACAAACATTGTACTAAGACAGTTTACTAATAACATATCCTTTTGAATGCCACGTGAGCATCTTTCAGATTTTTCATTCCTAGCATATAGTTATGGGAAGGGAAGTGGCCTTCTCAGATATAGGTCTTAAATGTTCTGTATAGGTGTCCCCATGGATGTAGTAATTACTCTTGGTATGGATGCTTATTGACCTTCAGAATTATTTTTCCAGTACAGATTGACTTAGTTGGCAAGAAAACCAAGTGTTTGAGTCCAGGGTCCAGTGATTGGGTTGGTTAGTTGTTCAGTTGCTCAGTTCTGCCCAACTCTTTGCGACCCCATGGACTGCAGCACACCAGGCTTCCCTGTCCTTTGGTATCTCCCAGAGTTTGCTCAAACTCATGTCCACTGAGTCGGTGATGCCATCCAGCCATCTTATCTTCTGTTGCCACCTTCTCCTGTCCTCAATCTCTCCCAGCATCAGGGTCTTTTCCAGTGAGTCTGCTCTTCACAACAGGTGGCCAAAGTACTGGAGCTTCAGCATCAGTCCTTTCAAAGAATATTCAGGGTTGATTTCCTTTAGAATTGACTGGTTTGATCTCCTTGCAGTCCACGGGACTCTCAAGAGTCTTCTCCAACACCACAATTTATATATTTGTATATTATTCTATTCATATATTTGTGAAGAATATATAAACAAATTTAGCATAATGCCTGACTTGGAATAAAAGCACTCAGTCATGATTATCAGGGAAACAGGCTCTGGAGACAGACGGCCTGGATTTCAGTCCTAGTTCTGCTGTTTACTAGGCAATTTACTTCTCAGCATCTAGGGTTTCTCATTTGTAAAATGGTAATAACTGTGGAACCGGTCTCCGGGTTTTTAGCCAATAAGATATGGCATGTGTCACTAACATGATATTTTTTCTCCTGGGCATGTGGCAGGATTGAAGTTAGGTAGGACCAGTGCATTGAATTCAGGAAGCCCAGGAGACTTCTGGAGAAGGCTTTAGGAGCCAGTGGATGATTCACCGAGTACCCTGCCCCGCCACGGCCACCAGCAGCATCCCTGATGCAGGGGCTCCACCACAGCCCGGGTCCCTCAGCCTACTCGAAGCAGGCTTGTTAGCTTGAAAGAGAGATAAGCCTTTCCCTTTTTCTTAAGCCCCTGGGATTTTGATGTTAGTTGTTACCGCAGCAAAGCCTAGCACATTCTGACCAGCACACCAGAGGGACAGCCCTGATGCTATACCAAATGTTAGAGTTCGGCTGAAATGAGTAATAATACAGAATGTCAGCTGTGTTGGCTTGGACACCTAGGCCATGGAGACCCTGAAAATCCCTTGTGGGTATGTCTGTAAAACCACCCTTGTGTGTGCTCTGAAATACGAAGGGCCTGGGCAGTGACCACCAGTTTGCAGGACCTGACCCTTTCTTTATATGACCGAGCTCAAGCAGCTTTTCTGTAAGCAGAGGTTCATCGTATTTGGCCTTGCGCCTAAGGTGGTGGTGGTTGCCTGTTGCCTTGGTTCTGATCTCTCTGCCCCTGCAGCTTCTGGCCACTCTGTGACCCCAGAGCCTCAGGCTGTCTTGCCTCAAGTCCACGCCAGTCCACAGGAGCCCACACTCTGCCCTCCAGTCCTCCTGGTTTGGATAGTGTGCCTCTACTTGATTATGCTGCTCTTCTTGTTCATGTCTCTCTGAGCTTTAGGGGGTACACATGAGATGTCCTGGGGGATAGCCCTCTTTTGAAGCCTGAACAATGTGTTTGAGCAGCACTGGTAATGTCTGAGATGTGCCTGGCATCCCAGTGAGGAAGGTGAGCTCCCAGGGGTAATTGTGCTGGAGGCTTGGGTTGGAGCAGAGATGATTCAGTGTCAGGTTTTGACGTCTGTCCAGGGCTTAAAGCTCTTCGTTAGCCTTTGTTCCAGAACACTGAGGAGACAGTGGAAATGTTACTGCTGCTGGAAGGAAAACATTATGAGGAATGGCTTTTCACTAGAATGCTGGTGGTCTGCTTTTCATGTAAGGTAATAATAGACAAATCATTCCAAGAGAACTGAAGCTTAGAAGTCATTTTTAAAACCAGTGTCTTTTCTACCACAATGGTAATTTGGGTTCCTTATTTTTTAAAAATTGGAAAATACAAAAGCATCATAAAAAGAATGGCTCCTCATAACCCCACAGGACAAAGATAACCACTGTTAGCCCTTTGGACCTTGTTTTTCTTTTAGTTTTTACATAGGTACATTTGTAAATAATATAGGGATGATAAACAACAGAACATCTTATTGAAACCAAAATGGTTATTTTCTGTGCCAGGAAGTCTTTTAAGTGCTTCATGCGAATTAGTTCATTTATTCCTCACAACTCTTCAAAGAATCACTATCTCCGTTTTACAGAAGAGGAAGCACAGAGAGGCTAAGTCATTTTTCCAGGGCCACACAGCTCCCAAGAACAGTGCCAAGATGGAAACCAAAGCAGTCTGTCTTTCACGTCCAGGGTTTTGATGATCCCGTGATGCCCTTTCACAGTCAAGATAGCTTGGAGTACGCTTCAGGGAATTTTTCAGTGTTAGCTCTCAGCTGTCTGGTTCTGTCTCCTCATTCTATAGATTAGGAAATCAGAGACCACACAGGTGATTAGATATAGCTGAGAACACACAGCTGGTGAATGTTAGTGCCAGCACTGGAGCGCATGTGCCCTGACCCACCTGCTCCCCAAGCTCATTGCTCTGGGTGAGCTCTGGACCTTTATCCTCCTCCCTGGGCCCCAGCCCCGAAACAGCTGCGTTTGTACCATGACCTCAGTGCCAAGTCTGATAATGGTGGCTGGAGGACTCACTCAGCTTTCTTCCAGCGGGTACCTGCAACCCCAGCTTGAGGTCAGGGATTGTATGGGTGTGCTGACTGTTAATTATCTTGCAGAGTCTGGGCTATAAAAGGCTGAAGCCTGCAGCCCAGCACCAGTTTCAGCTCTCCACCCTCATCAGAAGTTTAACTAAGATTTGCGAGCCAGCAGAAAGAGTCATTGATTGAGATTTAGACACGGTTGCTATCCTCCACCTGGACTCTCGAGGACGTTCCAGGCATTGTTTTAACTTTAAAGTGAGCCAGAAGTCAGCCAGCCATCTGAGTGCAAACATTCTTGTGTACGCGGCTGGCCGGGGCCAGCGTTTGTGAGGGAACTGGGCCAGCGCCCCGAGACACCAGGGCTGGATAGGCAGCTGCTGTGGGCTGAGAATTAAAGGAAGAGAACAGGCGGTGACTTCTTGCTGTGTTGGTAAGGTAAGGGTTAAGAGCCCCTGTAGCCTTCAAGGTGTGGTGGACTTCTTAACAGGGAATGTCTAGCAGGGTTTTGTTTTCTTTAAAAAAAAACAAAAAAACGTAATCTGATTTTATCTGAGTGACAGGAGCCTTTCTCCTTATGATTCCCACGATGTGGAGCAAAAAAGACAAGAGGACTACATGATATATTAGCCAAAATGAATGTGTGCTGTTAGAAGCTAGGCTTGTGGTTACCTCTGGAGGTGGGGGTGATGTTGTTGTGACTGACAGAGGCACAGGGGAGTTTGTGTTCTTTTCTTTTTTTTTAAACTGAGTCCTGGTTACACTAGTTTTAGAGTATGTGAAAATTCGAGTTTTATTCTTTTCAAATACACTCTTTTCTGCATGTAAATTAAGCTTAAGGTTTAGAAGTCCTTGTTTTTATTTGTGCTTCATGTTGCATGTTGATACTCAGAAAAATCTGATCAGTTGAATCAGGTTGAAATGATGTAGAAATTACTACCTAGCTATTAAGAAAATGTCTTTACCTGAAATTGTCGGTCTGGACAGAAGTTCTAAGGCCATGTTTTTATTCTCTTCAAATGTAGCTTATAGTTTTATTTACTTATTTTTTGGCTGCACTGGGTGTTTGTTGTGGTACACAGCCTCAGTGGTTGTGGCACGGGGGCTTGGTGACCTCATGGTATGTGGGGTTTTAGTTCCCTGACCAGGGATTGAACCTGTGTCCTTTGCATTGCAAAGTGGGTTCTTAGCCACTGGACCACCACCGAAGTCCCTTCAAATATATCTTAAATCAGGGATCCACATCGTTTTTGGCACCAGGGATTGGTTTTGTGGAAGAGGACATTTTCCGGGCCTAGGGTGGGGGCGGGGATGGTTTGGGGAAGATTCAAACCCATTACAATTATTTTGCACTTTAGTTGTATTATTATTATTATATCAGTTCTACCTCAGATCATCAGGCATTAGATCCTGAAGGTTGGGGACCCCTGTCTTAAATGACTTCAGTGTAGATTCTTCTGGAATAAAGGATGAGGTCACTTTAGTTCAGCAAGCATGTAATTGACAGCCTCTTGTGAAGCAGGGACAGAGCTTGCTCTAGAGCTGGGGCAGTTGCGACACCACCTTTCCCCTGGAGGAGTGGGTGAGTGCTCAAAGGCGGAGTAAAGTGAAGCAAGAGCGCTATGGAGCTTCACAGGAAGGACAGGCAGCTTTCTGACAGGACTAGGAAAAGCTTCAGGGAAAAAAAGTGGCATTTGAAATGGATCATAAAGAATATACTGAATTTTGATAACCAGAAGTGGATATGTAGCTGCCATTGAGAATACCATGCATATGAGGAAATCCATAGAAAATGCATACACATTCTGGGAACTTTGGGTTGTATGGTTCACTTTGTTTGACATTCATCAGGTGCATGGTGGAGGCCTGACAGATAAGCTGGGCCCTTAACAGTGGCCAGGTTGTATTAAATAAATTGAGAGGCATTAGAGAGCCAAAGAGATTTTTCTCAGAAGTAGAGCAACATGGTCAGATGGGCTATCTTAAGTGAAACTGAATTTCTAACCTCGCAGTTATACTGTTATTAACTCTGTCTGCCCAAAGTAAACATTTCCTCAGCTTAGTGCATCCTTTGTTTCTGTAATTTGAACCTGTTCCTGTTTGGATCCATGGGGTGAGCCATAGGTACTTGGCTTCCTTGAGCTTCCTGTGGTCATCTCTTCAGGACTTGAAGGTGATCATTATATATCTTCTTTAGTTCCTACACCCATCCTTCCCCCTTGACCCGGTGAAGTCACAATTCCTTTATCGCTTTTTACAGTCTTATAGTGATCTGGCATTTAATTCCTTCCAGCCTTTCCTATGTGATGCTCATCTGCCAAAGAAAGCAACCAGGATGTCTTACAGCCATGTCGTGTGTGAAAAGAGGGGGCCAAGAAGTAAGTTAAGAAACTTTTTTTAAGTTGTGAAGGAGGCCCGCTGACCCGCTGACCTGGGATTGTGTACCCCCGGGCCACTGGGCTCCCTCCATGGAAAAAGCACTGGGTAGGGTTTTGCATATGGCAAAGGGTTAATGCTAATTATTGGAAACGGTTCACATTTGAGCCTGGGTCACTTGATCAGTATGAGGTCTGTTATTGTCATTACAATTTTTGGCTGTGTCAGCCTATTCTCCCATTAAAAAAGCTTACTTGAGCTGAACACTGTCTTCCATCCCATCTCCCAAGACTCTATATCAAGTCATCTTCTAATCAAAAGATTGTCAACTTTACAAGTAAGTTGCTTCAGTTTAGAGCCTAAGAATTTTTGTTCAGAGATTGTGTTCAGATGCTGTAAAGACCTGTTTTTAGTCCTCTAGGGACAAGAGTGTCCTGACGTGTAAAGAGGACAGAGGTAGAATGTGTTGGATTCAAATCCTGGCTCTTTAAGTCCCTGTTTCTACGTGTTATACGGATATAACATGTTCTCTGCCTGGTGTGATGGTGAGGCCCAGACAAGACCAACCCTGTGATCATCCAGTGCCTGCCATGCGGATCCCATTTGCCTTTCCCTTTTAGAGCAGAATCTAGTTACCTGCCCTGGCCAGGGTGCTCAGTGATGCAGTTCTTTTCTCCTGGTGGCCCTTGAGTGAGAAAGCTGTTTCACATGGTCTTAGTATTGTCACTGTGGTTGTTTATAATCGCTTTGGTTGTGGTTTGGGTTATTTGTTTCCACATCTAAATATTGCTGTTTTATTACTCAATTAATCTTGTACCGTATTATTCTATCACATCTGTTTAAATGGTTCCATTAAGAAAATGATCCTTGTGTTGACAAATGTACCTACTGGAACTTTGCTTTCTTTTTTTACTTTTATTTTTCTGTCCTCCTGTTAAATGATTGAGTTCTGAATTGAGTGCATTTCCCACAGTGGTGAAGTTCACTGTGAATGGGACATGGCAGGCATTCCGCTTACCCGGGCACTTTGGGAAACCATGAGGACTGATAACGTCATCCCGTGATGGGTTTTCTACCCTGGCAAAAGATACTTACCATCTAGTCAGACAGAACATTGGATATCCTGGCAGAGCTGAATCTCATTGGCCCTGTACATGAGTGCAGGAAGGAGCTGGGTTGTCCTTCATTCAACTTGAGAGGATAATAGGGAGTTTTTATCTGGTGAATACTTGCAGCTTGAAAATCTGGGGCATAAAGTGTGTCTGTTGTGTGTGTACAGGGTCGGTCACAGTGACTCTCTCTTGGACTCCCAGTCTAAAAATGGTTCCTGCTCCCCCCCACCCACTGTCTCCTCCAGGTAGAACGTCATGACATGAATACCCTAAGCCTGCCCCTGAACATCCGCAGAGGTGGGTCGGACACCAACCTCAACTTCGATGTACCGGATGGCATCCTGGACTTCCACAAGGTCAAACTCAGTGCGGACAGCCTGAGACAGAAAATCCTCAAGGTCACAGAGCAGATAAAAATCGAGCAAACGTCCCGTGATGGGAACGTGGCAGAGTATCTGAAGCTGGTCGACAGCGCGGACAAGCAGCAGGCTGGCCGCATCAAGCAGGTGTTTGAGAAGAAGAACCAGAAGTCGGCTCACTCCATCGCCCAGCTGCAGAAGAAGTTGGAGCAGTACCACCGGAAGCTCCGGGAGCTCGAGCAGAACGGGGCCCTCCGGAGCACCAAGGACACTGGCAAGGATAACCCGAAGGACATCCCGCCCTCTCTGAAGGATGCCCAGGCCAAGTCCCGCACTGCCCCCCACAGCCTGGAGAGCAGCAAGTCGGGCATGCCGGGGGTGTCCCTCACCCCTCCCGTGTTTGTCTTCAACAAGTCCAGAGAGTTCGCCAACTTGATCCGGAATAAGTTCGGCAGCGCTGACAACATTGCCCACCTGAAGAACTCCTTGGAGGAGTTCCGGCCCGAGGCCAGCGCCAGGGCCTACGGGGGCAGCGCCACCATCGTGAACAAGCCCAAGTACGGCAGCGACGACGAGTGCTCGAGCGGCACGTCGGGCTCCGGCGACAGCAATGGGAACCAGTCGTTCGCAGCCGGGGGCTCGGGCGCGCTGGCCAGCCAGGGCAAGCTCACGGCCATCCTGGAGGAGCTCCGGGAGATCAGGGACACGCAGGCACAGCTGGCTGAGGACATCGAGGCCCTCAAGGTGCAGTTCAAGAGGGAGTACGGCTTCATCTCCCAGACGCTGCAGGAGGAGAGATACAGGTATTTCAGGCTCTGCTCTAGGAGCTTGAGTTTCTAAGATTGGAGGGATTGTTTGAAAGTGATATGCTGATGGTGGTATTTTTTAAAAGATGTGAATGTGGGTCAAAAGGCATTTAGGAACCGAGAGTTCCTTCCGTACTTTGCAATTCTAAATATTGTAATTTGCAACTTGAAGCTCGACAGCTTAGAGAAAGACATCGTGCATGTGGGTCTGTTAAAATATCACCATATAGTCAATGACTCACGTGCATATTAAGCTCCTGATTCAGTAGACAGTTGGTACGAGATCTCGGAATACTAATTTCAAGATCTGTATTTGGTTCCCCCCCGTAGTAACTGTCAAGTAAAAAAAACAAATTCACGGTCCAGCAAGGTAGCTTTTATTTGGTACATAAATCTCAAAGTCTTTATATAATGTATTTTTTTGTGAGATTACATTTTGCTTATTAATAAACCTTTCACCCTAAATGAAAATCTTTCAAAAGGAAACTTAAAAATTCAAATCTTGTGGATTATATTAGCTAATTTTTCAATTCAAATGTTATATATGGTTGGCTTTTTGGTGCCTCTTGCTTAAGAAGTGTACATGCCCAAATATGAGGTGATTTTCCACCATTTTCCCAGTAAAAATATCCTCCCCCCTCAGGTTTTTTTGTCAAGTGAATGTTAACTTCTAAAATTACAGATGAAACAGTGAATGCCTATTATATATTATAAGATTTAAATTTTAAATTTAGTTTACATGTTGTTTTATACCTGATATATGATTTTATGTGAGTGTTAATTTAGATATGTGGCTTTCTCAGCTCTTATATTTTATGAAACAATTTTTTAAAAACTTTCTGTGTACATCTTTGACTTTGGATTCTTTGTCACATAAGAACTATTTTTGAGTCACAGTTTTTCTAAATAATATTGGCTTTAATTCCATTCAGGAAGTTTGGGATGCAGCTCTGTTGGGTCCAAGTTTTATCTCAAGTCACAAATATCCATTCAAACAGTTTGGGTTCTCATTTTGTTATGTAGTTACATTTGTGATCCTCCTGATTTGGTCTCTCACTATATTGCTTACGTTAGGAGGTCTTTGTTTTTAGTCTTTATTTTATATTGGAGTATAGCTGATTTATGATGTTGTGTCAGTTTCAGGTGAACACAAAGTGATTGTTACACAGATACACATATCTATTCTTTTCCAGCTTCTTTCCCCATGTAGGCTTTTACAGAGTATTGAGTAGAGTTCCCTGTGCCACACAGTAGGTCCTTATCATCTCTTTTATATATAGTAGTGTGTCCATGTTAGCATCAAACTTCTAATTTATCCCTCCCCTACCTTTTCCCTTTGACAGTCATCAGTTTGTTTTCCAAGTCTGTGAGCCTGTTTCTGTTTTTTAAATAAGTTCATTTGTATATATTTTTTTAAAAGATTCCACATAGAAGTGATATCATGTGATGTTTGTCTCTGACTTATTTCACGGAGTGTGGTAATCTCTAGGTCCATCCGTGTAGCTGCAAATGGCAGTATTTCATTCTTTTTTATGGCTGAGTAATATTCCGTTGTCAGTTTGTACCACCTTTTCTTTATTCATTCATCTATTAAGAGATCTTTAAAAGGCTTGCTTACAAACACCAACGTTGAGCAGTTACAAGCTGCTCCAACATTGAGCATCTCCTACCTAAGAATGATCATTAAATCTGTATTAAAGTGTTTTTTTTAATGCTTTTTTTTCAAGTGACCTATATGAAGTGTCTAAAACTGGCATTACTCAAAAGTCATCCAGGCTAATGCATCTTCCTCAAATAGTGCTTCCTGTTTCAAAATAAACATTATATAAGTTTTCAGATAAAAGAAAAAATTCCCCTATTCTGAGGGGACTGGGCATTGGGAATAGGAATCTTTGTGCTTCTCTTACTTTAGATTTGAACTTTTGGAACTGCCACCTGTTAAGCCATATTGAATTTGTAACAAGCTGAATTTTTTTTTTATTGGCACTTAAGAACTAAGACTTGTATTCACTATTACCGTGCACACTGGGAAATCAGTGGAAGTGGCTCCAGCCTAGAAACTGGTCCTTTCCTTATAGACCTCTGGTGCATGAGAGCTATGGCGGTGAACTACCAGGCTCTGAGCAGTCAAAAGAGGGAGAAGCACCAGGATGCCAGTGGGTCCTCACCTTGAGCAGGGTTCTTGACAGCCCTGTCTCCTGACCAGCCCAAATGAGCAGCCGATGAGGTCTGTCCTGTTGTCCCCACAGCCGCCAAGGTGCTGGTGTGATGTGGGTGGAAAAGCCCAATTTGGTTTGCATGAACCCTCAGTAGTGAGGACAGAGTTAAGACTGCAGAGACCAGTCCTTTCTGGAGCTAGAGTTCAGCATTATCCAAAAGCATGTCCCCTACAGCTAGAATTACTCTTGGAAGTTCAGTCTGCCTGGAGGAGAACAAGCCACAGGGCAGTGGCGACAGTAGGCACAAAGGATGTCATTTTCCAAGGGCCGTCCGTACACTTTTGAAATGTCGCGCTCAGAATCGATTCATCTCTTTACAAAGGTACGAGCGACTGGAGGACCAGCTCCATGACCTCACCGACCTGCATCAGCACGAGACGGCCAACCTGAAGCAGCAGCTAGCCAGCATCGAGGAGAAGGTGGCCTACCAGGCCTACGAGCGCTCGCGGGACATCCAGGTGCCTTTCCTTCCCCCACCAGAGCCCCCGCGGACCCTTCCCAGCTGTTCATTCATTTAACAAACCAATATATTACCCCCAAGCCTGGAAGGATTTCTGGCACTGAGGGGCAGACATTTAACTTTACCCTGTTGACCCCAGTAGCTCATGTTATATCCTTTAAGCTATAGTCTGTCTGCCTTCTGCCTAAGTTAGTTAACAATTATTTTTTATCTACCCCAAGCCTATCACCTGTACTGTACTCTCCCCCACCATCACCACATTTTTACAAATTTTAAAATCTGAGACAAACCTTGCCTTCAACGTGCTTGCTTAGGTGAGAAATCAAAAGGAACACAGCTGCCAGTGGGCTCAAGACAACATGAACAAGGGCCAAGTTACATGAGTGTAGGCTCTGAAAGCATCAGAAATTCAGGCGTGCAGTGCCCAGCAAGCTATGGACTTGTGGGGCATGGGCCACAAAGTGATCAGGCCCTGGATTTCAATCCCAGCTGTTTACCAGCTACCTGGTCCTGAGCAAGCTCTAAGTTTTTTTGCTTATCTGTAAAATAAGTTTTTTTGCTTATCTGTAAAATAATAGCTTTCGTATTTGTGGGAATTTCAAGCACTTGAGTACGTACTCTGTGCCAGGCACTGTCAAAGCACTTTAGATGTCTGTATGCCCATTTGTTTCTGTTTGTGATAGCTCCTATTCCTCTCCCCATTTCTCAGATGTAGAGACCAAGGTGCAGAGACCTTGTTCAAGGTCTTACAAATACTCCTTGAGTAATGAATCTGAATAAAAGTCCTGGAGAAGGTGGGTTTTGAAGGGGTGGGTAGGATCCCAGTGGATGGAGGAAAATAGATCAGTATAAACAAAGGCATGTTCTAGTGGTAATGTGATACTAATGCTCTCATGGTGCTTCCCTGGTGGCTCAGATGGTAAAGAATCCGCCTGCAGTGCAGGAGACCTCGGTTTGATCCCTGGGTCAGGAAGATCCCCTGGAGGAGGAATGGCAACCCACTCCAATATTCCTGCCTGGGAAATGCCATGGACAGAGGAGCGTGATGGGTTACAGTCCATAGGATCGCAAAAGAACCAGACACATCTGAGCAACTGAGCAACAACGCTGTGGTGAAGCACCCCTAGGCTTCTTGAGCTCCTTTTTGGGGGTTCCAGAAGGTCTTCTTTTCCCCCCAGTTTTTATTCAGACACAATTTTCATACAACTGTATTAAAGTATACAATATAATGATTTCATATGTGTACCTATTGCAAAAATATCACCACAATAAGTTGACATTTGTCACCTCACATAGTTACAAATTTGTTCTCTTGTGATGAGAACTTTGAAGGTCTACTCTCAGCAACTTTCAAATACACAATATACCCTTGTTAACTATAGTGAGCAAGCTGTACATTACATCCGCAGGGCTCATTTATCTTATAACTGAAAGTTTGTGCTTTTGACCCTCTTCACCCATTTCACCTCCCTCCCCTTTTAGATTCTGTGGTATTTGTTGTCTGTCTGACCCATTTCACTAACGTTAATACCCTTTAGGTCCATCAATGTTACAAATGGTATTGTCTCCTTGTTTCTTAGGGCTGCATAGTATGCCTGTGTGTGTGTGTACCACATCTTCTTTATTGATCCATCAGTGGCCACTTGGGTTGTTTCCATGTCTGGGCTATTGTCAGTAATGCTGTAATAAATGTGAAGGTGTGAATTTCTCTTCTAGATGCTAGTGTCATGTCCTTCCGGTATGTACCCAGAAGTGGGATTTGTGGATCACATGGTAGTTCTATTTGTAATTTTTTGAGGAGCCTCTATACTGTTTTCCATAGTGGCTGCAGTGATTTACATTCGCATAGATTGCCTTTTTTAAAAAAAGGAAACAAAAAAAGAGTGCTATCCAAGTCATGCTCAGCTTCAGTTTTACAAATGTTCTTTGTAGGCGTGGTTATTTTCTCCAACCCCACTTTACAAGGGGCTGAGACACAGAGATTTCTCCCACAGTGTGTGAACCGGAGTCTCAGCTGCCCATGTTTTGTTCCTTCCTGTCAAAAGCTGAGCCTGTGCTAATTCCAGTTGTCTGCTTGGACGATGCTGAGAGCCAAAGAAAGCATCAGGCTTGTTTGCCTCTGAGGACCTTGGTGCAGAAGACACCAAGTGGATTTCTGCTCTGGGCTAGGAGACTGAACTTCACTGCTGACTGGTGTGAAAGATGTGAACCTGCTTAAATGTGACGTGTTGCCAGGCAAACAGTGCATTCGTTTTATTAGAGCATGCTGTTTAGCTACATCTGGGATTCCACTGGCTTATATCTAAATATTATGTATGGTTTGCTTATTTAGGGGGTTGTTTGGGTTTATATTGTTATTCCTTTTTTAAAGAAATATACTTTAGAGATGGAAGGGGTAAGATGGGGGGGTGGCGAACTTCAGAGAGAGCTTAAAAATTCAGAAGATTTCATTTTACCGTGTTCTAGTTTTACCTGTAGCTCAGAAGTGCAAAGGGGATGTCCGTGTGAGTGACTGGAGGGCCTTTCTCATTAGAATCTTGCCTCTCTCTATTACTGTGACCCTGAACAAGTCAGCGCTGTGCCTCAGCTTCCTTATCTGTAAGATGGAAATATTAACGAGCTCTACCTCAGAAGTCTGTCAGAAGGATTAAATGGGATAAAAGACATGAAATACTTAAATCTTTACCTGACACATCAGACAAAAAAATAGATGCTGGTCAGTTTTATATTTAGTATGTATGAGTAGCTGTATTTCTTGGGGCTTTGGTGGCTGGGCCTGCTCACCTTCCTCTTTCTTGTTTTTTTGTGCTTATAGGCAGGGCTATACAAGGTGATGGAGTAGTATAGATGAGGGTAACTGTTGCCTATAAGGATACAAAGGTTTTATTGTTGTTTTAAAGAGCAAGTGAGTTTTTTTTAACCCTGAATTCGAAATAAAAAGGTTAAAGGTAATCCTGTCCTTTGTCCTTATCCCCAGTAAATTTAGTACTTACTCTGGCCCAGTATTTAATTTCTTAGTGGCTACTGTGACTAAAATTCCTTACAGTTGACGGCTTAATTTTCTTGAATTTTTCTTTTGGTTAAAAATTTGACAGAAGTTCTAAGGCAATTCTAGAATCAGCCTACTCTGCATATGTAAATCATCTCCCCAATCACAGATGAATGCATTTACCTAAAATGGTCATCTTTTGTCCCGTTCCATCACCACTTCCGTGCCATGCCTAAAACAGAGGATGCTCTCTGTGGACCTAAGCATTTTAAAAGAATACATGATTCGGGGGGCCCTTGCCTGTTGCTGTAGAAAGTCAGCGCTATTTAGAATGTGAAGATCTGAAGAAGTTTTACCTTCTTTGTCAGTAGCCTGTGTGATGAAAGTTACTATAGTAACAGAGAACCCTTGGCCCATAGAGTATGTTCAGAAGAAGGAAAGGAAATCAATGTTGGCACCATTATGCTTGTTTAAAATCTGAAAACATGACTGATTTAATTGAGCAAACATATATCAGGAAGTGAGTTAGAAAATAGGCTGGTGAACTAAACTAGGTCATTGTACTGCCTCCACTTGGGTCTTTTTCTCCTGGGAGGTGTATGTTTCTTCTCTTTTTCAAGCCTCGTGTCCCCTTACTGGCATTCAGTCTCTGGAGCATGCGGCCAGCTTGTGCCTCCTGCTGGAGATAACGGTGCAGTGTAGGTATGGTCCCCCACTTGGGCAGGAGGCCCGGAGAGGGGCTTGACAGTTTGGTGGGTCCAGGAATGCTTCCCTCAGGATGTGACCATCAACATAGGACCCGAAAGGTGGAGCAGGTGGTGTATGGGGAGGCAAACCTTTTAGGCACACCACATGTGCAAAGGCCCTGAACACGGTCCCTTGCAGCACTTTATAAAGCCAGTATGGCCGGAACACAGTGAAGAGGGGAGAAAGGGGGCTTATCTGGTAAGCTTGGCAGGAGAGAGTGGCTCAGCCTGGGCCACGTTAAAGATTTAAAAGGTTCTACAAGAAAGAGCCATACCAGATCTGCATCTTTAAAAGATCACCTGAGCTGCTGTGTGGAAAGTGGATTCATGAGGTTGAGGATGGAGAGTGTGTGCAGAGAAATGAGTATAAAGTTATCGCAGGCAGAGACCCTGGTCGTTTAGGTGGGGGGTTACTGTGGGCGGGAAGAGGAATGGACCAGTTAGGATAAATACCAGACGTTGCGTGGGTGGGGCTGGATCATGAAAAGGGTGTCAGGAAATGCCCCTCATGCTTCTCATAGAAGAATTTGGTTCACCAAGTGCTGTTTTCTGAGAAAAGGAACTGGAAGGGCAACAGGGCTGATGGCAGGAGTGAGGATGGTGAGGACATGTATACAGAACCGGCCACATTGCATTTGACGTGCTTCTGAGAAACTCTGATGGAGGTGTCAGGGCCTCCCTGGTGGCTCAGAGGTGAAGAATCTGCCTGCCATTGCAGGAGATGCAAGAGACGTGGGTTCAATCCCAGGGTCGGGAAGATCTCCTGGAGAAGGAAATGGCACCCACTCCAGTATTCTTGCCCGGAGAATCCCATGGACAGAGGAGCCTGGTGGGCTACAGCCTATGGGGTCACAAGAGTCAGGCATGACTTAGCGACTAAACAGCAGCAAAGATGGAAATGTCAGAGAGTCATGTAGACACACAGCTTGGTCTCAGAAGAGACAGCTGGGGTGGAGGTGTACTTGGAGTACAAGTAATCAAAGCTGGCGAGGCAGAGGCCTCGGGAGAAGGCGTGGCCTCAGGTCGGGCCCTGGGGACGCAGCGCTCAGAGAGCAGCCGCGAGAGCCCGCGGAGCACGGCGCTGTCTCTCCCGCTGTCCCCCTCTGCTCTGCGGCGGATGCGCACAGACTCGGAGCAGTGGCGGGAGGACCAGGGGTTGGAGATGCCACTTCCTCCATCGCTGGAGGTAGACGCTGTCACAGAACGGGACCCCACCCCTTCCTCTGGTTTGTCCGTGAGGGTTCCACCAGATGCCAGTATTTTATGCACTTTATTCTAAATATAGGCAGAGTCAAAATACCTAACCGTGGGACTTCCCTGGTGATCCAGTGGTTAAGACCCTGCGCTACCAGTGCAGGGGGCATGGGTTCGATCCCTGGTCGGGGAACTAAGATCCCACATGCTGTGCAGTGTGGCCAAAAACTAAAATACCTGCCCGTAAATTCCTTATTCATGGTATTTCACGGTTGTAGATACATGCTCGTTCTATCCATGAATAGCAGGATAAGGCGAGCCCTGGGATTCTTGTTTGACACCTATCTGTCATCACCACCATTATCATCAGCGTCGGTTTGAAGCTGCCCCAGTAGCAGCGTTCTGAGCAGGGCGGGCCTCATGCACGTTCCGGCTCACGCTCCCGTGTTGCCCCAACAGCGTTTGATCCTCGCTCTCCCTCTCGCCCGCAGGAAGCCCTGGAGTCCTGCCAGACTCGCATCTCTAAGCTGGAGCTCCACCAGCAGGAGCAGCAAGCCCTGCAGACGGACACTGTGAACGCCAAAGTCCTGCTGGGCAAGTGCATCAACGTCGTGCTGGCCTTCATGACCGTCATCCTGGTGTGCGTGTCCACCATCGCCAAGTTCATCTCGCCCATGATGAAGAGCCGCTTCCACATCCTGGGCACCTTCTTCGCTGTGACTCTCTTTGCGATATTTTGTAAAAACTGGGACCACATTCTGTGTGCCATAGAAAGGATAATAATACCAAGATGAAGTCTCCAGTTCCTGTCCTCACATCCTCTCAAGTTTTTATTTTAAAGAAAACTCTGTGCATACTACCAAATTTTAAAATGAACATTTGTGCCGACGGACGAATACAAGGACCGGGGCTGTGCGTTGTAGATAACTACAGTTCTCTTCGTTCGGTGGCGCTCGCCAGCTGGGTCCCTGTGTGTGGTTACCGTGAATCTGTTTCCAGGCTCTCCCCACCTTGCTCACTGCCTTAATCAGCCCTGGTTCCTGCCGCCTGCCCAGCTCAGCACGGTCAGCCTCTGGTTGTCAAGCTCTCGGGGTAGTCAGTGACCCAGAAAAAGAGATTTTCCGTCTCTCTCAAAGTCTCTGTCAATCTTGAGCTTCACCATTGCTAGGGCTACATTTCCCCTTGAGTCCTGCAAGCCGTGGTGGGACTTGGGGAGGGGAAGAAGCTCAGACGGTGACCCTGGAGCCTGTGGGGCCCGTGAAAGCACAGTAGGTCCTGTGTGATCTGTCCCACTGTCCACTGCTGACCGTCAGTCCACTGTGCGCCTCGTGTCCACCCTGGCCAACTGTGTGACTGTGTCATGGGGGGATCTTACAGTTCCTCTGTTATTCCATCGCAAGTCTAACCTAGGTGTTCCATTGCTCTTTAAATGGTAAGACGTGAGGATTTATGGATGGGTCTTACCTTCTTACACCCAGGGAGCCATAGTCCTGATTCCACCCTCACTGACTGTTGAACGCACCACCTTCCAGGCATATAGAGAGGCTCCCCAATCCCTCTTCAAACTGTGTCTTTAATTGAGGTCCGGAAAGCACTGTATTTGTGTTCCAACAAATTTTCACTGTGATCAGCCCCTCTCAGGATGTGTTTCGTTTTCTGTGATTCATTTTATTCAGTCTGTGAGGGCTGGCAACGTGTACTCAGTAAATAAAAAAGGCTGCTAATGTTTCGAGTTTTCTTTTTTTTTCTCTCTTTGAGAAAGGACAACAGGATCATAGTTTCTAAAGCTAAAGTGCCCTGAAGTGGGAACACTGGAAAAAGGGAAGAAAATAGGATATGTGGTTTAAGGGGGTGGCATCTAGACCAGTGGGTGCCGGTGACCTGGGTGAAGATTGAGAGGGTCCTTGTCAGACCCTGAAAGACCTGCAAGAATAAAATAAATTAGATTCGGTGTCTGAGCCAAAGTTGCCCTCTGTCGCTTAGGATAAGTTCTAAGGGAGTAGATGGAGTGGTCACACTTCTGCTGAGGTGAGAGCATGCAGAAGTCAACATCTTTGGCCAATTTGGGGGATGTCGTTTACTCTCTTGGGCCCAGATGATACTCTCTTAAATCTGTTTCTCTGTCACAAAAAAGCAGCTCTAGAAGATGTTAATGGAGACTGGTTCATCCCCTCCTCCCACCAGCTGTTTTGCTATCTAAAAACAAAAGAAGAGTATTAGTGTACGTTATCTTCCAGAAAGCATCAAATGACCCGGATTTAAATTTTAAGCACAGTATTTTTGCAAATAGGGCTTCCCTGGTGGCTCAGCGGAAAAGAATCTGCCTGCAGTACAGGAGTCGCAGAAGATGCAGGTTTGATCCCTGGTGGGTCAGGAAGGACCCCTGGAGGAGGACATGGCAACCCACCCCAATGTTCTTTTCTGGAGAATCCCTTGGACAGAGAAGCCTGGCGGACTACGATCCACAGGGTTGCAAAGAATCGGACACAACTGAAGTGACTTTGCATGCACACATGCTCTTAGGAAAATCTCCTTTAAAAAAGCAACATAGGCCATGGTTTGAGAGAACAGAACTGTTGAACATCTGGTACAAGTCCAGTGTGGGTGAGACCTAATACAACTCAAGTTTGCTTGCTTTTATTTTTTTTTAAGTTTACCCTTTAGTGGTTTTAGTCCAGTCACATGTAAGCAACTGTGGCTATCATCTAATTCCAGACTTGAGTTACTTAAAACAATAAACATTGTTTCATGAAACCTTTGGCTTCAAGTATCTTGCATTCAGGGAAGAGGGAGTTACAGTCCTACCTCTTCTCATGGCTCTGTCCCCTTTCACTGCAAGACTCTCCCCTGGTCTCTATCCATCCAGTCAAGGAGGTGGAGGCAGCTTCTGGATCCAGAGAAGGAATCTGGTTCTGTTTTCATGGCCAGCGTTCCCTGTTGTCTCTGGGCCTCAGTCTCCATGTGGGGAAGGGCTGGATGTAAAACTTATGCCCTTGAATCAAGCTGCCTCCTAGATGGGTCCTCTTGATTTCTATGAACCTTTCTGAGGCCACTTTGGACATGCCAAGGGGCTGGGGTGGGTGTGGATGCTACTGGTGGTTTAGAGAGGAAATTGATCCCTGGCCCTTGAGATAAGAGCTCTGGGAGGACCCAAGAAGGCTCAAGCCTGCTCCTCATGCCCCCATACTCCACTCCGATGCTCAGCCTGGCACCTTTGCTTTGGTGCTCCCCAGAATGTGATCAGTGTCTCTCCTCCCCAGTGAGAGAGATGGAGAAGTAATCAGATAGCAACACGATTCGCCCCCCTGCAACCTGGAGCTGTTAACAGAAGCTGCTCGAAGCTGACTCTTTTCTGAAATGTTGGAGGGTCTAAAGTCACTCCACCTAACGGTGAATTTTTATTTTTAAGAATTCTTCTTTCCAGTGATTCTCATTAGACTTCAAAACCCTTGTTTTCACTTGGGTGTCCTCACCCTACACAGTGTATTTATTTTCAAGTCTCGTTGAAAGTTCATGAAGCTTTTTAATAAGATGGTATCCTCCAAGGAGACTTTTACTCTCTGCAGTTTATTATTCTCCTCTCAAAGAATAAACTCTCCCTCCGCTGCTGCTTTTTACTGCCAAAGGAGATTAAATAAAATGTTATAAATATGCAATAAAAATAGTGATCTTGCTATGACATATTCTGGAATTGGGTATTCAATTTACACTTAAGTTAACGAATCCTTTTCCCCACCTTTCCCTAGCTGTCAGCGTCATGTGCATACCTAGAGATGAAAGCCATCTGTAGGATGGTAAGTGCCTGCTCCCTCCGTGAACTTAAGTGATTGAAGATACTGGGCACTGGGTTCTAGTGCTGGAATTTTTGGTGACATATTATTTTCATGATCACCAGGATAATGATAGTCTGCTGAGGACAAAAGAAAAACCCAAGAATACTCTCTTGTGGGTTTTGAGTTGGTTATTGCAGCTTATATTTTGAGTATGATTGAGTCAAAACAAAACATCCTCCCATTGAGTTCTACCCTCCCCACAAAAAAAAAAAAAAAATGAAACCAACAATGAAGCAGGAAATAAAAATATTCCATTGCTGATTTGGGGCAGTGAATGTAGAGTCCCAAGTTTCTAGCACGTACAGTTAGTTGTTTAGCTTATATGGTTGCTGTGATCTATTGATAAATTAAAGTCTCCTGAAATTCCTCCCTTTTCCATCACAGCCCATAATGCTGTTATTATCCCTCCCTATCTATCAGTGAGCATCTGTGTGGTTTTAGCCTTTCTCCTGCTGTCACTCTTTGTTTTCATTTATGTATTTCCCCACTATGTATGTTTCTCACCTTGTCTTCTACTGTATCAGGTTTAATTGTGGGTTAAGTAATAGGGAGAGGAACTAGTTCTCTTAGGCAACTACTTACTCACGTCCTTTTTCTTTGTTTTTTAAATACCAAGTTATTTTGCGTCAGATGGAACAATTTTGCATTGAATCCAAATACAGTTGTGTTGGTTCAGGAAAACGCTTAAATATACTTGCTAATAATATGAACATATATGATTAAACAGTTGATTTTGCATTTTTTTTCCATAATTTTGAGGAACTGGGTGGGTAGGATGAAATGGCATTATTTAAAATTTAGAACTTTATCTGGAGAGAGGTGTTATAAGAAGTTTAGCACATATGCTAAGGAAAGAGTTGATCTAAAAAGGTAAATCACTAAAAAGAATGAAATTGGCCTATTTATATTAGAAGTAGTTAAGAAACTTTTCTGAAAAGAAAGGTACATTTAATTAGAGTGGTAACCCAGAAGGTATAAAGCAGATCTATAATTTTCTAAAGTCAATGCAATTCTCTGTTTATCAGAAGCTGGAAAGTAACATATCTTGATTGTTTTAGGAGTGATTTATGTATTGCAACTTTGGTTTATTTAAAGCATATCTGCTGTGTTTGTCCTTAGAGAAATATTTCAACAAAGCTCTCTGTTTAAGATGTGTTTAGGCAGTAGTTAGTGGCTCTGAGCATAGAAACTGGAAGTGTTTATTGTGAGGTCTGTTGCAGAATTTCTGTTTTATGGGACATCATATAGTTTCCTGTTAGCCTAAAATTGTAAATCCTATGTAGATCTTCACCCCATTCAAAACAGGGCTGTTATTTTTTTAAATAAACACTTGATGTTGACTTTGATGTTAAATAAAGAGCTGGATTTCTTATATATCCACATTTGTCAGAGCCCATCCCAATAGCAGATCTCTATGTGTGTATATAATCATTTTTAAAAATAGACTATTTTAGAGCAGTTTTAGGTTCACAAAAAGCTTGATTGGAAGGTATAAAAATGTCCATACACCCCTCTGTTCCCACACATGCACAGCCTCCCCTCCTGTCAACATTCCCCACTGGGGGGTACATTTGTGACACTTGACAAACCTACACTGATGTATCATTATCACCTAAAGTCCCTAGTTTACATTAGGGTTCAGCCTTGTATATTCTGTGGCTTTGGACAGGTGTGTAATGACATGTATCCACCGTTAATTACATTAATAGTACCATCCAGAATAGTTTCACTGCCCTAAAAATCCTCTCTTTATCCCTCCCTGTCTCCTCTACCTCCCCCCCAGCCCCAATCAATTTTTCAACTAATTTCAGCTCTGCGGAAAGTTGTCTGTGTGCCCATTCCTTAAGTTTGGGGGGAGGGAGAAGGGTGGTTTGTCACAGCACCTGGAAATCTAGGAGCTGTTCCCTGGTGTTGTGGGCGGAGGTGTGGTGGGATGCTGAGGACCGGGCAGAGCCATCCTGGGCTGGAGTGAGCAGGACAAGAAGGGCATCGCCGGGGTGGATGTGGGCACAGGAGTGAGTGGACCCTCTGGCAGGAGCTGCCAATTTAGCGGCGTCTGTCTTTTGTGTGGAGCTTCGGTGCTGACGAAGCACTTTGTTTTGCTCGTGCTGTAACTCACCTGAGCCAGTCCTGTGCCGTGGGCATCGTTATCCTGGGTACATGGGTGGAACTGAAGCTCAGATACATGCAAGCTTCCCAAGGTCACAGCTAGTGAAGCAGGGAGCTGGGACTCTCTTGGCCTTTGCCTTCTCCGGCCTTTTTATCTACTTCCTACTCAGCTCAATGTGATGAGCAACTTCTGCACTGGTCCTTCCAGCATCCACCCTGCACTGACATGATAACTAGAACATTGAGAGGATGGAGACTTTGGTAAATGCATCAGCTCCTCCCCTGCCCTGGTTTATTTGCGTATCTGAATCCTTGGAAATCTTAGGGCACCCCACTGTTATTTTGCACACCCATTGTTATTTGATGTCTGAAGATGTATATACAGAAAATAAAAATAATTATATTAAGCATGGGACTGATCTGGCATATTCCCAAGTGTTGCTTTAGGGAAAACACCAAGTCTATATTTCCTTAAAATGAGAGATGGGGAAAAAATGTGTTTAGTTGGATTATAGCTAATAATGAAAGCTATTGCTACACAATAAAGCAGTGCTTTCTGATTTTGAATCGTACTTGGACTCCTAATAGAGGAAATTATCATGGAGACTTGAGAATATCTATAGTCACAACTTGACCAAGTAGCTTAAGACCATAATAGCAATTGGTAATAATAGCTGTTGTTAATTTCCAACCATAAGATCGCATCTGCTGCCATACATACAGAGTTACTTTCTGATACGTATGACCTTTAGATGGAGGACTTTATGGGACACAGCAGGACTGTGACAATATCGAACAGCACCTTCTGGACTTTCATAGCTGTGAAGTGATGGCTAACGTTCTTTGAGCATTTACTGTGTACCATGCTATGTGATGGGGCTTCCTTGGTGGCTCAGCAGTTAGGAATCCTCCTGCAGTACCGGAGATACAGGAGACCCGGGTTCGATCCCTGGATCAGGGAAGATCCCTTAGAGAAGGGAATGGCTACCCACTACAGTATTCTTGCCTGGAGAAGTCGATGGACAGAGGAACCTGGTGGGCCTCAGTCCATGGGGTCGCAAGAGTCAGATATGACTTAGTAACTAAACCATCACTACCACATGCTATATGTCAAATGGTTTATTTTCACTATCAAACATAATCGTACCAACACCCAAAAAGATAGGTACCTTTATCCTTGCTTAACTGATGAGGAAACAGGTTCCCAGTGGCTAAAGTTTATCGTGGGGTATGGTGGGTCTGTTAGTCGGCCCCATGCGTGTGTGACTCTGAGTCTGTACTGCTAACCAGCCCCTGTGCTGTAATAGAAGGACTAGTGACTGCGGTCCAGTTGCTTGGAAACTGCCAGCTTCTGCGAGGCGAATGACCCTCCTGAACCCCAGTTGCAAACTGGGCGTTTTTACCTTCACTCTTTGGACGCACTAGGTGAGGATGGTTGCCTGAAGCTGGTACACTTGCTCCTTGAAAAGACACAGGCTGACAAATTTGTGGCTGAAAAGAATGGGAAGCTGTTAGCTAAAGAAACTTCCACACCCTCCCTGGCTTCCTGAGCTTCATGGGCTGTATAATTGGCAGTTGGCTGGGCCGCGTATTTATCGGCTTTTTTGCTCAACTTTGAGACGGTGAGGTCCCTTTTGGTTTCTGCCCTGTGCCCTGTTAGCACCTGCCACCCACCGTCTGGGATGGCGACTCTCAGATTCCTCTCCTTGCTAAGCCAGCCAGAATTTCTCCCCTGCCAGGCCTTCAACTGGACTAAAGCAGCTGACAGGAACGAGCATCAGCCGTGTAAACAGCTGTATTGGTGGTGGTTACATTGCTCTGGCCCAGGTACTGGGAATTGGGTTTTTTTTTTTTTTAATGTTATGCTTGAAAATAACTACTAAGTAGTAGAAAAGAAGCAAAGTCATGCCTTGGTTTCCACTAACAGTTAAGGGACTCCATTTGCCAAAGAATCCCTTTTTGGAAAGGCCTAGATTCTTCTCTGATTCTCAACCACCCACATTATAAGTTTGCTTTCCAAACTTCCACTGGTCACTCCCCAAAGTGATTTTTTTTAAATATAGTATTTTAAAAGATCACTTCCTATTAGTACATAAAGACTTTATTTATTTATTTATCTATTTATTTAGCTGGGCTGGATCTTAGTTGTGGCACCCCGGCTCTTCGATCTTCACTGCGGTATGTGGGATCTTTCCTTGCGGCATGTGGGATCTAGTTCCCCAACCAGGGATTGACCCCGGGTCCCCTGCATTGGGAGTGTGGTGTCTCAGTCACTGGACCGCCAGGGAAGTCCCTCTGAAGTCGTTTTGGTTGTTCTTCTGTCTCATACTCCCTTGTGGTTTGAAGCCCATACCCTTTTAGCTGCAGGGAAGAGACAATTATAAGAGAGATCCCCAAAATTCAAACCATAGGCAGGACATAAACTCCCTCAGTGGCTCATACTGGCAGGAACCCAAATGGAGGCCTGGATTCACAGAGACAGGCTTCCCTAGACACTGGGGTCAGAGTTGTTAAACAGTATGACTTCCTGGTACATGTAGGGTTTCCCCTTATGAACGAGAAGCAGTCACTGAAGAGTTGATGAAAACCATAGATGGAATTGGAAGGGGGAAGGTCCACTAATTATTCAACAAGCATTTCTCCCCAAATGAGAACCTGGGAGGACCCAAGGAGGCTGGAGGCTGGCTCTCCTGGCAAGTGGAAAGAGCAGGCAGCCGTGTGTCACTGGTCCTCCTCCTCTAGGAGGCAGGATCCTGACCAGTCAGCCCAGTGGGGCTCCTGGTGTCCATTCCCCAGAGCTGGCTCCTGGCCAGGCTGGAGGACGTTCCTCTGCCTTCCTTAGTCACAAGACGTATCCTACTGGGGCTGGACTGAGCCATCCAGCTGCTCAGAGCATTTCAGCTCCTCGGTAGTTTATTTATGTTTGAATGTAAATTAGCATGTTTCCTTTTTCTTGTCAGGGATGTTCTTATCAGAGTTGGGTTAGCATGAATCAGTTTCATAGGAGTGGTTGCCCAATAAACTCATCAAGCAGCTTCTGAATGATTGCATGACGTGTGGGCAGGCCAGCCTGAAACTCAGGACTTTCTTTGTAGCTGCAATCTGAATAACCTGGGGAAAACATTTGGCCTCTCTGAATCTCCCAGTCCTCAACTGGAACATGCCCAGGGTGGTGAGGTGTAATTAAAGTGCTTGGACAGGGCCTTCAGTCGTTGAATGTGTTTATTGAGCACCTACTGTGTGACAGGCACTGTTCTAGGAACAGAGATAAAAAACAACGCCCCTCTCCTGATGGAGGTGACGTCGTAGTGGGAGGAGACAATGATACAACTAGAATATTTGGCAGCAGTAAGGGCCATGCTCTGAGCATTTAACTTAAAATGAAAACTTACCTTGGTGTTCTTGGAGAGGAAATGAGGTTTCCAAATTTCACAGACAGCTGTGTGGGCATGATTGAGGGGAGCCCTCCAAGGTGGAAAGATTTCTAGGTCAGAGAGACTGAGCACAACCACAGGAGTACTGGGAAGATCTGGGGTGGCTCTTTTGGAAGGGGAATGAGATACTCTTAGTATTCCTGCTTTTTTTCTTTTTTTTTCTTTTTTTTGGCTTGGAGTGAATAACATGCAAATGAGCACCTGGGTCTGAGTCAGCAGTGAGTAACCCCTCTGCGGGATGCTGGGCTCAGAGCGTGCACAGAGCTCCCCACTGGCTCCCTCACATCCCTGAGGGGCTTCTCACTGGCAGCCTCTGTGCTCTCACCCCAGGCTCTTGCCCATGTTACCCTGCTTGGGCACAACCCCGGGTCAGGCCAGCTGCTCCCCCACCTGCATCCAGGGGTGCGGCTGATGAGACTGCTTCCCTGGAACCCTGGAGCAGGGATGCCAGGAGCATCCTCACCATCTGGGGCCATGGTGTGCTCGGCTACAGCTGGTGCCAAGGAAGACACTCCCTTCCCTGGTAGATCTCCCTCCCCAGAGCCCCCGGGCCCCTACTCATCAGGCCTAGACTTGCTTGGTGGTTCTCTCTTCTTCCCTGCTTTGCTCTGCCCTCCATCCATAATGACCCACCCACCTGTGCCCACTTCTCCCCGCCCCGCCTCTCCTGAGACTTTGCTCCTCTATCATCAAGTCTGGTGCCATCCATGCCTGCTTTTCCATGGATTCACTTCAGCCTACACCACCGTCCACACCGCCAATATCCTGTACCCACTTTTTTTGCATCCTGCCTTTGCTCCACTCACTATTCCTTCTTATCCCTTCACTATGTGTCTTAAAGGAATAATCTCCACTTTGCTCTCCCCGGGCTTCTTAATCCACCAAAAACTAGTATCAGCCCCCAAACTAATGGACAACTTCTCTCAGTGGGTTCACCAGTGACCCCTTTGCTTATCTTGTGCCTACTTTGCAGCTTGTGTCTTCACTTAATTTCTACATCATTTGCCACTGTGATGCTCCCTCTTGGCTGAAGCATCTTGCCCTCATTGGGTGTTTCCTTTCTTCTTTATCTACCATTCTTAGACAGTTGGTGTTCAAAACATATTGTTGGGGCTTCCCAGGTGGCTCAGTTATAAAGAGTCTGCCTGCCAATGCAGGAGATGTGGGTTTGATCCCTGGGTCGGGAAGGTCCCTTGGAGAAGGGAATGGCAACCCACTCCAGTATTCTTACCTGGGAAATCCCATGGACAGAGGAGCCTGGTGGGCTGTAGTCCATGGGGTTACAAAGAGTCAGACACGTCTTAGCGACTAAACAACAACATATTACTGAGTATGGAATATAGGGTCTGCATAAACTTCCTCCCAGAAACCCCTCACTTTGCCAAGGGATGAGGGTCTTTAACTGGGACAGTGTGGCTTCTGAAAAGCTTCCCTTCACCTTGACTTTCCCTGATCTGTCACCTCACCCAGTAACCTCACTCTCACTCTAGTGCCAGAAGGAAGACTGGAGCCATAAAGCAGGGCTCATAAAACCTCCCTGGGGTCCCAAGTTCACGTAGCTAAAAATAGAGCACACATCCCAAGCCCAGCCTAACTGGCTTTTGGTACTTCTAGCTTTTATTGAAGTGGTGACACATTTCTGGAGTCCAGGAAAGGAAACATGAATGTTTAACTGATAAAGGAAAACAGTTCCTGTTCACTGAGCTTGTCATGTCCCCGGTGCAGGGCGTGGGGCCTGTGGATTATGTTACCTCAGCCCCACCACAGCCCTCTTCTTGTCTTTTTAAGAATTTTTTGATGTGGACCATCTTTAAAGTCTTTTATTGAATTTGTTACAACATTGCTTCTATTTTGCATTTTGACCTCTTGGCTGCAAGATGTGGGATCTTAGTTACCCATCCAGGGATCAAACTTGCACCCATCCCTCCCTGCATTGGAAGGCAAAGTCCAAAACACTGGGCCGCCAGGGAAGTCCCCCCCCTCCCCCTTCTTATCTTACGGGTGGAGTGACGGAGGCACAGACTCAGGGAAGCTTGAGCATAGAACCTCCTCTGTTTGACTCCAAACCCTCAGGTCACGATGGGTGCCACCATCAGGGGTATGAGGCTGTCTGGGACATGCCCCGGGGATCCTCAAATAGAAGAGTGTTTGGGATTTCAATGATTTCTGAGGTCAGCAGTTGTGAATTTCTGTTTTCTGAGTCTTCTAGGATGTTTGGAAGCTGTTCTCTCAGAAGTGACAGAGGGTGGGGGGAGAGCTAGATATTCTAGGGAGGTGCCCAGCCTCCAGCTGCAGTGAGGAAGCCGTCAGAGGCTGGCCCATCTCTCCAGAACCTCTCTGGGTCTCCAGGGGCTGCAACCCCCAACTCAGCATAGGGAGGTCTATGTCTGCTGTTAGGTCCCCGTGCTGTGTGTTTATACATGTGTCTGCTTATGCTCTGTTAGTGCACAAATAAAGTAGACATGCGGTATACAACATACATATTCTGTCTCTTGTCGTCACTGTTGTTCAGTCACTAAGCCCTGTCCAATTCTTTCGTGACCCCGTCGACTGTAGCCCACCAGGCTCCTTTGTCTATAGGATCCTCCAGGCAAGAAACTGGAGCCATTTCCTTCTCCAGGGGATCTTCCTGATTCAAGGATCAAACCCATGTCTCCTGCATTGCAGGCGGATTCTTTACCACTGAGCCACCAGGGAAGCCCTATTCTGTATTTAGGGATATTGCCGAAAAATTGATGCTTTTGAACTGTGGTGTTGGAGAAGAGTCTTGAGAGTCCCTTGGACTGCAAGGAGATCCAACCAGTCCATTCTAAAGGAGATCAGTCCTGGGTGTTCATTGGAAGGACTGATGCTGAAGCTGAAACTCCAGTACTTTGGCCACCTCATGCTAAGAGTTGACTCACTAGAAAAGACCCTGATCCTGGGAGGGATTGGGGGCAGGAGGAGAAGGGGGCAACAGAGGATGAGATGGCTGGATGGCATCACCGACTCAATGGGCATGAGTTTGAGTAAACTCCGGGAGTTTGTGATGGACAGGGAGGCCTGGCATGCTGCAATTCATGGGGTCGCAAAGAGTCGGACACGACTGAGCGACTGAACTGAACTGAACTCATATATGTAAATTGAATTTATTGGTTTAAAAAAAATTGAAATGATCACTAACTTGGAGAAAAGTTGGAGGTTTAGTACAAAGAATTTTATTTTTCCTGAACTATTTGGGAGTGAAATCCAGTCACCTACTCAGACTTTACTGTGTGATTCCTGAAAATAAGGGCATTCTCCTCCATCACCACCATACAACCATCAAAATCAGGAAATTAAATAGAGGTGTTACTGGCGTCCAATCCTCAGACCCCATTCACATCTCGCCAGTTGTCCTGGTATTGTCCTTTGCAGCCGGAGGATCCAGTTCAGAAGCATGAGCTGCATTTAGTTTTCTTTTTTTTTTTTTGTCTCCTGTCTGAAACAGTTCCTTAATCTTTCCCTGACTTTCCTGATCTTGACGCATTTGAAGATTACAGTTGTTTGTATTATGTCCCCCAAGCTGGTGTTTCCTCGTGATTAGATTTAGTATATCCATCTTTGGCAGGAATATCGCAGAAGTGACGCTGTGTTCTCACTGCATCCTATCAGATGGGCTGCAGTTTTGTTGTGTCTCATTACGGATGCTTTTGCTTTGAACACTCGACTAAGGTGGTGTCTGCCAGGCTCCACCACTATAAAAATATTTTTTCCTCTTGGCAATTAGCAAGTATTTTAGGGGAAGTTACTTTGCGCCTCCTGTTTTCTCCAAAAACTTTCAATTTATTCTTTGATTTACTTCTGTCAGTAGGGGTTAATGGCTTTTTCTTTTGTTCAAAGGTTACAATTCATGATGACGATTATTCATCTTAAGGACGGGTTGTCCCCTGCTTGACCATTGGGAACTCATTCGAGCTGTCCTTTGTGTCCCTTTGACATGTCCTCACAATTCTTTGAGCACCGTTTGCATTTGGGCTCAAGATGTTCCAGGTTCATCTTGTGCCTTCCTCACCAGACCTGGAACTGGCTGTTTTGGCAAGGAATCCAGGTCCCTTTCAGTGGAAAACAGTATTTAAAAGCAAAGATCTAGGTGCTAGCTTTGCTCTCTGATATTGGGGTGTCATCACCCTCTGGCCCTCTGAGTGGACAGAGGTCGGGAATAGATGCATTGTTTGTGTATGGGCATGTGCACATAACATGGAATGAGATATATACACCTGTGTACATACCTGCCATGGACCGAATGTGTGTGTCCCCCAAATTCATATGTTGAAGCCATAACCCGATGTGATGGTATTTGGAGATGGGGCCTTTGGGAGGTGATTAGGGTTAGATGAGGTCATTAGAGTGGTTTCCTCATGATGGGATCAGAGGCTTTATAAGCAGAGGAGCAGTGTGCACTGAGGAAAGGCCAGGTGAGCACACACTGAGGAGGTGGCCAACCCAGTACAAGCCAGGAAGAGGGCCCCCACCGGGACTCAAATCTGCACCCTTGATCTTGGACTTCCTAGTTTCTGGAACTATGGAAAAGAAAAAAACTTATTGTTTAAGCCACTCAGTTTATGATATTTTATTATAGCAGACCAAGCTTAGACAGCATATATATTTGTTTATACATATATTCACATAGATATATATTTAGATCTCTGCTTATTTTGCACCTCTCTGTATGTTGAAAAGGCTTCCCAGGTGGCTCAATGGTAAAGAATCTGCCTGCCAATGCAGGAGACACAGGAGATGTGTGTTTGATCCCTGAGATGGGAAGATTCCCTGGAGTAGGAAATGGCAACCTACTCCAGTATTCTTGCCTGGAAAATTCCATGGATAGAGGAGCCTGGTGGGCTACAGTCCATGGGGTCGCAAAGAGGTAGAAGCGACTGAGTACACACATACACACACACGGATGCTATATGTTGAAAACCATGAGTGCACACCAATACTTCTGACCCCTGTCCAATCCCACAAATTAATTCAAATTGTCTTCCTTTCGGTATCTGCACCCCCTCTCCAACAGGGAAACACTGCCTTCCATTGTCTCTAATGTTCTTCCTCATTTGCCCGGCTTCCATGTGCAGCCAACTTCCTCTCTCGCTGCCTGCCTCTCCCCGGCGTGGGTGGGTTTTGGGTGCTGACACTCAGCACCAGGCTGCCTCCCTGCCGAGTGGCCCTCCTCACCCTACTGCAGTCTCGGTCACCCTGGCCAGGTCATCTCAGTGCGTGGACGCCCTCCCCTACTGCCCCAAGTCTGACACCCAGGAAACCCTCCTCACCCCCTCCCCCAGGCTCCCCCCACCAAGTCCTGTCCCCCTGCTTGATCTCCGCCACCCTACTCGAGGCCATCCACTCCTCACCATGGAGCCCAACCATCTGTGCCCACTTATTACTTGTGGATTTAAAACCGTTCAGGGAGGGAAAGGCAGGCAACAGAGAAAGAGGGCATTTTTCTGTGGGTGTGTGGCTTTTTTTTTGCCTGATTATTTTCTTTCTGTTTTAAATATTTATTTGTGTCTGCTAGATCTTAGTTGCGGCATATGGGATCTTGTTCCTAGACCAAGGATCAATCCCAGGCCTCCTGCACTGGGAACATGGAGAGCATGGAGTCTTAGCCACTGGATGGCCAGGGAAGTCCCCTTTCCTGTTTATTTTAGTAACACATGATGATTTGAAAATACAGGAGAAACGAAGAAAAAGATTTTTTAAAATCTTAATCTTCCATTCAGAGAAAACTATTATTATCCTTTACCCTCTAAAGTATCAAACTTAAAAAAAGAAAAACAACACTGTCAGTTTCTTTAGTTGAAAATGCAATATATGCATCTGATTGATACCTTCAGAAGTCACACCACCCCCTCCTCCGTCATCCCCAGGACCCTCCCCAGAGGCAGATGCTGACACCTTTGTGTCTTGTGTATTCACCCAGCTGTTCTCTATGCATTTATAATGTGCATCTTATGTTTTTCAGCCAATCTGGACTTTGATCTTTCTGACATATTTCCTGTTAATCTTTTTCCTCTATGAAGTGAAGTGAAGTTGTTCAGTCGTGTCTGACTCTTTGCGACCCCATGGACTGTAGCCTACCAGGCTCCTCCGTCCATGGGATTCTCCATGCAAGAATACTGGAGTGGGTTGCCATTTCCTTCTCTAGGAGATCTTCCCAAGCCAGGGATTGAACGCAGGTCTCCCGCATTGTAGGCAGATGCTTTCCTGTCTAAGCCACCAGGGAAGTCAGTCTTCTTCTATAATTTAACAAAGTATGAACATTTTTCTATGTTCCTATATTTCGATTCCTCCCAAATACCATTTTAAAAGGCTGTATAATTTTCCATCCTAATGCATGTTTCATTTGTTGAGTCTCCTGTAGTTGGATGTTTCTGATTTTTCACTGTTATGAATCACCGATTTGGACTTTATTGTGCCAGGAGAGCCCTGAGACAGCTGAAGTGGTTGAGCTACTTTGCATGCCTGGTGATGGACTACTGAACTGAAACAATAGAGGTTTATTTTTCTAGCATTTCAGGGGTGGGTGGCTAAACCAAAGTTTTGAGGAAACCACCAGAATATAAAAGATGAAATTCTAAAGCCAGGTCGTTCATGTAGAACTTCCAAAGGAGGTGATCAGGAGCCTCTCACTGATTCGAGAACAGAAAAGGATTGAGACAGAGGCAAGAAAGAAAAGTGAAAGTGTTAGTTGTTCTGCTGTATCTGACTCTTTTGCGACCTTATGGACTGTAGCCCGCCAGGTTCCTCTGTCCATGGGGTTTCTCTGGCAAAAATACTGGAGCGGGTAGCCATTCCCTTCTCCAGGGGACCTTTCTGACCCAGGGATCAAACCTGGGTCTCCCTCACCGCAGGCAGATTCTTTACTGTCTGAGCCACCAGAGAAGTCCGAGAAGGAGAATATTTGTAAATTATTTCTTTCTTCAGATTTCAGGCACTCAGAAGGCCTTGGGCTAGGGTTCTACTGCCCTCACCTGAGAGCAGATCCCCAAGAGAGTTTTGATCGACAGGTGAGACAGTGAAGTGGCCTGTGGCCGCCCGGGAGACATGGGCTATGTCAGGTTCAGCCACAGGGATGCCCGGTTTCCCATGGGCCACGAAGGAGAGACACCTGCATGGTATGAGTTTGGTTGAGCCAGTGGGTGGGGCCAGGGGGCAGCACAGCAGAAGGAAGCTGGAGGTGGGCACAGCCTTCCTCTGGCTGAGGAAGGAGCCCCCAGGACAGGTTCAGTCCAGTCACGCAGTCAGGTCCGACTCTTTGTAATCCCATGGACTGCAGCATGCCAGGCTTCCCTGTCCATCACCAACTCCCAGAGCTTGCTCAAACTCATGTCCTTCGAGTCAGTGATGCCATCCAACCACCTCATCCTCTGTCGTCCACTTCTTCGCCTACCTTCAATCTTTCCCAGTATCAGGGTCTTTTCCAATGAGTCAGTTCTTCAAATCAGGTGGCCAAAGTATTGGAGCTTCAGCTTCAGCATCAGTCCTTCCAATGAATATTTAGGATTGATTTCCATTAGAAATGACTGGTTGGATCTCCTTGTAGTCCAAGGGACTCTTAAGAGTCTTCTCCAACACCACAATTCAAAAGCATCAGTTCTTTGACACTCAGCCTTCTTTATGGTCCAATTCTCTATCCATACATGACTACTGGAAAAATGATAGCTTTGACTATACAAACCTTTGTTTGTAAAATAACGTGGAGTGAAGTGAAAGTCGCTCAGTCATTTCCGACTCTTTGCGACCCCATGGACTATACAGTCCATGAAATTCTCCAGGCCAGAATACTGGAGTGGGTAACCTTTCCCTTCTCCAGGGGATCTTCCCAACCAAGGGATCGAATCCAGGTCTCCCACATTTCAGGCAGATTATTTACCAGCTGAGCCATAATGTCTCTGCTTTTTAATGTGCCATCTAGGTTGGTCATAGCTTTTCTTCCAAGGAGAAAGCTCTTTTAATTTCAAGGCTGCAGTTACCACCTGCAGTGATTTTGGAGCCCAAGAAAACTGTTTCCATTGTTTCCCCATCCATTTGCTATGAAGTGATGGCACTGGATGCCATGATCTTAGTTTTTTTATTTTTTTATTTTTTTTATTTTTTATTTTTCAGTGGGTTTTGTCATACATTGATATGAATCAGCCATAGAGTTACACGTATTCCCCATCCCGTTCCCCCATCCCACCTCCCTCTCCACCCGATTCCTCTGGGTCTTCCCAGCCCACCAGGCCTGAGCACTTGACTCATGCATCCCACCTGAGCTGGTGGTCTGTTTCACCACAGATAATATACATGCTGTTCTTTCGAAACATCCCACCCTCACCTTCTCCCACAGAGTTCAAAAGTCTGTTCTGTACTTCTGCATCTCTTCTTCTGCCCTGCATATAGGGCCATCGTTACCATCTTTCTAAATTCCATATATATGTGTTAGTATACTGTAATGTTCTTTATCTTTCTGGCTTACTTCACTCTGTATAATGGGATCCAGTTTCATCCATCTCATTAGAACTGATTCAAATGAATTCTTTTTAATGGCTGAGTAATATTCCAAGGTGTATATGTACCACAGCTTCCTTATCCATTCATCTGCTGATGGGCATCTAGGTTGCTTCCATGTCCTGGCTATTATAAACAGTGCTGTGATGAACATTGGGGTGCACGTGTCTCTTTCAGATCTGGATTCCTCAGTGTGTATGCCCAGGAGTGGGATTGCTGGGTCATATGGTAGTTCTATTTCCAGTTTTTTAAGAAATCTCCACACTGTTTTCCATAGTGGCTGTACTAGTTTGCATTCCCACCAACAGTGTAAGAGGGTTCCTTTTTCTCCACACCCTCTCCAGCATTTATTGCTTGTAGACTTTTGGATAGCAGCCATCCTGACTGGCGTGTAATGGTACCTCATTGTGGTTTTGATTTGCATTTCTCTGATAATGAGTGATGTTGAGCATCTTTTCATGTGTTTGTTAGCCATCTGTATGTCTTCTTTGGAGAAATGTCTGTTTAGTTCTTTGGCCCATTTTTTGATTGGGTCATTTATTTTTCTGGAATTGAGCTTCAGGAGTTGCTTGTATATTTTTGAGATTAATCCTTTGTCTGTTTCCTCATTTGCTATTATTTTCTCCCAATCTGAGAGCTGTCTTTTCACCTTCCTTATAGTTTCCTTTGTTGTGCAAAAGCTTTTAAGTTTCATTAGGTCCCATTTGTTTATTTTTGCTTTTATTTCCAATATTCTGGGAGGTGGGTCATGGAAGATCTTGCTGTGATTTATGTCGGAGAGTGTTTTGCCTATGTTCTCCTCTAGGAGTTTTATAGTTTCTGGTCTTATATTTAGATCGTTAATCCATTTTGAGTTTATTTTTGTGTATGGTGTTAGAAAGTGTTCTAGTTTCATTCTTTTACAGGTGGTTGACCAGTTTTCCCAGCACCACTTGTTAAAGAGATTGTCTTTTTTCCATTGTATATCCTTGCCTCCTTTGTCAAAGATAAGCTGTCCATAGGTTCATGGATTTATCTCTGGGCTTTCTATTCTGTTCCATTGATCTATATTTCTGTCTTTGTGCCAGTACCATACTGTCTTGATGACTGTGGCTTTGTAGTAGAGTCTAAAGTCAGGCAGGTTGATTCCTCCAGTTCCATTCTTCTTTCTCAAGATTACTTTGGCTATTCGTGTTTTTCTGTATTTCCATACAAATTGTGAAATTATTTGTTCTAGTTCTGTGAAAAATACTGTTGGTAGCTTGATAGGGATTGCATTGAATCTATAGATTGCTTTGGGTAGAATAGCCATTTTGACAATATTGATTCTTCCAATCCATGAACACGGTATGTTTCTCCATCTGTTTGTGTCCTCTTTGATTTCTTTCATCAATGTTTTATAGTTTTCTGTGTATAGGTCTTTTGTTTCTTTAGGTAGATATACTCCTAAGTATTTTATTCTTTTTGTTGCAATGGTGAATGGTATTGTTTCCTTAATTTCTCTTTCTGTTTTTTCATTGTTAGTATATAGGAATGCAAGGGATTTTTGTGTGTTAATTTTATATCCTGCAACTTTACTATATTCATTGATTAGCTCTAGTAATTTTCTGGAAGAGTCTTTAGGGTTTTCTATGTAGAGAATCATGTCATCTGCAAACAGCGAGAGTTTCACTTCTTCTTTTCCTATCTGGATTCCTTTTACGTCTTTTTCTGCTCTGATTGCTGTGGCCAAAACTTCCAACACTATGTTGAATAGTAGTGGTGAGAGTGGGCATCCTTGTCTTGTTCCTGATTTCAGAGGAAATGCTTTCAATTTTTCACCATTGAGGGTGATGCTTGCTGTGGGTTTGTCATATATAGCTTTTATTATGTTGAGGTATGTTCCTTCTACTCCTGCTTTCTGGAGAGTTTTAATCATAAATGAGTGTTGAATTTTGTCAAAGGCTTTCTCTGCATCTATTGAGATAATCATATGGTTTTTATCTTCCAGTTTGTTAATGTGGTGTATTATGTTGATTGATTTGTGGATGTTAAAGAATCCTTGTATTCCTGGGATAAAGCCCACTTGGTCATGGTGTATGATTTTTTTAAATATGTTGTTGGATTCTGTTTGCTAGAATTTTGTTAAGGATTTTTGTATCTATGTTCATCAGTGATATTGGCCTGTAGTTTTCTTTTTTTGTGGCATCTTTGTCTGGTTTTGGAATTAGGGTGATGGTGGCCTCATAGAATGTGTCTGGAAGTTTACCTTCATCTGCAATTTTCTGGAAGAGTTTGAGTAAGATAGGTGTTAGCTCCTCTCTAAATTTTTGGTAGAATTCAGCTGTGAAGCCATCTGGTCCTGGGCTTTTGTTTGCTGGAAGATTGTTGATTACAGTTTCGATTTCCTTGCTTGTGATGGGTCTGTTAAGATCTTCTATTTCTTCCTGGTTCAGTTTTGGAAAGTTATACTTTTCTAAGAATTTGTCCATTTCATCCAAGTTGTCCATTTTATTGGCATAGAGCTGCTGGTAGTAGTCTCTTATGATCCTTTGGATTTCAGTGTTGTCTGTTGTGATCTCACCCTTTTCATTTCTTATTTTGTTAATTTGGTTCTTCTCTCTTTGTTTCTTAATGAGTCTTGCTAATGGGACCAGCTAGACCTAATTGATATCTATAGGACATTTCACCCCAAAACAATCAACTTCACCTTTTTCTCAAGTGCACACAGAACCTTCTCCAGAATAGATCACATTCTGGGCCATAAATCTGGTCTTGGAAAATTCAAAAAAATTGAAATCATTCCAGTCATCTTTTCTGACCAGAGTGCAGTAAGATTGGATCTCAATTACAGGAAAAAAATTGTTAAAAATTCCAACATATGGAGGCTAAATAACATGCTTCTGAATAACCAACAAATCATAGAAGAAATCAAAAAAGAAATCAAAATATGTATAGAAATGAATGAAAATGAAAACACAACAACCCAAAACCTATGGGACACTGTAAAAGCAGTGCTAAGGGGAAGGTTCATAGCATTACAGGCTTACATCAAGAAACAAGAAAAAAGCCAAATAAATAACCTAACTCTACACCTAAAGCAATTAGAGAAGGAAGAAATGAAGAACCCCAGGGTTAGCAGAAGGAAAGAAATCTTAAAAATTAGGGCAGAGATAAATGCAAAAGAAACTAAAGAGACCATAGCAAAAATCAACAAAGCTAAAAGCTGGTTTTTTGAAAAAATAAACAAAATTGACAAACCATTAGCAAGACTCATTAAGAAACAAAGAGAGAAGAACCAAATTAACAAAATAAGAAATGAAAAGGGTGAGATCATAACAGATCTTAGTTTTTTGAAGGTTGAGTTTTAAGCCAGCTTTTTCACTCTCTTCTTTCACTTTCATCAAAAGGCTCTTTAGTTCCTCTTCACTTTCTGCCATAAGGGTGGTATCTGCATATCTGAGGTTATTGACATTTCTCCCAGCAATCTTGATTCCAGCTTGTGCTTCATCCAGCCTAGCATTTCTCATGATGTACTCTGCATATAAGTTAAATAAGCAGGGTGACAGTATACAACCTTGACGTATTCCTTTCCCCATTTGGAACCAGTCTGTTGTTCCATGTCTGGTTCTAACTGTTGCTTCTTGATCTGCATACAGATTTCTCAGGAGGCAGGTAAGGTGGTCTGGTATTCCCATCTCTTTCAGAATTTTCCACAGTTTGTTGCAAGCCACACAGTCAAAGGCTTTAGCATAGTCAGTGAAGCAGAAGTAGATGTTTTTCTGGAATTCTCTTGCTTTTTCTGTGATCCAACGAATGTTGTCAATTTGATCTCTGGTTCCTCTGCCTTTTCTAAGTCCAGCTTGAACATCTGGAAGTTCACGTTTCACGTACTGTTGAAGCCTGGCTTGGAGAATTTTGAGCATTATTTTGCTAGCGTGTGAGATGAGTGCAATTCTGCAGTAGTTTTGTACATTCTTTGGCATCGCCTTTTGCATCCCCTCAAGTCAAGGGAGCTGCAAGGAATGATGATTCCCAAGGATGAGAAGCTTCTAAGAGCCCACAATAGCACCCATGAGAAAGTTGGCTTCACCTCTGCTGAGACTGTAGAGCCACAGCCAGCTTCTAGCAGGACTTGTTCAAGGAAGATTCCCCCTCCCAATGACTTGAGTATTTATGACCCTGTACCCTGACCCTGACCTAAAGGGTCAAATGCGCCCTAGCAGGCAGGTGAGAGGTGAGCTCCAGGGGAAGGATGAGGAGCATGAAGTGGACAAAAAATCCAGCCTTGTGGCTCTTTTCACCTTGGGCTTTGAGCCTAACCCAGGCCTGATGAGATGAGATTTGATCCAAAATTAGGTTCAGGGTGTTTATTAGTCTTAGACCATTTTAATTACAAAATTGCAACCATATTTGCTGTTGGAGGAGAATTTATACTTTGACCTAAGTGTGAGGACAAAAGTAATGGGTCTGCCAGAGCCTTTATCTAGGGGTAGGGAGATATTATCCCCAGTGCATAATTTCCTGTGGCGGAGAGGTGCTTAGCTGCTCAGTCTTGATGGACTGTAGCCTACCAGGGATTCTCCAGGCAAGAATACTGAAGTGAATTGCCATTTACTCTTCCAGGGTATTGTTCTGACCTAGGGGTCGAACCCAGGTGTCCATAGTTTCCAGAGATGGTGGGAAGCAATAATAGAGTTCATTTTTTATTGTATCTCATGAACAGTGTGTTCAACATGCCAGTTACAAGCAGAAGAGAAGTGGCTTAAGCAACAAGGATTTGTGGATCACAAAAAACTGTGGAAAATTCTGAAAGAGATGGGAATACCAGACCATCTGACCTGCCTCTTGAGAAACCTATATGCAGGTCAGGAAGCAACAGTTAGAACTGGACATGGAAAAACAGACTGGTTCCAAATAGGAAAAGGAGTACGTCAAGGCTGTATATTGTCACCCTGCTTATTTAACTTATATGCAGAGTACATCATGAGAAATGCTGGGCTGGAAGAAGCACAAGCTGGAATCAAGATTGCTGGGAGAAATATCAATAACCTCAGATATGCAGATGACACCACCCTTATGGCAGAAAGTGAAGAGGAACTAAAAAGCCTCTTGATGAAAGTGAAAGAGGAGAGTGAAAAAGTTGGCTTAAAGCTCAACATTCAGAAAACTAAGATCATGGCATCTGGTTCCCATCACTTCATGGGAAATAGATGGGGAAACAGTGGAAACAGTGTCAGATTTTATTTTTGGGGGCTCCAAAATCACTGCAGATGGTGATTGAAGCCTTGAAATTAAAAGATGCTTACTCCTTGGAAGGAAAGTTATGACCAACCTAGATAGCATATTAAAAAGCAGAGACATTACTTTGCCAACAAAGGTCCGTCTAGTCAGGGCTATGGTTTTTCCAGTGGTCATGTATGGATGTGAGAGTTGGACTGTGAAGAAAGCTGAGTGCCAAAAAACTGATGCTTTTGAACTTGGTGTTGGAGAAGACTCTTGAGAGTCCCTTGGACTGCAATGAGATCCAACCAACCTATCCTAAAGGAGATCAGTCCTGGGTGTTCACTGGAAGGACTGATGATGAAGCTGAAACTCCAATACTTTGGCCACCTCATGTGAAGAGTTGACTCATTGGAAAAGACCCTGATGCTGGGAGCGATTGGAGCAGGAGGAGAAGGGGCTGACAGAGGATGAGATGGCATCACCGACTCGATGGACATGAGTTTGAGTAAACTCCTTGAGTTGGTGATGGATAGGGAGGCCTGGCGTGCTGCGATTCAAGGGGTTGCAGAGTCAGACACGACTGAGTGACTGAACTGAACTGAACTGAAAAAGAAGTTGAGAGGTAGGTGGCTGCAAGGATAGTTTATCAGCTCAGTGAAGGCCAAGGGCCAAGTTCATCCCATCCTACTGCTCTGCTAAGCCTCAGTGTATTAATGATGTCTCCCCTCCTGGCCACAAGATCGCTACCCCAGATCCAGCCATCACATATTCACACAGAAAAACACGGCAGGAATTGCAGGCTGTCCTCGCTCTTACCTTTTACAGAGAGGAAAATCTCATCTCCAGGCTCCCAATAAGACCAATCTTCTCACTCCTGGGTCAGAATGAGTCATATGGCCACACCTCACAACATGCTTCCTGAGGGAATTTTCTCCACTTCCTAATTTCCTAAGGCTCTTCAAACCAGATAAAGTACAATCAGGGCCTCCCTCCCATAATCTGCTTTCAATGAGGTCATCAGTTACCTCATTGCCAGAAACAGTGGATATATTTCATATCCCTGGTGCTTCTTGATTTCTAGATCACTGGACAGTGCAGATCTCTGCCTGCTCTTTGATGCTCTGTGCTCCCTTAGACGTTTTCTTTAACACCATGCTTTCGGGTGTCCTATAGTTCTCCACCACTCTTCAGAGTTCCGTGGCTTCATCATCTCCCCTCCACCTCCTTTCTACACACTCTCCGTGGTTTCAGCATCACCTGTGTGACAAGTACTACCTTAATTACATACTTAATGTTACATCTTTTCTGAGCCATGGATGCAATTTTAAGTTTTCTATAAAATATCTATATAACCTTGATGACCCCTGTACCTCAAACTAAAAAAAATAAAAATAAAAAAAAACCAAGGTCATTATTTTTCTCTGATACCACATCTGTTTTTTCTGTACCCTTTGCTTCCATTGAAGTCACCACCACCATCACCCACCTAGTCACCCACACTAGAAACCTCTGTCCATCTTCCTCATCATTGCCACCACGGTCATGTCAATTTTACCTTCTAAACATGTGTCAAATTTGTTGCCTTTCATCTCAGCTACCACTAGGTTGGTTATGGTTCAGTTCTTAATTCAGTTGTAACAACCTCTTAACTACTGCCCTTTTCACTTTATTCCTGCCTTGCATGAAGATATGATGTGTGGAACTATGGCAGCCATCTTGTGACCATGAGGTGATGAGCGTGAGGCCTGGTAGCCAGCATGCTAAGGATGGTAGAAGAAACATGGACAGAGGCTGGGTCCTGGTCAGCTTGGTTGAGCACCTGTCAATACCAGAAATCATCTACTTGCAGACTTCTTGTGATGTAAGGTCATAAATGTCTCTCCTGCTTAAGCTCTGTTAGTTGCTTCTAATTACACTGTAAGACATTCCTAACTGACACTGACAGTGGGAAAATGGAGGAAGCAGTGTGAGAAAACTTGTGTCGTGTTGACATGGCAATCTTAAAGCAGCTATTTTAGTGTGACGTGTATTTTTAGGTAGCCGAAACAAGCATTATTAAATGTTTAGATTTTTTTATGTTGTTGTCACTGAGTAATGTGCTTAACAGATACCATGTGCTTCTCTCTATGAACCCATACCCTACCCTTTGTTGATTTCCTGTCACTTGCATGTATGCATGCACATGCTCAGTCATGTCCGACTGTTTACCACCTCTGGGACTATAGTCACCAGGCTCCTCTGTTCATATAATTCTCCAGGCAAGAATACTGGAGTGGGTGGCCACTTCCTCCTCTAGGGGGTCGTCCTGACCCAGGGATCAAACACCTCTCTTGCATCTCCCGCACTGGCAGACTGATTCTTTATCACTGCGCCCACTGGGAAGCCCTTTCATTCACTTAGGACTGCAGTATTTTTTTAGGCATACAATAAAAATAGAAAATTATTTTTAAAAATTTACATGGAAATAATTTTTCTAAGTGAATTTGGATAGTGGGTAATCATATTTTTTTAATTTTGAAGTTTAATTTTTAAAAAATCTTCCTATTTAAATTTTTTTAAAAAAGGACTGCAGTTTTTAAGATAGTATTTTATATGGGTTTGCTTCCCTGATGGCTCAGCAGTAAAGTATCTGCCTGCTAATGCAGGTGACGTGGGTTCGATCCCTGTGTCAGGAAGATCTCCTGGAGGAGGAAATGGCAACCCACTCCAGTATTCTTGCCTGGAGAATCCCATGGAAGAGAAGCCTGGCGGGCTACAGCCCATGGGGTCTCTAAGAGTCGGACATGACTTCATGACTAAACAGCAAAAAGTGTTTTGAGTCTTTTTGTGGAGGATATTTTAAAATGGTCACATCAGACCCCTCCTGGGTCAAAATGATCATATAAAACAGGCTTTCATCACCCGTGCATCTTGGGTACAGATATGTGGGGACGGGAATGTGTGGAGGGTGAGGCTGCAGCAAGTGGTCCAGTTGGGCTGAGTGTGCGGGGAATTCCCGGAGAATGGGTGGGCTAGTGTGGGGTCTGACTGAACTCAGAGAATGGGAGGTTTGGGAACAGGGTGGGAGCAAAATATGTACAAAATGCAGTGTACAAAAAAGCTGGGAACACTTTTTTCCCCAAATTGGCAGGAGGAGCACCTTTAACTGGGGGCATTCTTGGCCTCCTTCTCAACTAGCCTCTGTGTTCCCAGTACACCTACCTCTGAGACCTCTCAGGTCACCGATAATGTGAAACCCGTAACGTGGCTCCTTGTGTTGTTCAGGGATCACAGCCATCTCCATCTTGAGGTATAGGAGTGGTAATCTGGATGGAAGCAAGGGCTGAGGTCCTTCTCTTGAAACTCTAGGTGCTTCTACTGGCTGCTCTTGGTTGCTTAGAGGAAGCACCAAGGAGAATCCGATTGTGCCAGGGGTGGAGGAAACAGATGCAATCCAGAACAGGGAGAGAGGGGGGACCCAGGGGCTAATGGGGCTATGCAGGACCCTGGCCCCTTTGGAAGCATCCCCATTTGTATACAGAAATGCACGGTGAATGAGTCGAGGGGATCATGATCATGATCACCTCATCAGTCGTGGGCATCTGACATCTTTACCACTAGTCAAGATTGGGAATGAAGAGTTACCCCTCCATTGCTAAGTACAAAATCCCTGGAGCCAGTAGCCCAGACGTCACCCAGTTCTTAACAACTAGACCGCTGACCACAGTGGTCCCATCCACATGCCCCAAGCCTCCCCAACCGCCTCTTCAGTGGGAACTCTTCTGACCACAGTATTTTCTGGGCTTTATGAGGTACCGCTAATTGCAGCTGGTTAATTATCCTTTCTCCAGGGGATCTTCCCCACCGAGGAATCAAGCCCGTGTCTCCTGCATTGCAGGCAGATCCTTTACCATCTGAGCCACCAGGGAAGCCCACTTGTTTCTGAAGAAATTGTTTCAAGCCTCAGGATTGAAGATCTGCCCCTGAGCAAATGTATAGAAATAGACTTAAGAAACATCCAGTCACTGTTGGCCATCAGAGAACCACCAGAGAAGTGTCCTCTGCTGTTCACATCATTTCTTCTGAGATTCTTTTTTCTCTCAGAGAAGGGTGTTAGGGGAGTGGGCATCTCCCCCTTCAGACCTCATCAACATGAGACCTGCGGAAACGTGCAGACTGCTGGTGGTCATGTCCTGTGATCACCAAGGCTCAGTCATTTCTCATCTGGGGAACCAAGTTCCCTGGGTACAGTCCTCCTCATTGCTGAGGTTCTAGCAGCCTCTAGGGGTTGCCACGGGTTACTGAGCGCGTGGGCTGTTTAAAGTGAGAGTGCTCAGTATTTCCTCCAGATGTCCCCGGGGGCCAAAGATGATCTGATGGCTGCATCTCAAGATCACCTCCCTTCGCTGACCAGGGGCTGGAACTGGTTGGCATACACATGTAGAGGAAGTGGAGGGGAGCAAAATGTATCCCCCACCAAGTATCTCTTTCATACATGGGTTATTTTGAGCTGGAAACAATCATGACCCAAAAGACTCAGGTAGAAACTTTGACCTTCCCCCTGACCACCCAAAGAATGTAGACAGAGGGCCTGTCCCGAGAGGGGAGCCATCACCATAGACGACTGCAGGGTGAACCAGTGGTGGAGAGGGAGGGACCTAGCAAAGTCTGTTAAAATCCCTCTCTATGGCTCACCATCTCTGCCCACCCAGCAAACATTTGTCTATCAAATATTTGCTTTTCTGTCTCCATGTCAGTTGCCTGACTCCCCTTTGAGGTCCCAGACCACTACCCCCAACATCCTCTATCTTTAGCTGAAGATGGTAATTAAGGTGAGGGTTTTAGTTATGAACCTATGGTGGGTTATGCAGTTTTCCTGAGTCTCTCCCATGTATGTGTTATTAAGCTCTGTTTGACTTTCTCCTGTTCATCTGTCTCATGTCAATTTAATTCTTAGAGAGACAAAGCTGGATGAGCGAGGGAAATGTCTTCTTCCCACAGAGGGGGATGAGTTGAACCTGTGGGCGGTCAGCTTGCCTGGTTCCACCTGAGAATTACTGCGCCTACTGGTGTGCACACATATGTGTACGCGCACACACACAGACACACACAGCAATTTCTCTGAATGGGGCACACCGCCAAGTCATCACCCCTCTCACCGAAGCCCCCTGAGCTCCCCCACTGCTTCCTCAGGTCCCAGTCTTCCCATCCTTCCCACACATACGCGAGGCCCTCGAGAACTGTCTCTGGGAGACTGAGCTTTGTCCTGGGTTGTCAGCCAGGGCAAGAATTTAGTTCTCTAGTTTTTAGGATTTATCTCAAAATCCGCTCTGGTCTTGTCACCATCTGCTTAAGAGCCTGCGGCACTTTCTCATCCCCTCTGCGATGAGGGTGAACCTTCAGAAAATTTCCTGATCCACCTACCCTCAGCCTGTCTCTCCCAACAGAGCATCTCCACCTTTTCATCAGATAATGTCCTTTTAGTGCTCCCAACTTGGTGCTCCCTCACTCTTGGGCAGCTGAGAGGCAGTCCCTCAGCTCACAGCTCCACATACCATACTTTGTAATAATCAGTTGCTGGTGTGAGTGATTGTGTGAGTGTGTGTGTAAGTTTGTGTGTGTAAATGGTTTGTGTGTGTGAATGTGTGAGTTTGTGTGAGTGTGTATGTGAGTGTGTGTGTGGGGGGGTGAATGTGTGTGCGTGTGAATGTGCTTGTGTGAGTGTGTGTGTGAGTGAGTGTGTGTGGGTTTATGTGTGTGAGTGGTGTGTGTATGTGTGAATGTGTGAGTTTGTGTGAGTGAGTATGTGTGTGGCGGTGAGTTTGTGTGTGTGAGTGGTATGTGAGTATGTGTGTGTATCATCAGATATTTTGCAGGTCACCTGTGAGCTGTCCACTGCAGATGACCTGCAGGACATCGAAGGACATTAAAACAGAGATCCTACTTTTATAGCTTTCTACTTTCTAGTTGAGTGAATAATACATACACACACAAAATAACTAGAAAAAATTAAGTATTAAACAAGACCTTGCAAACTGGTAGCCTGTGGCCTGAATGGAGCCCTTATGTGTATCTTGTTTGGCAATTACAATTTTAGCCAGCACAGGTTTTGTGGTTGTTTTCCCAATTTTTTTTAGTGTGGCAAAATGTACCTAGCATAGAATTTCCTGTCTTAATCATTTTTGATGTGCAGTTCAGTGGCATTAAGTACATTCATATTGCCATTCAACTGTCACCACCATCCATTTCCAGAACATGTTTCCTTGCCCAAAATTGAAAACTTGTACCCATTAAACAGGCTTCCCAGGTGGTACAATGCTAAAAATTCCGCCTGCCAATGCAGGTTTGATCCCTGTGTCGGGAAGATCCCCTGGAGAAGGAAATGGCAACCCACTCCAGCCTCTTGTCTGGAGAATCCCATGGACAGAGGAGCCTGGTGGGCTGCAGTCCATGGGATTGCAGAGTTGGACACAACTGAGCGTGCACGCACACACGCACACACACACACACACACACACACACACACTACACCCATTAAACAGTAACTCCCCATCCCCACTTCCCATCTTCAGCTCCTGGCAACCACCATCCTCTGTTCTGTCTGTCTGGTTTAATTATTCTGCACACCTCATGGAAATTAAATCATGCAGTATTTGTCTTTTGTCCCACAACACTGCACAGGGTTCCAATTTTTCCACATCCTTATCAACACGTATTTTCTGATTTTTTTTTATAATAGTCATCCTAAAGGGTGTCAAGTGGCTAGCACAATTTAAACTTTTGTGACAGTTTATTTACTTATTTGGCTGTTCCAGGTCTTAACTGCAGCACGTGGGATCTTTAGTTTTCATTGCAGCATGCAGAATCTTTAGTTGTGGCATGTGAACTCTTAGTTGCGGCATAAGGGATCTAGTTTCCTGACCAGGGATCCAACCTGGGCCCTCTGCATTGGGAGCTCTGAGTCTTAGCTACTGTACCACCAGGGAAGTCTCCCCCAAATTTTAAAATTAGTTGCCAATGCTTAAAAATCAGCTTTACTGTTTTGTTTTAAACCTAGATTTCTAGTTTCTTTTGACAATTTGAAAAACTCTAGCAGCCCTGGGGCCTCAGCTTGGCCCTGGTGACAACCGGCTGGAGCTGAGCTGCCCCTTTGCACAGGGCAGGGCTGCCCCCCACTCGCCGCAGCCCAGCTCCCGTGGGCTCCTGGACCCCATGCAGAACAAGGCCAGCCTTGTGCCTCTCTCCTCTCGCACGGCCGCCTCAACCCCTGGCACTGCCAGGAAGAGAAGAGAATGTTTCCCATCCTCCATAAAGGTGAGGAAAGGAGAAGCAGATGGGGTGACTGAGAGGGGACCTGTTTTTATGATGGTCGATGTCACTTACATAGATTTGCAGGTGCTGTGTTCCTTAGCCAGTTCCCTCCTGTCAGTTCTCTTCCTGGCCCTGTAGGCATTTGGATTTCTGACCCTCGCATTAATTGAAGTGACTCTTAGACACTTGGTTGTTTTCTTTTTAAAGTTTATATATTAATATATTGTAATATATTAGCCAGTGTAGCGATAATTAGCACTTCTATCACATTACCTAATTTTCCTTTCTTTTTAGTGGCTGGAATCATTAAGTCTTAGGAAGTTTCATGATCATAATACAATTTTGTTGTCATATTCACCACACTGAACATGAGATGTGTAGGGCTTATTTAGAATTGATTGTAAGTTTGTACCCTTAAACATCATCTGTCCTTTCCCCAACTCCCCATCACTTGGTAACCACCATTTTACTGCTTTTATGAGTTTGCCTTTTTTAGAGTCTACATGTAAATGAACTTATGCAGTACTTGCCTTTCTTTGACTTATCTCACTTAGCATCATTCACTTGAGGTCCATTCACATGGCTGTGGATGGCAGGATGTCCTTCTTTCTCAGCCTCTAGGTTTTCTGAGGCCACGACTTCACTGATGCCAGGCTAATCAAAGATAGTTAGAGAAAGGAGGTAGAATTTCACTCTGCCTTGAAGGATGGTGTATTCATTTGCTAGAGCTGCCATAACAAAATAGCACAGAATGGGTGACTTAAACAACAGAAATTCAATTTCTCTCAATTCTGGAGGCTGGAAGTCAGAGGTCAAGGTGTCTGTGAGATTCATTTCTTCTGAAGCCTCTCTCCTTGGCTTGTAGATGGTATTCTGCTCCCTGTGTCTTTACATCATCTTCCCTTTGTGTCTGTGGCCCTCATCTCCTTTTCTCACAGGGCCCACTCAAAGCACCTCGTCTTACCTTAATTACCTCTTTAAGACCCTATCTCCACATATTATGAGGCATGGTGGGTTAGCAGTTCAACATAGGCATATGGGGAGAACACAGCTGGGTCTATAACAGATGCGTAGGTCCAAGAAGGAAGAGAGGAAAGGTACAGTGGGCTTGTGTTTTGTTATTCTCTCAGCGCCTGTTAGTTGCTCAATCTTGTCCAACTCTTTACGACCCCATGGACTGTAGCCTGTGAGGTTCCTCTGTCAGGAGCTCAGGTCTCCTGTATTGCAGGCAGATTCTTTACCATCTGAGCCACCAGGGAAGTCCAATACACCGCACCCATATTAGTTTCCTGTTGCTGCTGTAATAAATTGCCACAAATTTATTAGCTTAAACAACACACATTCATCTTCGTGCAGTTCTGGAAGTCCTGACACCAAGCCTTGGCAAAGCTACCACCTTTCCACAGGCAACATGGGAGAACCTGCTCACTGGCGTTTCTAGTTTATGGAGGTTGCCAGCATGCCGTGGCTCATGCCCCCCATTTCTCTGCTTCTATCACCACATCTCTTTCTCTGTCTTTTGAGTTTCCTGCCTCCTTCTTTAAAAGGGCTTTGTGTTTACATTGGGCCCACCCAGATAATCCAGGATAATCTCCCCATCTCAAGGTCCTTAATATAATCACAGTTTCAAAGTCTATTTGCCACATAAAATAACATAATCACAGTTCCAAGAACTAGGACATGGATGCCTTTGGGAGAGGGAGCGGTATGGTTCTGTCTACACAGCACCTCTCTCTTCTTGCATATTTCAGCCTTGAAGATCTAGTGGGGAGCTGTCCATCATGGTGCTCCACTAGAGTGGGCACATGACCCCAGCTCGCCCAACCTGAGTTTTTTTGAGGGTTCCCCTTAAGGGTATCCCTGGTAGTTCAGCTGGTAAAGAATCCACCTACAATGCAGGAGACCCTGGTTCGATTCCTGGGTCAGGGAGATCAGTTGGAGAAGGGAACCGCTACCCACTCCAGTATTCTGACCTGGAGAATTCCATGGACTGTATAGTCCGTGGGGTGGCAAAGAGTTGGACATGACTGAATGACTTTCACTTTCACTTAAGTGGCAAAGCAAGGTGATGTGAATGTGTGGTTGGTGGAGAGCAAACCTCCTGTGAGGTCAGAGATTCAATCTGCCCTTGTAGAGCTGGAAACTGAGGTGTAGAGAGAAGGACGGGTCGAGAGAGACCTGTCAGTGTTTCCATCACTGGTCTCAGTTGTTCTTGAGACCAGCAGTTGGGAAATTGACGTATCCTCCATTCAGTTAGCTTCAGGTGGGGTTTCTATCCCTGGAAATCCAAATCACGTGGACATATATAGAGGCTATTTTGAATGAAGGCTAGGCAGTGGGGGAGGGGTGGGGAGACAGAAGGGTGAATCTCTCTTGAGGCTAATAAAGCTTAAGCTTCAAGGCCACTCACTCATGAGTCCCTCCACCACCCTAGTTGGGAGTCATTTTCATATGCTTTTGCAGAATTTTTAGGCAATGCAGTAACTGCAATTACTGAACCACTTCAGTCTCTTCCCATTTCAATGTCCCCTCGATCAAATCCTCCCTCCCCCCAGTTTTGACATGACTGTGGATGTTTTTGAAAACCAACTAGTGGGAAATTGAGCTGAGGATATACTTACTGTGTGTCAAATGGGATATTTTTATGTGACCTCCAGTTGTTTTGTTAAGTTTACTCATTGGCTGGGCGTAGGAATGGGTTTTAGGGATACTCCGAGTGCCTGACTCGCTCTGCCTGCTCTCAAGAAGGTGCAGGGCTAGTGGTCATGTAGTGGTAAGACTGTGCCTGCAGCACTCACCTCCAGAAGTCTGTGGGGAGTGTAGAACAAGTTTGAAATGTACTGAGCCAAAGATGGTCTGTTGAAAAATCCTTCCAGTCATCAGATGTGTCAAGTTAAAAAACAGAGGTCAGAATCCTTGACTTCTGGTCAAAATTAGAACTCTCTGTGTAGGAATATAACAGGTAAAGCTGTTATAAAGTAAACATACTACAGTTTTTTTCTTTTTTTGATGAAAACTGTGCAAAAATGGAATTTATTAGAATTCCTGTGGATTTAATCCTGTAGGATTTATGTAACAGTGAATATGTCTGTGTACATGCCTCCTAATGTATTGAACTGTGTCTTACCATGACAGTCCCAATAATAGGTTGTGAAGCTAAAATCAGCTTTTCTAAATGATCAACCATGCTAGACAAAAACCTGAAGTCTCTTTCTGGTCCCTTGACAGACAAAGGCATTTCTAGCTTACTGTCATATAAAGAGACAATCAAAGAGTATGCAGCCAAACAGGAAGAAAAAATAGTGTTTTAAAGTGTGCCAGACAACTAATTAACACTAACAAATAGGTTATTTGTCTGTATTTTGTGTTTTGTGATATTTTCCCACTTTTCAAAATTTGTAACTTGTTATGATTTATTTACTCCTTCTGTTCATTTTCTATTTAATTTTGTACTTGTCATTTTGCATTCATGTTCTTTAAATATTTATTTATTTGGCAGTGTTGCATCTTAGTTGCAGCATGCAGGCTCAATAACTGCATTGCAAGGGCTTACTTGCCCCATGGCATGTGGGATCCTAGTTCCTCGTTCGGGGATTGAACCCACATCACTTGCATACAAGGCAGATTCTTTAACCACTGGACCACCAGGGAAGTCCCTGCATTCATGTTCTTTAAAAGAGTGAACATGATTCAGGCCTGGTAAACCTGGATCAGCCCCCACACTCGGGCTGCAGTGAAGAGGTGGGAAGGGGCCTCCTGCCTGGAACCAAGGCTGAGAACTGGGGCGCCAGGGCTGGAAGTGGAGTGGGAGGGAGGTGGGGGTGCTGATGATGGAACACGGGAAGATGGGTGAGGGGAGGACAGGTCCATGGAGGTTGGCAGTGACAGTGGGTTCCAGCCAAGCAGAGTGACATGAGAGAGGGGCTCCTCTTCTCTGGGAGCAAATGCTTTCCAGGTGCTTCCACCTCCTACCTGTAATGAGTGGATTAAAGACTAAGACATGTGATAGGTTTTGGAATCCTGAAAAAGAGTCAAGAATTATCACTCTCTGAAACAGACTTACAAGAGCTGACATCAGACAGATGAGGGTTCTCCAGTTTGAGTGCTTTCCAAGTCCCTCCTGATTCCTGAAGATATAAGCTCACCTCCCAGTTCATCAAGAGGTGAGGGTGGCTCCTAAAGGCCTCATTAGGGAAACACTGTTTCCAAAACGAAATTGGAAAAGATACAGTTTCCGAGAACACTACTAAACATACAATGGCACAAGGTAAAATGCAAATTAAAAGGTGGCAGTCACACACACGTGTACACGGATGCAGAAGTTAGACTAAAAATGTAAAAGGCAGGAAACATACAAAATGGTTTGTATCCAAAGACAAATGACATACAGGGGGAATGTTTGTAACTCATATCACAGCCAGATTAGCTTTCCTAATATATCAGAGTTCCTATACATCATTTTTTTTTTTTTAAAAGACCAACAATCTAATAGAAAAGGAGACAGTTCATGAACGAAATACAAGTACCTCTTAGACATATGGGTACATGGGTGCTAAGTCACTTCAGTCATGTCCAACTCTTTGAGACCCTATGGTCTGTAGCCCGCCAAGCTCCTCTGTCCATGGGATTCTCCAGGCAAGATAACTGGAGTGGGTTGCCATGCTCTCTTCCAGGGGATCTTCCTGACCCAGGGATCAAACCCATGGCTCTTATGTTTCCTGCATTGGTAGTTGGGTTCTTTACCACTAGCGCCACCTGGGAAGCCCTCTTAGACATATGGAGAAGTGGAGAGATATTAAAGCTTATTCGCAATAAGGAAATGCAAAGTAAGATAGCATTGCGTATCACTTTCCAATCATCAGATTGGTAGAGGGAAAAGAGTGTAGTTATGTGGGGAAACAACCTTTCTCATAACTTGTTGGTAGGAATGTAGATACGGTTTCTGTGGGGAGCACTTTGGTAATATCTCCCCAAATTATAAGCACATATATCCTTCTTGGACCAGGAATCTGACTTCTAACAATTTGTCAGTAGATATGGTTATGTATGCATGATATAACATAAAAACCAGATTATTTGCAGCACTATTTGCAAAAACAAAAGATGAGAAACAACCATCATGTCTATCTACAAGGGACCAAAGAAGTAAACTACTGTATATCCATACCTTGGAATATTACTAAACTGTAGGAAAAAAAAAAAGTTTATTTTGTGAACTGACATAAAATGATCTTCAAGATATATACAGTGAAAAAAGCAAGGTATAGAAGAAATATAAAATACTCTATTGTTAGTGTTTTAAAAAGGATGGGTGGGAGAAAGGTAACTATATGTGTGTGGTTGGAATAAATGTTACCTCTTAGTAAAGACACACCAGAAGCTCATACGTGAATTGCTTCCAGAGAAAAGCTGTGGTTGCTTGGGGCAGGGGAGAGGATGGGAGTAAAGAGTGTTGTGCCTTCCTGAAAAGAGTGGAATCACAGTCATTGGGTTCAGCAAATGTCTATTGAGGGCTGGTCTTATGGCAGGCATGTGGCAGGTGCCAGGGACCCAGCAGTTAGTATTAATAAAACAGACAAATGTCCCGCCCTCATGAACCTAGTAAAGAAAACAGGCAATGATCAAATAAAATGCATGGGTGGACAGACAGATGGAAAGAGAGAAAGGGAGAGAGAGAGAAGGTCAGGTACTTTGTAGAAAATTAAACATGGTGGTAGAGAGTACATACAGGTGGGAGATCTATTATCTTAGACAGGTTGATGGTCATAGGAGGTGTCCAGTCACCCGGAATTCAGATGGAGAATCCAGGGGTCACATGCAAAGGCCTGAAGCGGGTAGTTCTGAGTAGACAGCATGGAGGCCAGTTGGCTCGAGCAGAGAGGGAGGGGCAGTGACAGGGAGCTGAGCTGTGTCCCCGCATTTTGCAGCCCCTCTCCAGGTGCAGCCTTCCTGGGCACTGGGCGTGACACCAACCCTCAGGGGTTCCTGGGAAAGGCCAGCCCCCTTTTCTGACTGCAGCACAGGACGGCAGCTCCAGCTTTATAACTGTGGAAGGTCATTGGGTTGGTACATTATACATTGTGGAGTGATGTCTTTTTAGCTGATGCCTGTGATGCCTTTTGTCTGAAATAACCTTCCAGGATAATTCCCTTTGATAATTCCAGCACCACATCCCAAATGTGGCATTTGCCCCTGCAGCACAAAAATAGTCCTTCCTTCTCCTAGAGAGCCTGTGTATCTTGGAAGCAAGCAGATGCAAACACTTTTTCCATTTTTGGCTATTCCTGAGCTGCTGCGTTCCAGAAGGAGTCACAGATGAAACAGCCTTCTGCGCTTCTCTTCTGGAAGATGGCTGGGCCCCCATGGGACCACAGCATCCCCAGTGGGTGCATCTTCTCTGTACAACATGTGCTATGTAAACTCTTTGATCACACTGGGTCCTAACTCTTTAAGACAACAAATCCCCAGGGGAAGAGGGTTGCATCTTGTATAATTGGACAGTTGGTTGTATCCAGAGAGAAGTGTTTGCAGAGCATATCGAAAGCCAGCCCAGGGACCCACGTGTTTGCTCAGCATCTACATGGCAAACACCAAGAGCCTCCCTTGAATGCAGGGGTCAGAAAGGGATTTTCTCAAATCTAAGCTAGCCTCTGGGGTGATGGCTCATTCAAAGGGCTGTGGAGGAAAGGCTATTCTGGAATATCAGTGCCAGGGCTCAGCTCATCTGAGATGGACATAGAGTGTTTCCTGCATCATTTTGCTTTTTAGCAGTAGCACTAACCCTGGAATACTGAGGGGCTCCTGGGCCTGATTCAGGAGCCAGGTGTCTGGAACCAGAGCCCAAAGGCCAGCTGTCAGGAGCGGAGGGAGCGGGGGAGAAGGAGGGAGGCCCACTGGCTGTGCTGAGAACAGGACCCACGGCTTTATGCACATGATTAGTGATGAGGAGCCCGTTGCCTGGCAACAGCAGCCCCTTCCCCCTTCTATCCAGACCCCTTAGGCTGCTTGTAATGTTTGGTGACATTTTTCATAGCAGAGACACAGAGTTGCCCCCTTAATTAGCTGAAGATGGTGCCTACGGCTCCCCTGCTTCCTGGCTTATTGATCAGACTCCTGATTAGAAATCATTCCCCCCATAGCATTGAATTATTAATTGCACATTAATAATTGCTGTGCTAAGATAACCCCACAGATAACTCATCCTGTAAGTGAAGGGCTTAGACCAAGACCTGATGCACAGGAAGTGCTGTATAAAAAGAAGAATTATTACTTCAAAGAATTATCTCTTCTAGGAGATTTGAGGACTAAGACCCGTACTGAGCAGACTTGACTCTCTTTGAAGAGCTTCTCTATTTTTTTTCAGAGTCTCATAATGCTCCTGGCAAAAAAATCCTTAGACAGCAAACCCCCCCACCCCCCGCAAACTGCCCCCTTTTACAGATGCGGAAACTGAGGTTCAGCAAAGTGAAATGACCTTGCCAAAGTCACACAGGTCATGACGCCAGAAGCAGACTGAATCCAGACCTCCTGGTCCCCAGCCTCTTCTCACCACACTTCCAGTTTCTAAATTTAGTGTTGCACAAAGATCTCACCAAGGAATCTCTGAAAAATGCAATTTATAATACTGACCACCACCCGCTCCCCCACACCCACAATGCTCTATTAGTGTCCTAAGTCTGATATAACTAATAACCACAAACTCAGTGACTTAAGACAACGTAAGTTTGCTATTTACAGTGCCGGAGGTCAGAAGTCCTGAAGAGGGTCTTACAGGCCCAAGGGCAGGGTGTTAGCAGAGCTTGCTTCCTTCTGAGGCTCTCAGGGAGAATGTGTTTCTTGTCCCTTCCGGCTTCTCTTCCGGCTGCCGACTTTCCTTAGTTGGTGGCTGTGGATCCCTGCTTCTGTCATCACAGCTTCTCTGCCTCTCTGCCTCCTGGTTCCCTCCAAGGACTCCTGTGATTACCTGGGCCCCTCTGATAGTACAGGATAATCTCCCATCTCAAGATCCTAAGTCACCTGGAAAGTCCCTTTTGCCACGTAAGGTCACATCATCACAGGGTATTGGAATATGGGCATCTTTGGGGGTTCTGATTCTGCACCCAAGCTTCTGATTCCATCTTCTCCGATGGAGTCTGAGAACATGCACCATGAACAACCCCTGGTGACTATGCAGCAGGGACTCCTAGAGCACATTTAGGAGAGCCCCTTCTGCCCCTCTCTCACTTGCTCTTCACAAGAGAATGATGCCATCGGTAGCACGAAGTCCTTGTTTCCATTTAATAAAATGAAAAGCTCAGTGTTGAAAAAGTGAATTTCTGAAAGTCCAAGGTCCCACAGCTTGCGGCATGTGCCCTGTCCCCACACCCAGGATCCTGTTCATGACAGCACAGGCGTCCCTAGTTCTCCTCTGCAACAGATGCGTGGGTGTGGAGCCTGCTCCGCTGCTCTTACATGCGGGGAAACCAAGGTCCCAGACTGGTCATGTGAGCTGGCCAAGGCGCCACTTCCTGGGCCTGAGTTAACCCTGCTCCCCTGGGGGGAGGGGTTCCAGGAGACCTCAGACACCCCTCTGCCCTCCCCCACCGTGAATGATTCTTACTGTTCCATGGAGGGACACTTTCTGCCAGAGAATGAGATTGGTGGGCTAAATTAATTTCAAATACATGAGACAGAAATAACATCTGAGCCTTCTGGTGGGTTATCTACACAGAGTGGGCTAATGGGAGGCAGGGGTGTGGGGGTGACAAGCCTGTTCTGTTCAAGTCTCCGGAGGGAAAAATTAACAAAGGAGATGCTTGGTTGCCGGTGTGCACATGTGCAAATGAACACTAGGGGGCAGAGTATGTCCAGGAATGGGAGCAGCTGTGCCATTTTCCTCTGCTTTTAAGGATGATTTTAAAAGGGCGAGCTGGTAGCAGGAAGGAGGGTCATTGCCTTTAGTAGGGCCTTAGTCAATATGTTTCTAATTGGTCTGTTAATCTGGAAATAAGTATAAAATAAGAAACCCAGAGGGTAAGTTGAGAGTGGATGCAATGTGAATAATGAACATAGCACTGAATGACTTTTTTAAAGGGTCAGTTGTCTCATAATCTTTGTGCTTCTTTAATGTGAATTGACTTCTGACCACTACTTGGCAATTTGTCATAAGGGAGTAGGTCTCGGTATTGAGAAACACCAAATAATATTTTAAGAGTTTTCTAGTACATTGTGTGCTGGAAAACATTAAAGAAATATATACGCAAATTAATTTGATGGTACACATATACTGATCCAGAGATGCTCCTCCTCACACTCACCTTCACTCTGTCTCACCACCTGAATGCAGCACACACTGCAGAGATGGAAGGACCACAGCTACATGCTGCTTTCTTGCTTGGGAGTTAACCCCAGTAACAGGACTCAGCCATCATCAAGGCAGTGACATTTGAACATATTTCAATTTACAGTGGCCCGAGGCAATTCACTTGGTTAGAACACCACTTACGATCATATAACTATAGCTAATAATACTATGTTGCATATTTGTAAATTGCTAAGAGAGAAAATCTTCAAAGTCCTCATCACAAGGGAAAACAACTTTTGCAACTGTATGTAGTGATGGATATTAACTAGACTTATTGTGGTGACCACTCTGCAATATGTACAAATATCCAATCATTATGTAATGCACCTGAAACTAACATATTAGTGTGTATCAATTATACTTCAGTTTAAAATCCAAAACAAAACAATAACTACCATAAATCAGAACTCATTAGATACCAGGCACTGGGATTTTCTTGCATGATCTCATTTAAGCAATATAACCCTATAAGATAGACACTATTATTACCTTTATTTTCCAGGTGAGGAAACCGAAAGTTAAGAGGGGTTAAGTAAGTTGTCCAAGAATACCCAGCTAGGAAGTGTTTCTTCCTAGGCTGAGAGCTAACACCAAAGCCAGGTTCTTAGTTCCTGTCATGTTGGAAGCCCAGGAAATTCTCTCCTGATGGAAAAAACCTGGGTCATATGTGCTGACATTTTATGTTCTAATCGGAGCCTGGTGCTGATTTGGTCCATTATCTTAGGAAAGTGACTATACCTTGGTTAAATACTAAGATCTTATAATGAGAAAATACTTACTAACTCAAGTCTTCAAAATAAAAATAATATAACCTTTATGGTAGAGATTTGGGGCACCAAGAGCCCAGCTTAATGTAGAGTCCAGGGCTGTGGTCAGCCTTGAGATCTGTAAGAACCTGCTGCTGAGGTCAGAAGAAGGAAGTTTTTAATAGGGTGGAAATGTAACAGTTTGGGCTTCCCAGGTGGTGCTAGTGGTAAATAATCCATCTGCCAATGCAGGAGATGCAAGAGATGTGGGTTCGATCCCTGGGTTGGGAAGATCCCCTGGAGGAGGGCATGGCAACCCGCTCCAGTATTCTTGCCTGGAGAATCCCATGGGCAGAGGGACCTGGTGGGCTACAGTTCATGGGGTTGCAAAGAGTCGGACACTACTGAAGTGACGGAGCACATATGCTGGTTAATCACAGGCTGATGTAACCTGAGAGGATTCTCCTGTGAAGCTCTTGATTTAAGAATACAGATGGGTCCCTCTCCTGAACACTGGCCCTGGAGTTTGGGGGTGGTAGATTTGCCGGAAGATGGCTACGTGTTGGGCAGAGAGACCTGTGCATTGGAGAAATGCTGCACAAGGCGTCACATGGGGCTTGACTGGAAAAGGAAGCCACAGGGTCCTTAAAGGACCACCAGCAGCTGCCTGGCACCATACCACTGCAGACTTCAGGACCACTTGGTCAGCCACAGGGAGCGGCAGTCCTGCCGCCAGCAATCACAAAGAGGCATGTTCACCTTTGGCTTTTCTTCTTCTTCCTCCACAGCCAGAAAGGTAATCATAGGGAGGGAGAGGAGAGGGAGAGAGACGGCCAAGTCTACCCTCCCTTCCCCCACCCCAGATCCTCTAAAGCTTAGGGCCTTCTTTGCATTAGAGGCAACGAGGAAAGCTTCGGATCAAATATAATATTGAAATTTTAAATTGAACAGAGCTTAATCTTAATAACTGAAGAGAAGCTGTTTTGATAACTCAAATGATGAAATGTTTTAGAATCAGACTGATAATACACATAGCTAATGGAGCCAGCTACCCAGTGGGAGAGGAAGTTTCACAGAGCATAACTGAGAGACTTGGGGGGGGGATCACTTTGTGTTGATCCCCCCAGAAGCTTGACAATCTACACTAAACCTGTTATTCAAAGGAAAATCGGTCAATATCACCGATTCTGCTGCAGGTGAAAGGCTGGAGCCCAATGTTCCAAACTGCACAGTTACTTCCTGCGCATGCGTCGGTCACACGGCTCGGCCTGACTCTGGTCTTGCAGGAGCATCTTGGGTACTTCAGATACGATGGAAAAGCCAAGGGTTTCACTTCTTATCAAGACTGTATTTATATGTCTTTCTTCTGCTTTTACAACAAATGCTAGCTTAGGACATTCGTCTTCATAAGTGCCCTTCCTCTGCTCAAAGACTTCTGCCTTCTGAGAGGTCTGAACTGATCACCCCATTTCACTCCGGAACTTTCAGGAGTGAACCCTCGTCTTCAGAAGGGCTGAGACAGTGTGAACTTCACGTGCCGAGATACTGATGATAATCTCATCCCAACGCTGAGTTCCTTCCACCTCTTGACCATATAGAGTTGAGCAGTACAAGAACCCATAGACCTGCGTGTGAGTGGCAGAGGGCAAGAGCCCCAAAAAACGGACCCAAGGACTCTATCCTGATTTACTCTGTGATTAAAAAAGGATATCATTAATTCATGGGAAGAGGAAACGAATATTCTGTAAATAGTGCTTGGGTAATTGGTCAACTACATGTGCAAAAACCATCATTTAAATTCTCACCTTATACCCAACAATTTCCAATGGGTTTAACAGAAGTCATAAATAAAAGAATAAAAATGTAGAAGAAAATGTAAGTGAATATTTGCCAGACCTTGAGACTGGGAAAGAACTTTACAAGCACAACAGCAATAAAGAAATGAGATTTTAAAATGATAACTTTGAATATATAAAATTTAAAATGTCTACACTTTTATATTTAGCTAATATAAACACAGTAAAAAAAAAAAAAAAAGTATGGTGGTAACATGGCCCATTAATCCCTATTGCATCAGCTGACAGTAAGCCAACAGCCAGTGTGTGAGTGAGACCATCCTAGACCATCTGCTCCTTGGCCATGCCACCAGCTGACAGCAGATGCCTGAGTGAGCCCAGCCGAGATCAGCCACGCCTGGTCCAGGTCATCAGATACAGCCTGCTGACCGGTAGGTTCATAAGCAATAGTAAATGTTACTTGGTTTAGAACACTAGGTTTTAAGGTAATTTGTTATGCAGAGTTACATAAATGATGCAAAATGAAAATGACAAATTGGAACAAATCTGTGCAAGAAATATGAAAGATAAAGATTAAAATCTTTACTATGAAATGAGGTCTTACAAATCAATAAGAAAAGCAACATCTGCTATAGAGAAATGGATATAGGACATGAGATAAGTTCTTCAGGAGATAAAGAAATGGATTAATAAACTAGTGAAAAAAGATTAAACTTCCCCAAAACAAAAGAGGTGCAGTCTGAATATTAAACCATGTACATACTTTTACTTATTAAATTAACAGTATAAAATATTTGATAATGATGAGTGTAGTGTGATGGATACTCTCATTTCTATGGATAAAAGTATAATTATTATAACAAACTGTGTTTTGAAGGTAAGTTAGCAAGTTTCCCTTTCATAGATCATAGCCTTGTTGTGATGAAGGGGCTTGCATAATTCAATGAAGCTACGAGCCATATTGTGCAGGGCCACCCAAGAAGAACAGGTCATAGTGAAGAGTTCTGATAACATGTGGTCCACTGGAGAAGGAAATGGCAATCACACTTGGACAGAGGAGCCTGGCGAGCTGCAGTCCATGGGGTCACAAAGAGCTGGACTAAACAATAACAACTAGCAAGATTTAGAAAAAGCCTTTGGCAATTTCTAACAAAATTAATTCTCTTACCATGTGATCCAGCACATGTGTTCGTTGTTGTGTACCCAAAGAGTTAAAACTTATGTTCACAGAAAAACCTACACTTGGATGTTTATAGCAGCTTTATTCATAATTGCCCAAATTTAGAAGCAATCTGAATGCTCTTTAGTAAGTGAGTGAAGGAATAAATCCTGGTATATCCAGACAAGGAAATATTATTCAGCACGAACCAGAGATGAGTCATCCTGCCACAAAAAGACATGGAAGAAATTTAAATGCATATTGATAAGTGAAAAGAGTCAGTCTGAGAAGGCCATATACTGTATGGTTCCAACAATATGCCATTCTGAAAAAGGCAAAGGGATGTATACAGAAAAAAATCAGTAGGGCAAAGGGGAAATGAAGGATGAGTAAGGGGAGCGCAGAGGATTTTTAGGGACATGATGCTATTAATGGTGGATATATGTCATCATGCATTTGACCAAACCCAAAGAAGATCCAACACCTAGGGTGAACCCTAATGTAAACTGTATACATTAGGATGTATCAGTGTAGGTTCATCAGTTGTAAAAAAATGCATCCCTCTAGTGGGGGTTGTTGATAAAGGGGAGGCTTTCCATGTGTGAGTGTAAGGGGTATATAGGAAATCTTTGTTCCCTTATTTCAATTTTTCTGTGACCCTAAACCTGCAAAAAGAAAAAATAAATAAAATCTTTAAAAAAAAAGAAAAAGAAAAAGCCTTTGGAGTGAATGCAGGTGGTTGGTGTGGAACATTGCATTATTGTTCCCGATTCCTCATCTTGCTCTTTGCGTGATTTTGTAGTTCCTTCTGCTAGAAGCAAAGTGTACTTTCTTGCATATCAATGTTGTGTTTGGCTCTGTGGCTATTTTGGGCCAATGACGTATTAACAAATGTGTCCTGCACGCAGAGATTTAAGCATACTGTGGTTTCAGATTTGTTCTCTTGCCTTTCTCCTTTCACCATAAGAAGAGCTTCCCCTGTGCGCTCCTGCCCCTTCAGTCTGAGACCCCGAGTGAACACATGGAATTGGGAAGGTGGAAATGATAGTGGCAGAATAGTGGTTAGAACTCATCTAATCTCTAAAATAGAAAAAACCAAACAAACAGAGAGCAACTGAGTAACAAAACTGAAAACCCACCAATTTTCCAACAAAACTAGGTGAGAAAGTATCCCTCTGGACTCCGAAATACAAGCAGATGAGGAAAAATCATTGATAGTCACAAGGCCTGTATGGCGTCAGCTTCTGTGCAGGAAAAAGCAGTGGGGCATCTAACAAACCGGAGAACAAGAAACCCCTGAAATATCCAACAGGTATTCACCGGAAAGCGCAGCAAGCTGATTTTAGAACAACAGCTGAAATGCTTGTGCACACTCCAATTAGCAGGTGAGTGCAGGCCTGCAGTAGAGCCTGAATGGCGCGCAGCAGTCCACCCCCTGTGAACTCCCAAACCTCATCAGCAAGGGCTTCCTTTAGGACGGGGCGCTTCCCTGAGGATGCTGCTGGGAGTGGAATTAAAACTGAGCGGAACAGACCCTATAGAGATGAAGGAAAGGAAGTCCAGATAAAAGTGGCACCTGTCTAGGAAGTCTTACAAAGCAAGCTGTTACATTTTTTGCAACTCTATGAAACACAACAGAATGGGTAGCTTTGTGAAGTTAAAGTTATCCTTGGTAAAAATCTTATGAAAGCTCTATAAACTAAATTCATAGAAAAATGATCAACAAAAAAGTATTAAAGTCAAATCTTGTACAAAGTTATTCTAAGAAAAATTAGAATAATGAACAGAATAATATCCCTACAGTTAATGAAAGCAGGCCAGAAATATTTGCTTAAAAATAAGAAAGAAGAAGCAAAGTATAATGTATTATTTCACAATGAGCTGAAAGACTTTAAGACATTAAGCTAAAAAACATAGAAGAAATGAAAGGCTAAATTAATAAGAAATACAAAACTTTAGAAGTAAAGTGATAGAAATTAGGGAAAACATGAAATAAAATAAATGAAGGTTAACCTATAGGGAAGCCAGTGAATAAATACAGAGATAATGCCTTGAGAGAAATAGAAGATGAAAATAAGGAAATTGTTTAAAATAAAAAATAAATTGAGAAAGAGATAAAGATTTGAGAGACAGTTCTACTATTGAATAAGTATAAGCAAAGAAGATTACTGTTCACATATGGTGAACAGTATTTCCTAAAGAAGAAAAGCAATTAAACAAATGCTAAATATTATAATTCAAGAACATTTTTTCTGAAATAAAATAAATTTGAAAGTACATGTTAAAGAACACACTATGCATATGAGAATATGGAACTGAATGACCAACACCAAGACATAGTCTAGTGAAATTTCTGGATTTTAAAGAAAAATAGAAAAAAACATCTTTAGGCATCTAGGTTAAAGGAATGTGTAGCTTATAAGGGAAGGAAGGTTATTATTAGACTTTTAAATATATATATATATATATTTATTTTTAACTAGAGGATGACTGCTTTACAATGCTGGTTTCTGCCATACAACAACCCGAATCAGTCATAACTGTACACATACCCCCTCCCTCTTCAGCCTCGCTTCCACCTCACCCCCATCCCACCCCTCCAGGTCATCGCAGAGCACCAGGCTGGGCTCCCTGTGTTATGCAGCAGCTTCCCACTCGCTAGCTGTTTTAAGCATGATAGTGTAAATATGTCACTGCTGCTTTCTTAATTCATCTCACCCTTTCCTTCTCTTGCTGTGTCCATGAGTCCATTCTCTGTGTTTGCATCTCTATTCCTATTAATAGACTTTCTGATTGTAGCACTTTATGTCAGAAGAAAGCATATTGGAACAGTATATTGTGATATCCAAGTAAAGAAAATGTGACTTATTTTCAAGGACCGAGAAGCTGTTATGAATGCGAAGGAACTTAGGGAATATTCTTCCTATAGGTATTTCCTCAGGAATCTGTTACAGAACAAGTTTTACATAACCACAACAACTCGGTTCAGTTCAGTTGCTCAGTCTTGTCCGACTCTTTGCAACCCCATGAGCCGCAGCATGCCAGGCCTCCCTGTCCATCACCAGCTCCCAGAGTCCACCCAAACCCATGGCCATTGTGTCAGTGATGCCATCCAGCTATCTCATTCTCTGTCGCCCCCTTCTCCTCCTGCCCTCAATCTTTCTCATCATCAAAGTCTTTTCAGATGAGTCAGCTCTTCACATCAGGTAGCCAAAGTATTGGAGTTTCAGCTTCAACATCAGTCCTTCCAATGAACACCCAGGACTGATCTCCTTTAGGATGGACTGGTTGGATCTCCTTGCAGTCCAAGGGACTCTCAAGAGTCTTCTCCAACACCACAGTTCAAAAGCATCAATTCTTTTGGCACTGAGCTTTCTTTATAGTCCAACTCTCACATCCATACATAACTACTAGAAAACCCATAGCCTTTACTAGATGGACCTTAGTTGGCAAAGTAATGTCTCTGCTTTTTGCTATGCTGTCTAGGCTGGTCATAACTTTCCTTCCAAAGAATAAGCACCTTTTAATTTCATGGCTGCAACCACCATCTGCAGTGATTCTGGAGCCCAGAAAAATAAAGTCAGCCACTGTTTCCCCATCTATTTTCCATGAAGTGATGGTACCGGATGCCATGATCTTAGTTTTCTGGATGTCAAGCTTTAAGCCATCTGTTTCACTCTCCTCTTTCACTTTTATCAAGAAGCTCTTTAGTTCTTCTTCACTTTTTACCATAAGGATGATGTCATCTGCATATCTGAGGTTATTGATATTTCTCCCTGCAATCTTGATTCCAGCTGGTGCTTCATCCAGTCCAGCGTTTCTGATGATGTACTCTGCATATAAGTTAAATAAGCAGGGTGACAATATATAGCCTTGACGTACTCCTTTTCCTATTTGAAATCAGTCTGTTGTTCCATGTCCAGTTCTAACTGTTGCTTCCTGACCTGCATACAGGTTTCTCAAGAGGCAGGTCAGGTGGTCTGGTATTCCCATCTCTTTCAGAATTTTCCACAGTTTGTTGTGATCCACACAGTCAAAGGCTTTGGCATAGTCAATAAAGCAGAAATAGATGTGGGTTTTTTTTGGAACTCTCTTGCTTTTTCAATGATCCAGCAGATGTGGGCAATTTGATCTCTGGTTCCTCTGCCTTTTCTAAAACCAGCTTGAACATCTGGAAGTTCATGGTTCACGTATTGCTGAAGCCTGGCTTGGAGAATTTTGAGCATTACTTTACTAGCGTGTGAGATGAGTACCATTGTGCGGTAGTTTGAGCATTCTTTGGCATTGCCTTTTTTTGGGATTGGAATGAAAACTGACCTTTTCCAGTCCTGTGGCCACTGCTGAGTTTTCCAAATTTGGTGACATATTGAGTGCAGCACTTTCACAGCATCATCTTTTAGGATTTGAAATAATTTAACTGAAATTCCATCACCTCCACTAGCTTTGTTTGTTGTGATGCTTCATAAGGCCCACCTGACTTCACATTCCAGGATGTCCGGCTCTAGGTGAGTGTGAGTGATCACACCTTCGTGATTATCTGGGTCGTGAAGATCTTTTTTGTACAGTTCTTCTGTGTATTCTTGCCACCTCTTCTTAATATCTTCTACTTCTGTTAGGTCCATATCATTCCTGTCCTTTTCGAAATCATCTTTTCATGAAATGTTCCCTCAGTATCTCTAATTTTCTTGAAGAGATCTCTAGTCTTTCCCATTCTATTGTTTTCCTCTATTTCTTTGCATTGATTGCTGAGGAAGGCTCTCTTATCTGTCCTTGCTATTCTTTGGAACTCTGCATTCAAATGGGAATATCTTTCCTTTTCTCTTTTGCTTTTCACTTCTCTTCTTTTCACAGCTATTTGTAAGGCCCCCTCAGACACTAGAGAGACTTTAATATAAGGAATTATGCTGAGCATTACATATACAGTTACTTATAGTTGAAGACCAACTAAAAGAGAGAATATAGCATGTGATGACTGTATGTTTTGACAATATGGATGTTGTACAATTAAAAGAAAAATGAAGTGAGAATGGGGGTAGGGTATGCAAAATTTTTAAAAATTGTTTTTAGTAATATAAATGGTGGTGGTTATTCTGAATATTGGGGCTTCCCTGGTGGCTCAGTGGTAAAGTATCACCTGCCAGTGCAGGAGATATGGGTTTGATCCTTGGGTCAGGAATATCCCATGGAGAAGGAAATGGCAACCCACTTCAGTATTCTTTTTTTTTTATTTATTTATTTTTTAATTGAAGGATAATTGCTTTACAGAATTCTGTTGTTTTCTGTCAAACCTCAACGTGAATCAACCATAGGTATACACATACCCCCTCCCTCTTGAACCCCCCTCCCACCTCTCTCCTCACCCCACCCCTCTAGGTTGATACAGAGCCCTGTTTGAGTTTCCTGAGCCAGACAGCAAATTCCTGTTGGCTATCTATTTCACAAATGGTAATGTAAGTTTCCATCTTATTCTCTCCATATATCTCACCCTCTCCTCCCCTCTCCCCATGTCCATAAGTCCATTCTCTATGTCTCTTTCTCCATTGCTGCCCTGTAAATAAGTTCTTCAGCACCATTTTTCTAGATTCCGTATATATGCCTTAGGATACGGTATTTATCTTTGTCTTTGTCACTCACTTCACTCTGTGTAGTAGATTCTAAGTTAATCCACCTCATTAGAACTGACTCAAAAGCATTCCTTTTTATGCTGAGTATTGTATATATGTACCACAACTTTATCCATTCATCTGTCGCTGGACATCTAGGTTGCTTCCACGTTCTAGCTATTGTAAATAGTGCTGCAATGAACAGTGGGATACAGGTGTCTCTTTCAACTTTGGTTTCCTCAGGGTATATGCCTAGGAGTGGGATTGCTGGCTCATATGGTGCTTTTATTCCTAGTTTTTTAAGGAGTCCCCATACTGTCTTCCAAAGTGGCTGTATCAATTTACATTCCCACCAACAGTACAATAGCATTCATTCCCTTTTCTCCACACCCTCTCCAGCATTTATTATTTGTAGACTTTTGGTGATGGCCATTCTGACTGGTGTGAGGTGATATTGTAATTTTAATTTGCATTTCTCTAATAATGAACGATGTTGAGCATCTTTTCATGTGTTTGTTAGCCGTCTGTATGTCTTCTTTGGAGAAATGTCTGTTTTGGTCTTTTCCCCACTTTTTGATTGGGTTGTTTGTTTTTCTGGTATTGAGTTGTATGAACTGCTTGTATATTTTGGAAATTAATCCTTTGTCAGTTGTTTCATTTGCTATTATTTTCTCCCAATCTGAGGGTTGTTTTTTCACCTTGCTTATAGTTTCCTTTGCTGTGCAAAAGCTTTTCAGTTTCAATACTCGAGTATTCTTCGTTTGGAAATCCCATGGACACAGGAGCCTGGCGGGCTACAGTCCATGGGGTTACAAAAGAATCAGGCATGACTTAACGATGAAACAACAGCAGCATCCTGAGTATTACTGTTTTGAATCTCTTCTGTATAGAATGTAGGGTAAAGTAAATGAGCAATCATGGGATATTCTGTCATTAATTATGTGTTTGAGAACCATATAAGAATTCTTGGTATGGACAGAGGAGATTCAGGAGTAATATAAAAGAGATTAAAGAGTAGCCCCCATAGTCCTGAATTTGAATTGGAAATATCACTGTGAGCTCATGAAATGTTTCATCTTAAAAAATATATTTCCTAGTTCTGACCACTACCAAAGACCATAAATATTGACCAACGCATCCAATAGCATAAGAGATTGTGATTATGAAATGCCATTTTCCCCTAAAAGAAAACCAGGACTCCTTGAAGAAATGACAAATTCCAAATCTGTGGCAAAAATTATCCTGGAACATTTTGTCATACCAGATAGCAAGAAATCGATCAAAGACAATTAGAGTTATGTCAAAATGACACAGAAGTCAACTTGAAGAGGTTCCCAGTGTTCAAAGATAAGACAATTTAAGCCACAAAAGGATAAGAATTGTCATGCATCAGAACACATTGAATATATTTAAATTCATGAATTCATAAAAATAAAAAACAAATTGGTCTCCTTTGGAGGATAATAGGAAATTAATTCATTCTTTTGAAAACTAGATAAATAAAGGAAAAGAAACAAGCATTATTCTGCCTTTCCCATATAAGCTGTACCACTGGGTAACCATTAATAGATGAGAGGATGTTTTCTGTCTTAAAAATTTAATCTATTTAATAAGTAAGGTGAAATGATAGACATATTGTTATCTTTTTACAACTCAAATGAGTTAATGGATCTCAGCATTGAGCATTAAAGTCTGGTAACATTAAAAAAAAAATGCAGTGAAAACCAGGTATTACCTATAGCCTTGCCAGAAAGTAAAAACAGGTTAAACCTGATTTTATTCAGCCTCTAGATTCAGCTCCCTATTTTCAGAAAATATGAAAGGACAAAGGAATATGTTGCATTGTACCATGAATATAGCATCAGTAAAATCCAGGCCGTGGGATTTTCTATAGGTCAGCAGGCCCAGGTTCTTTTATTTTTGAAATTTAATTTAATTTTTAACATGTATTTTTCACTGCACTGAGTCTTCATTGCTGCGTGGGCTTTCTCTTGTTGCAGTGAGGGGGGCTTCTTGCTAGTTGTGGTGCACAGGCTCCTCACTGTGGTGACTTTTCTTGCTGTGGAGCGTGGGCTCTAGGCCACGTGTGCTCATTTGCTGTGATACATAAGCCTAGTTGCCCCGTGGCGTGTGGAATCTTCCAGGACCAGGGATTGAACCCATGTACGCTGCATTGGCAGGCAGATTCTTAACCACTGGACCACCAGGAAAGTCCAGGCCCAAGTTCTTAAACATATGGTTCTGAAAACCATAGGATCTGTGGATGTGAACATGAATGATTAAGCTATAAATCAGTACAAGGAAGTGATTACTGTAAGAGTCAGAATGGTGGTTATTTGTGGGGAAGGGGAGGGCTATATTTGGGATGGGCCATATAGGAAGAGTTCTGGGTTCTGGCAAGGTTCTATTTCTTAACCTGGGTGGTGGTTACAAAAGTGTTTGTTTTATAATAATTCACTAAGATAGATATAGACATATATATATACACATACATATATATATTTGTTTTTCATTCTTTTCTCTATATGTTTTTGCAAGAAAAAGTAAAAACAAAAATGAATGAACAAAAATGACCACATATAAAGCAAACCTGAGCCAAACCGTAGGCAAGTCTAGCCAAATCCAGTCTAGCTCAGCCATTCAGTTGATCCAAGGTGTGATCAAGAAAAAACATATTTATTGTTTTTTACCTCTAAATTCCATGGCAGTTTGTTACCCAGCACTAGTGTAACTTCTGCTGTCTTAACACAGTTGACTATGCAAAAGCTATATCAAACCTCATATTTCATTATTGGATTTATAAAGGGAAAGGCATTGTTTCCCTAATCCCCCCTAACATTTAATGATGGCCATGTGACATGCCGCTGCTGCTGCTAAGTCACTTCAGTCGTGTCTGACTCTGAGCGACCCCAGAGACAGCAGCCCACCAGGCTCCCCCGTCCCTGGGATCCTCCAGGCAAGAACACTGGAGTGGGTTGCCATTTCCTTCTCCAATGCATGAAAGTGAAAAGTGAAAGTGAAGTCGCTCAGTCGTGTCCGACTCTTAGTGACCCCATAGACTGCAGGCTCCTCTGTCCATGTGACGTAGTACTGAGAATTGTCTCACTGGCTTATTCCTAGTGGGAGTTGAGAGTTGGGGAGAGGAGAGAAATAGGTGAGGGAGATTAAGAGGTTCAAGCTTCTAGCCGCAAAATAAATGATTCAAGGGTATGAAATGTACAGTGTTGGGAATATAATCAATAATTATGTAACATCTAAAAACAAATATTAAACAACTGAGTGGTGTCAGAGAGAATAGCAGACTTCCAAAAATCCTCAGTCCCATTTAAGCAATGAGAAAACTGGCAAAGTTGTCAGAATGTTGATTCAAAAAAAGGGACTGGATTTCAGTAAAAGCACTGAGCGTCATGGCGTTTTAATTAGCTATATTCCACCCACCTCTTCCCAGTTCTGCTGTGCTGTGGTTAGTCGCTCAGTCGTGTCCGACTCTTTATGACTGTTGCCCGCCAGGCTCCTCTGTTCATGGGGATTCTCTGGGCAAGAATACTGGAGTGGGCTGCCATGCCCTCTTCACACGATCATGTTGAAAACCTGGCAGCCACCAGAGGGAGGAGAACGGGGCTCCTCAAAGCCCATGTCATTATTTGGCCTATCTAGTGGTTGGTTCCCTGGAAGATCCCTCTTACAGGGCTGGCTTTATTTGATTTCATCCAGAGGTTGACCATTAGGAAGACCTTTCTCCAGGGTTATTTGTCAAGAATAGTCAGAGGCAAAAATCGCTGGCGGCCTTAGGTGGTGGATGACTGGGTGAACAGTAGGCTGAAAGGAAAGCTAGGGGATGAGAAGCCTACAGGGGGCTTTGAAAAGCTCTAAGATATTGCTGGGCATCTAGAAGACAGTGTGCACGCATTTGGTTGTGCCTCTGATCAGGGATGTGTGCAGGCTCAGGGAGGTGTGAGTCGGGCCTGCGCTCTCTACTGTGGCTCAGCTTGAGGATCCATGCCAAGAGTGAGTAAAGGCCAAGGGGAGTTTTGAACTGCCTTTCCACTGTCTGAATGTTGAAAGCGTGCTCCAAATGTGTACACAGAGCCGTTCAACAAAGACTGGTGAACTTCTTGGCTCTAGGTATTTAAAGAAACTGACCACAGTGCTAAGCAGATACTTTAGTGGCCTCATTCAAGAAAGAATAGACTTTACAGGTGAGTTCAGAGAGATGCTAGACAAACAGCAACCGTCAGGGGCAAGAACCTCAACAAAGCCTGGGGTTTCCAGAGTTATTACATTATATTATTTAAAATATTCAGCTTTCAATTAAAAAACGATGTGCAAAAAAAAAAAAGAAACCCCAAGAAAATATGAAACTCTTAGGTATATGTGCAAGAGAAATGAAAATACATGTTCATTTACATGAACATGTACATGAATGTTCATAGCAGTATTATTCATTTTAGCCAGAAAAGTGGAAACACCCCAAATTTCTGTCAACTGATAAATGGATAAATGAAATGTAGTCTGTCCTTACAATGGAATACTATCTAGACATGAACAGGAATGCAGTACTGAGGCAAGCTCCAAAATAGATGTACCTGGAAACGTGCTGAGTGGAAGAAGCCAGACACTAAAGGTCACATGGTTGATAGAATATGTGCAGAGGGGGCTGATACTTACAGACAGAATGTAGATTAGTGGTTTCTGGGGATTTGAGAGGAGTGGGTTTAGAAAGTGATCGCTAATAGGTGTGAGATTTCTTTAGATAGTTGAAAACGTTCTGGAATTAGATAGGGGTGGCAGTGGTTGCAAAACTTTGTGACTATATTAAAAACCAATGAACTGTATTCTTTAGAGGCGTGAATTTTATGGTATATGAATTATATCTCAATGGAAACAAACTGTGAATAGTATGATTCCGGTTTTGTTTAAAATGTCACATTTGATACAAATCTCATGCAACTTCTCAAAAGCTCCTGACCGCCTTCGTCTTTCTCTTTGTTGACTGGCACACCCGCACCAAGTCACCTCTTCACCTCCAGACTCCATTGAAATGTCACCATGACACATTGGATCTGGTTTCATATGAAGCCACCAAGGGGCTGTGTGATGTAAGCTGGAGCTGAGGAAAGTTAGTTCCATGTGGGTGAAGTTTGATAGAAATTAGGAGACGGGATGGAATCAGAAGGAATTAGGTGATACTTTCCCCATGTCTCTGATCCTTGGATTCTCTCTCTGTGGTTTGTCTTTGGAAGCCTCCCAAAGCACCTTCTGCTGAGTGAACGCATTGGCAGCCTGGCTTGCTCTGTCTCATTGTGGTTTGTCGCTGCCTTTCTCTGCATCTTCCCTTGCCTCATGCTCTCTCTTCTCTTCACCACTTCAACCCTTGTTTCTGCCTTTTAGAGCACCCAGGCTAAGAAAAACGCATATACATTAAAAAATTTGGATGAAACTTCCTAATACCCATATAGGTAATTGTGGAAGCATGTAGCTTTTAGCTTCTTCTTTACTTTTTGGTGTAATACAAATTTTTATAATGAACATGTTTTTCACACTTAAAAAAACACAAAGCAATTTGGGTTGCATACCTCCTCTAAGAAAATCTGTTTTACTTATCCAGATATTAGTCACTCATCTAAATAGCTTCTTGGTTTAGTATCTTTTGGCACTTGCTGAGGTGAAGTTCACTTATTCAACAAATATTTTTAGAGTGTCTACTATATTTTAGACACTGTGGTAGGAAACTGGGATCTATCAGTGAACCAGACAACATCCTTGTTCTCAGGTTATATTCCAATGGGGAGAGTCAGACAATAACTGAAGATATGAAGAAAAAACCAGTTATTAGTCCTGATAAGTACTCTAGAGAATAAAGCTGGGCAGAGAGATTGTAAAGAGTGGAAGTGGTATGTGTGATAGTGTAGAGACTGCTGCTTCAAAGGAGACACTTGAGTAGAGAACTAGGTGAAATAAAAGGGATAACCACATGGACTTCAGGGGGGAAGTATTTCAGAAAGAAAGAACAGCATATGCAAAGGTCCTGAGGCAGAACAGGGCTTGGCATATTTGAATGGGAGTGTTGTTTTTCAGTTGCTCAGTTGTGTCCAACTCTTTGTGACCCCATGGACTGCAGAGTGGGAGAGCCTACAGCTTATTTCAAGGATAACAAGGAGGTGGGTGTGACTGGAGCAGAGTGATGGCATAGACAGCAGTAGCAGAGGAGGTTGGAGAGGGGGCAGGGGCCCAAGGATGTAGGACCTTTTAGCCCTTGGTAAAGGCATTGAATTTGACCTTGAGTGAGACGGGAAGGTTTTGGAGGGTTAAAAACTTTGGAAGGGATAAATTTTACCATTTTAAGTGTACAGTTCAGTGGCATTAAGTACATTAACATCATTGTGCAATCATTATCACTGTTCATCCTCAGAACATTTTCATCATTCCAAACTAAAGCTTTGTACCCATTGAATAATAACTTCCCATTCCCCTCTCCTTGCAGCCCCTGGTGAACACAGTTCTACTTTCTGTCTCTGTGAGTTTGACTATTTTAGTTACCTTTTTTTAAAGTGAAATTGGATAATACTTATCCTTTCATGTCTATCTTATTTCACTGTGCATAACTCCTTCAGGTTCATCTGTATTGTAGCATGAGTCAGAATTTCACTGGAGGGTTTCAAGCTGATATGACTTTACTTACACTGCAGAATAGTGACTCTGGAGGCTTTGTGGAAAGAGATGGTAGGCAACACAGGCAGAAATGCAAAGACCAATCACAAGGCCATTTAAAATCCAGACAAGAAATGATGGTGGACTGGACTAGGATGGCAGTTGTGGAAATGATGAGATGTTTCAGAATCAAGATGGATTCCAAAGGCTGAGCTGACCAAATCTGCTGATGGATTGGATGTCAGGTGTGAGAAAGAGTACAGGTAAGGATGAGCAAAGGAGTTGTGTCTGATGACTTGTAGAGTGAAGCAATAATTTACAGAAATGGTCAAGAATTCAAGTGAGGTAAGATTCGGCACTGTGTGTGTGTATTAATGTTTAATTCTGAACATATCAAGTTTGAAATGATTATTAGACCTCCAAGTGGATATTTAGGATAGACTGTGAATATAGAAATCTAGAGTTCAAGGAAAAGGAGAGAAGTTAGGGCTTGAGATGCAAAATTAGATCATCAGCTCATAAAAACCCTAGATTTAAAGCCTAGATCTGAACGAAATCCCCCATGACCTAAGCACAATGCTTGGAGGCCAAGAAGATGAAGATGACTCAGTAGATGAGATTGAGAGGGAAGGGCCAGTCCTTTAGGAGCATAACCGAGAGAGAGAGGGTTAATGAAGAGAATATTTCAGGATGAGGGAATCATCAAGTAAGCATGATGGGAAATCACCATGAGAATGACAACGGGGAGGTCTTCTGGAACCTTATTAAGAGTGGTTCCTCGTCACTATTCCACACAAACTGGGGAGCCAATTCTGGGAAGTTTCCTTCATTCATTGGGAGTTGAAACGAAGGAGATTGTGTCCTAAATCCAATGAGTGCTACTTCCAAGGACATTTTATCCTCTACTCCCTAGGTCATCTGAGACCTTGCTGCTGCAGTCCCAGCGCTGATTCCTTCAACTAGGTCACTTAGTTTTTCCTTGACTTTCCCACCCCTCATCACCCTTTCAACCACAGATTGTCCAGGGTTTTCAGAACTTTTCTCCTGTGTTCAAGGTTTGTCTCCTTGCCTTGGCAAGTTTGAGTTTGTATAAGAACTTTCCACTGCTCACACTCCCAGCTTTGTTTTCTTGACTAGACTATTCGTATCCATTAAGCTTTTTCCCCGCTGAGTATGTCTCTTCTCATCATTTATTTTCATATTTATTTATTTACTTGACTGTGCCACGTCTTAGTTGTGACATGCAGGGACTTCGTTGTGGCATGTGAACTATTAGTTGCGGCATGTGGGATCTGGTTCCCTGACCAGGGATCGAACCAGTATCCCCTGCTTTGGGAGTTCAGGGCTTTAACTGCTGGTCCACCAGGAAGACCATCTTCTCATCATTTAAATTGCAACTCTACATTCAGCGCCATTTCCACTGCCAAACTGGGAAATGTCTATTAATCATTCTAAGAAAATGTTTGAGTGTTGACTGTGCAGAGCTCTGTCATAAATGCCACACGGTATACCAATAACTCGACACAGTCTTTGTCTTTAACTTCCCTCCAGGGTAATGCGGGAGAAAAAACAAATATGTAAAATGAGATAACTAGACAATAAATCATGTTTTCCAAAAATTGCCATCAATTCATACTGATACCAAATGGTAGTCAGGGGAGATGGCATTTGAGCTGGGACATTGAGAGATGAGGCAGGTTTGAATAATAGAAAAGAAAGGGGTGGGCAGTCCAGGAGGAGGAAGATAATTAAAGCCTTGATGACAGGAAGGTGCAAGGAAGGTAAATTGGATACAGGCTGTGGAGTATGAATATGAAGCATTAGGTGCAATGAATTTAATGGTGGCTGCTCAAGAGTTTTTGAATAATGTGAAAGCAGAGCTGAGAAAAATGGTGTGGAAGCTCTGGTTAATATAAAGAATTAGGAGTCAGGGGACCAGTGAAAAGATTGGTGCAGTAGTCCAGCTCTGACACAATAAGAGCCCGGGCTACCAACTGGTGTAGGGGAGTTTTTTCCTAAGACTTTCACCAGCTGATTTCTCTTGGCTCAGGTTGAATCATGAGCACACCCCTAAGCAAATCTCCATGGCAATGGATAGTGTGATCTGACTGACTGGATTCTGGACCTGGGGGTGGGACCAATTCTACCCAACCACTGACAGAGGGAGAGGAGTGGTCCCAAAGGAAAATCAAGACCTTGTTACCAGAAGGGAGGCTAGAGGCTGAGAATGTAAAAGTAGTCTTCCTCGCCACTTTCTTATTCTTCCACCTACCATAGACTAACCCACCTCTCCATGGAACTGTTCTCACCAAGATTTAACACATCAAAGATCTTTTGGGGCCTTCTCAACATCTGCTGCATTTGACACTGTTCCACCCTCTATTAGCATTTTCCAAGATTCATTTTTGGTTCAGTCTCTCTTCCTCTCCCCATTTTTTCTCTTTCTTTGACTCCTTCAGAGGAGTCCAGACACTCCCTCCTCCCACTTATCTTGGACACACCTCTCTTGTGGCACATCTTGCACTCTATTGTGATGATTTCTGTGCATCAGAGACTGTTACCTCTCTTTGTAGCTCCACTCTCTGGCACTCAATAAGAGTAGACTTAATGACTCTGAGAAATGGAGGGTGCTGGAGAAATGAGTTGGGCGGGGGGCGGGGGTGGGTAGTGACTTTGACTTTAGATGTGCTGTGTCAGGGCTGGTGGGGCCCCAAACAGAAATGTGCAGCAGAGACAGTTGACGAGATTGTACTAGGAGGAGCCCACTGGATGAAGTCTCCCAAGAGTAGAGACCTGGCCGGTCTTGTTCTAGCTTCTAGAATATGGCGCAAGGTAGGTGCCTAATAAATATTTGTTGAATTATTGAAATAAGTGCAAAGAAGTAACGGGTGGAATCATGTGTGATTGAGATTTCGAAGGATGGACACATCCCCTGACCCCAAGGGAAAAAGGGTTCTACATTTAAGAGAAAGGATGAAGCCCAGACATCACAAGTGGGCAGAGATGTGTCAATGAATAAGGAGGGAGGACTTGCTCTCCCTGTGCCCCTTTTTTATTAGAAATAAATCTTTTTTAGAACTCTTTTATTCGATTTCCCCATGTTTCATTGCCTGAATAAGGTCTCATGCCCATGCAGGGTTGCTCAAGAGACTGAGGAAGCAAATATATGGCTGTTAAATTGATTACTCTATAAATTGATTACGAGGACTTGGAAGGAAAGAGAAGGTACAGAACTGGCTAAGGGATTGTATCTACCTCACAGAGAGAAGAAAAATTTTAAATGAGGAAGAGGAGGAAGTACAGATTTTTAAAAATCCAGACTTACTTTGGGGACATTCTTCCAGGTTCAAAGGGTTCTTGCAAGTTAATTCCTCTAGTACATTACATGATGTGCAAAGACCCAGGGAAACTGCATCTCTTCCCCCATCAGTCCTGCTTACCTCCTTCTCATCAGTGGCGCCAGAGTCTTGGTTTGAACACTTAAAGCAACACTGGGGTGTTTGTTCCCCTCCAGGTCTGGGGGGAGTTGAATTTCAGTGACTCCAGTTTGGAACGGAGTCCAAAAGGAGTACTCTGGGAACGTGGACTTTGAGATTTGCCAGATGGGTCAGGCCTATTTGCAGCCTCAAAAAGGCCTGAAATCATAGCCCTGACATGAAGCTGCAGGGAGCAGAAAGTGCTCCTCCTACAAACAGCGTCAAAGAAAACATTAACCACAAATGAATTCACTTTTCTGATCCTTATCCTGGTCTGCAGTTGGGCTTAGACTCCTGTTCCTGAGGGGTATGGCCAGGCTGTGTGAGATGGGAAAAGGAGAGGAGCCAATGAGTTTTTAATGCTGGATTTTTGAAATGGTGAAGAACATGGTGATCGCTAGAAAAAGGACAAAGTGCCAGTGGCAGGAATTGACTGGGAAACGCACTGGCCAGGCTGAGACGGTGGAGAAGCTGCCCTATACTGACAGCAGGACAGGAAAAGATCTTGATCAGAGGCAGAGAGTCAGCAACCGGCAGGTCAAAGGAGGCCTTCACGCTCTTCTGTGTGGATCCAAGAAGATCTCAGAGCAACAGAGAGTAGAGAGCTGGTTACCAGGTACTGGGGGAAATGGGGCGATATTGGGGAAAGGGTACAGACTTCCAATTAGAAGATGTGCATGTTCTGGGATATAATGTGTAGCACGGTGATTATAACTACTGATTCTCTATTATAAACTTGAAAGTTTTTGAGAGAGTAGATCTTAAGTGCTCTCACCACAAAGAGGAAATGGTGATTATGTGATGGGATGGAGGTGTCTGCGAAGGCTGTGAAGGTATCATTTTGCAATATGTTGGTGTGTCCGATCAACACTATACACATTACACATATGCAAGGTTGTATGTCAAGTGTATTGCAATAAAGCCAGGCGGTGGAGGAGGATGACTTTCTCAACGTTAGAACCACAGGGGAAATGTTTGCCACAAGCAAACATTCTTATAATAGCGCTGACTGTGCCAGCTGCTGCTCTAAGTTTCTAGTAGTATGCACTCACTTGGCAGGTAGTCTTGCTTTTCTTCCGTGACAGATAAAGAAGCTAATGCACAGAGGGGTTCAGAAGGACTCGGGGAGCTCCGTTTGGTGCGCTGTGAGGACCTAGATGGGTGGGTGGGGTGGGGGTGGGGTGGGAAGGAGGTCCAAGAGGGAGGGGACATATGTGTACATATAGCTGATTCACTTGGTAATACAGCAGAAATGAACACGATGACTCTTTGTGATCCCATGGACTGTATGTAGCCGGCCGGGTTCCTCTGTCCATGGGATTTTCCAGGCAAGAATACTGGAGCGGGTTGCCATTTCCTCCTCCAGGGGATTTTCCTGACCCAGGGATCAAACTCCAGTCTCTGTCATTGGCAGGCGGATTCTTTACCTCTGAGCCACTTGGGAAGCCAACACAATGCTGTAAAGCAATTATACTCCAATTAACAAGTTAAAAAAAAAAAGAAGTCACTTGCTCCAGGTCCCTGAGTGACCGAAGGGGGCAGGCAGGGTGTGGAAGGCTGTCTGACTCCGTTTAGCACTAGGCAGCTGCTCTGCTAAATCACTTCCAGCTGATGATTCCGTCTTCCTTATCACTTGGCAGAGACGGCTTTGGTCACTGGGGGCAGCTGAACTTCTGCAGAGACGGGAGGATCTCATGGCTGCTTTGCCTTCTGCACTTAGGACTGTGGAAGGGCAGGCAGGAAGCCAGTGCCTACTGCCACACCAGGCTTCTGCAGGGATCTCCCTTCAGCCTCGCTGGTATGTTGAGGGACTGGAATGCGGTGGTCAGGACAGGCGCTTTGGAGCCAGGCTGCTCAGATTCTAATTCTGGCCTCAGCACGTAGGAATGTGGCACCCTGAGCAAGTTCGTTAACCACATCATTTACACAGATACTTTTAATATATTAAATATACTAATAAATTATATATTAAACATAAAATTATATCTGTATAAACTTATGTAAGTATGTATTGGTAGAATAAAAAATATATATTTGTAGTGTATAAATATATACATATATCATATACATGTACATACATGTCAAATCTTAGATATATTTATTATTTTATACATATACTTTCTATATACTATGTTAAAGATTATATATGTGTATGTATATATACGTGTGTGTGTTTGTGTATCTGTATCTATGTCTATATCTATATCTGGAGAAGGAAATGGCAACCCACTCCAGTATTCTTGCCTAGAAATCACCATGGACAGAGAAACCTGTCAGGCTACAGCACAGAGTGAGTGAAAGTCTCTCAGTTGTGTCCGACTCTTTGCGACACCATAGATTGTAGCCCACCAGGCTCCTCTGCCCATGGAATTGGCAGGCAGACTCTCTACCACCTGAGCCTAGGGGTCAAAAAAGAGTCGGACATAACTGAGCTACTGAACAGCAATATACGTATATAGGCTTCCCAGGTGGCACAGTGGTAAGGAATCTGCCTGCCCATGCAGTAGATGCAGGAAATGGGGTTCATTTCCTAGGTCAGGAAGATCCCTTGGAGGAGGAAATGGCAACCCCCTCTAGTATTCTTGCCTGTAAAATTCCATGGACAGAGGAGCCTGGTGGGTTGCAGTCCATGGGGTCGCAAAGAGTCAGACATGACTGAGTACGTGCGTGCACAGATACACACACACACATAAAATGCCCAACAGGTTCTAATACATGGTAAGTGCTGTGTATTAGCTTTTTTTAATTAATGGATCATTCCTTCTTACTCTGAAGGGACAGACATTGTGGGAGAAGTCTGGAATTCTCTGGAAGACCCAAGGACTTTTTTCCTAAGCCCTTGAACCATTTCTTAAGCAGAGGCTATGTGACTGTCATGTGATGACAGGTGGGGCTGAGTGGCTCTCAGATTCTAGTTGGTTTGTGTCACCATAGGATGCACTCATGGCAGAAGGGCAGATATCTGATCTCCTTTGATACTTTCCTATAAATTCACGTTTGGAAATTAGTTCTTCAAGATGGTGACTGCCCAAATATTACTTCCATTCAAGGCCCAGTGTAAATATGAACATTTCCATGAAGCCTTCCTGATTCTCACTTGGAAATAAAATTTCCATATTTTGTTCTTCATCCATATTACATCTCTTGTGGCATCTACTGTTTTCACTTTAAAGTAAGCTTTGAGCATTTTTATATATCTGTTAGATTTTTTGAGGAAGACTTGGTGTACAGTAAAACTTACCCAGATTTTTTAAGTGTATAGTTCTGAGTTTTGACTAACACATTGAGTTGTATAACCACCAGCACCATAATTAAATTATATAACATGTCCTGTGCCCCTTTGTGGTTAACCCCTTCCACAAAAGCTAGGCAGTCTGATCTGTCACATAAACTAAATCACACTATGTCTCACCTTTTGAGTCTGATCTCTTTGACTTGCATAAAATTCATCCAGGTCAGGCATGGATCAACAGTTCACTCCTTTTCAGTGCTGAGTAGAATAATAGTATCCCATTATTGGATGTATCACAGTTCATTCATCCATTCACTTGCTGAAGGACATTTGGATTCTTACAAGTCTCTTTTAAGATAATGAGTAAAGCTGCTTGTTTGTATCCAGGTTTTTGTGTGATGATAATTTTTCTTTTCTCTTGGGTGACTCTTTGGAGTGGGATTGCCAGGTTACTCAGTAAGTGTGTGTTTAACTTTGTAATTAACTGTCAAACTGTTCTCCAAAGTGGCTGAACTGTTTGGTATTCCCCCCCAGGATAGAATTCTGGGTTCCCTTATCCTTGCTAGCACTTCGTGTGGTCAGTGTCCTTCTTCTCTCTCTTTTCCCTCCTTCCTTCTTCCTCTCTCCTTTCATTTTTTTTTCTTTCACTGGCATTATAATAGATGTGTAGGGGAGTAAAATTTTTGTTGAGGTATAATATACTTACAGAAAAGTGTGCAAATCCTCTGTCAAACTTTATGAACTTTTACAGAATGAATGCATCCTTATAACCACCATCCTGATCAGAAACCAGAGCATTACCAATGCCCCAGAGACAGCCCTGTGCCCCCTCCCTGTGTTGTGGACTGAATGTTGTGTCTCCCCCTCCCCTAATTCATATGTTGAAACCTTAACCTCCAAAGTGGTGGTATTGGGAGGTGGGGCCTTGAGAAAGTGATTAAGTCCTGAGGGTGGAGCTCTTCTGAATGGGGTTGCTCAGTGCTTCGTCATTGAATGGTGCTTCTCTGAATATTCTTGTCATTAAGGAGATAGCCAAGACCACTGTCCGGCTCAGTAATTCCCTAGAAGGACTCACAGAACTCAGGAATAAAGCTGTTATACTCAGTTATGGTTTATTATGGTGGAAGAATGCAAACTAAAATCATCAGTGGGAAAAGATTCATAGGGCGGAGTCCAGGAGGGTTCCAGGTGTGAGCTTCTGTTGTCTTCTCCCAGTGACAGATAGCATGCACTTCTAGCAGTGAGATGTGGCAGTATTTGCAGATTATTGCCAACCAGGGAAGCTCACCCCAGCCTCAGTGTTCAGGGGCTTTACTGGGGGTAGGTCATGTAGATATGGTGACTGCCCATGAGCTTGTCTTTAGTCCCTAGCTCCTCCAGAGGTCAAGCTGATGGATGCCATGTGGCTCAAGGCCCTGACCATAAATCACACTGTGATCTGGGACACCCCAAAGCCCCCAGATAAACAAAGACACTCTTTTTAGTCACGACTTCATGAGCTTAAAGGTTACCTCCTAGGAGCTGTTCAAGAATCAAACCTTTGTTTGGACAAAGATAAGCCATTATGCATACTTACTTGTATATATCTTTTGATGAATATATATAGCATTTCTATTGGACATATAAGGAGGAATAGAGTTGCTGTGTCATAACTTATGCATATGTTCAGCTTTAGTGGTTATTATCAACAGTTTTCTGAAGCAGCTATATCAGTTTACATTCTCACCGGTAGTGGAAGAGCTCCATTTGTACCATGTCTTTTCCAATACTTGCTGCTTCCAGATATTTCATTTTATTTGTTTCGGCCATTCTGGTGAGTGGGTAGTAAAATATCACTGTATTTTCAATATGCATATCCCTGCTGAATAATGGTGATGAGCACATTTTTGTGTGCCTATTAGTCACACAGTTTATTTCCTCGGCATTTTTTATTATCAACCTCCTGTATTGTAATTCAATTCAGTCCACTTCAATTTAGTAAAACAGCCATATAAAGCTCCTACCATGTGCCAGGCCCTGTGCTGAGGCAGTGAGGAATATAACAGTGAACAAACTGTAGTTCTTGGCCTTACCCCCACACATATACACACAGAAGAAGTTGCTCCTTTGTGTATTGATATGGAAAGATCCCCAATATATTCTAAGGTTAAAAAAAATCGCAGAAAAAAATGTGTTTAGTATGCTACCATTTGTGTGGAATATTTGCAGGAGAAACGAATCCACACATGCATGCATACACATATATATTTAGTCGTGAATCATGCATAAACATTTTTCAGGAGGATAAATAGAAGCTATAATAGCTACTTGTAAGCGAAGAAAACTAAGTGAATGGGGACTGATGGAGGAAGGGAAAGACACTTTTCACTGTACAGTTAATCTTCCATACCATCTGAGAATTCAACTAATCATGAATTGAAAATATTTTTAAAAATCCATAAAGTTCTAAAAAGCAAAACTTGAATCTGCTGCACACTGGCAACTATGTACATGACATGGACATGGTATTTGGGTATTATAAGTAATCTAGAGATTACGTAAAGTATACCAGTAGATGTGTGGAGGCTATATGCAAATAGAATGCCATTTTTTGTCAAGAGCTTGAGCATCCTCAGATTTTGGTAACTGCAGGGCAGGGCGGTGGTGGAGGTGGGGTGTCCTGGAATCACTGTCTAGCTGACAGTGAGGGGATGCCATTTTATACCCTGATGTGTGAGCAATGTAAATTTTTTGCCTAAACCTAGGTCTTTTTATCTTTTAAAATCATTGTATAGAAATATTTAAGAAAAAAACAAATATTACTTCTGTCTCTATTTTGTTTATAGTGCAATTGGGAGGGATTGTGGGGGAATTATGGACACTAGAATGGACGGTAGTGAAGGGGAGACTGCAGGGTCCTTTGATAAAACATACAAGGGCTACCTCATCCAGGATATTTTTGGGGAAGTGGACTCTATGCACAGTGTCCCAAAGGGGCTAATGTCTAAGTTGAGACTAGAGGGCCAGTGTGACTTAGTCTGGGAAAGTCTGGGGATTGGGAAGGATGTTGTTGATGTCGCTGTTCCCACCCCCACAGCCTGGGTTGGAAGGTGGGGTGCTGTGTCCTGGGCTTCCAGCTGTGAGCAGTTCCATATCAGGGGATGGAGGAGCCCCAGGGCTGGGGAGGAGTGGCAGCAGTTAACTCTAGCTAGATCTTGAATGCTCAGCAAACTCTGGATGCCTAAGGCTTGGGAGCCACTTTAGAGTGTTTAAGCAGGAGAGCGACAAGAACAGACTTGCAGTTTAGAAAGATCACTTTGGCTGCAGGAGGCTATCAAAAGTATGGCATTGTGGATAAGAACTTTGCAGTCAAACCCAGTAAACCTACTTTTATAAATGAAGGAAAATAGCACCTCCCTCATAGAATTGTTGGAGAAGTAGAATGAGAAAATGCTTATAGGGTCATTATCACACTACGTAATAATACAAAGTAAACCTTCAATAAACATTAGATATTATTACAGCATTCCCCTGAGTTTGACCGCTTCTCACCATCTCTGCTTCTACATCTCTAACCCTGGCCACCACCTTCTCTTACCTGGAGCTCTAGGGGAGCCTCCTAACAGGTCCACCAGTGGCCCTGCCTGCCCCCATCAGTCTGTTCCTTACTGCAGCCAGAGTTTTTTTCAAAATGTGACTCCATTACAAACAAAGCCTAATTTTCCTAGTATGTGAAGGACTATAAAAAGATTGACAATCTAGTAGAAAAATGGGCAAAGAAGATAAATAGGCAGTTCACAGGGAAAAAAAACACTAATGGCTCTGAAGTATGTGAATAATTGCTCAGCCTCATTCATAAGAAACATGCAAATTAAAACCATTTTTCCACCTATCTGATTGGCAAAGACCAATGAGTTTGATAATACTTTGTTTGATAATTGCAAGGAACATATTGCTGGTAGCATGGTAACTTGTTCCAAACCTTAATAGAAGGCAATCTAGCAATACTTGTCAAAAATATAAAACACAAACCTTTTGACACAGCCATTTAATTATGTGAACTTACCCTGTAGCTGTAATGTCACTTATGCAAAACATCTATAAAAATTTATTGACTTCAGCATTGTTTGCAATAACAAGATATGACTGACCCCCAGCCACCTCTGATTTCTTATTTCTCTTTTCCCTTGAACACAAATTCAAGGGCCAAGGCTATTATTCTAACATGCCAAGCATGCTCCTGCCTCAAAGCTATATTCACATGCTATTCCCTCTGCCTGGAATGTTGTTCTCTTTGCCTGAAATGTTCCCCCAGATAGCCAAATGGTTCAGTTCCTCTCTTCATTCAGTTCTCTGTTCAAATGTCATCTCTTCATAGAGGCCTTCTCTACCTCCATTTAAGTAGCAGCTTCCCATAATTCTGTTCCATTATAATGTTCTATTATTAATGGTTAGCTTCTGCTGTGTAACAAACCATACCCAAACCTAGTGTCTTAAAACAACAAACATGATTATTTTTTGACATTCCGTGGGTTGGTTGGGCAGTTATCCTGGCTAGGGCTGGTTTGGCTGTGACCAGGTGGTCTCAGTGACCTCATTCACATGTATAAGATCTTAGTTGGAACAGTTGAAGTGGCTGGGTTAATATTTGTTCACATGGTGGCAGAAGAATTCTCAGAAGGAAGAGAAAGCAAGTCCACTAAACATGCACTTTTTAGTGTCCTGCTTGCACCTCGTTTGGTAATGTCATGTTGGCTAACACTTGTCATAGAGTTGAGCCAGAGTCACTGTGGGAGGAGAATACCCAAGGGTGTGGATATGGGGGCCGGGGCGGGGGTATGACTAAGGCCCATTACTGCAACACTGAACCAAGGGTTCTTTTAAAATTTTTGTTTTAATTTCATTTTTATTTATTTACTTTGGGCTGTGCTGGGCCTTCGTTGCTGTGCAGGCTTCTCTCTTAGTTGCAGCAAGCGGGGGTTACTCTCAGCAGTTGCAGTGTGCGGGGTTCTCGTTGCTGTGGCTTCTCTTGTAGCAGAGCATAAGCTGTAGGGCGCGCGGGCTTCAGTAGTTGCCGCATGTGGGCTCAGTAGTTGCGGCTCCCGGCCTCAACAGCACCAGCTCAGTAGCTGAGGCACACAGGCTAAGTTGCTGTGTGGTGTGTGGGATCTTCCCAGACCCAGGATCAAATTCATGTCTCCTGCATTGGCAGGCAGATTCTTTACCACTGAGCCAGCAGGAAAGCCCTGAACCATGGATTCTTCATAGCACTGTTCACCACTAGATATTATGTTATACATTTGTCTATCAATTAACCATAGTCCCTACACAAGGAGAATAGAGTCCTCGTGAAGACAGGGGCTTTGTTTTGTTTGCTGCTTACTCCTTCAGCACCTAAAAAAGTGCTTGGTATATACTGGACACTCAATACTTATTTATTGAGTAAGTAAATTTAATGAGTAAGGAGATCATTAGGACGCTGTCACAATAAAAAGTGGGAGAAGGAGAGCAAGAGGGATGGTGACCTTAACTAAGGAAACGCCAGTGAAGATGGAGAGAAGTGACTGGAGTTACTGTATTGGAGAGGTATTATGCAGGAGTACAAGCATAACTTAGTGATCACGTATATGTGGGAAAAAAGAGAAAGAAGTCAAAGATATTTCATGTTTCTGACTTGGCCAATTATTTATTAATTAATATCCTTAAATGCAAGCAACATAATTCCATCTCAAGAAGCCTAAGCAAATCGGGGAAACTTATTGGAAAGATAATGGGATAGATCAAATAACTCAAGGGTTGTATAACCAAAGGGCAAAAGGAAGAGAATACAGTTTGGTCTCAGGAAAACTGGATCCAGTCTCAAACATGACCGTGACTCTTAAAATTCTCTTTTCTATTTGTCTTTTTGAGAACTGACTGTATTTTTTCTCACTGTCAGTTTGCTTTCCTAACATTACTGCCACTGGCAGCTCCCAAATTTCAAACTGTAGGGACAACTGTTTTTTATAACTTCTACAGTAGAACTCTCGCTGACTCATTCCTCAACCAGTCAACTGTGGTGAGTGGGGTAGTATAGGGTGACAGGCCCAACTAAGATCAAGTGCCTACTCCAGATTAATGACTACGGGCAGGGGGATGGATTAAGAACTTGGTAATATACCTGGAGGGCTTTCCTGGTGGCTCAGTGATAAAGAGTCCAATTTAGGTTCAGTCCCTGGGTCGAGAAGATTCCCTGGAGAAGGAAATGGCAACCTACTCCAGTATTCTTGCCTAGGAAATCCCATGGACAGAGGAGCCTGGCAGTCTACAGTCCATGGGGTTGCAAACAGTCGGACACGACTTATTGACTAAACAACAACAATATAGTTGGAACCACATGATTGATGTATGAGGGAGGGACGGTCACTAAAGAAGGGACAGGGACAGACACAGAGAACTCAGGAGAGGATTTTGGATGAATATGTGTGCCCTTGTTAAAAAAAAAAAAAAGCTCTCTTATTGGATTCTACTTTACAAACATTTTACTAAAAAGGAAATCTTACTGTCACAGTACTTGTTTCTTAATGTATAATTTCAACATTCTTTTATAGGATTTTAATGACAATAGTGTCCTAAGCTATGGATATACCAGAATTTATTTAACTAATTTTCTGTTGCTAGACATTTCAATGGCTTCTAAGGGTTTGTTTGTTTGTTTTGCTTATAGTTGATAATATATATGTGTAAAGTTTGAGACTCCTCAAGGCCACCCTTACTTCTGATACCAAGTACAAGTTTGGGGATCTCCAAGACCACTCTCAAGTTCTGTACTTTGTTGGAAGGACAGACAGAAGTCACTGAATGGTGTTGCATTCATGCCTATAGTTTATTAGAGTGGAAGGCTAATGACAGATTAAAATCATCCATGGTCTTACAAACTGTGTGTATATGAGCACATGTACAAGAGTTTCTCTTGACTACATGCCCAGGAGTGGAACTGCTGGGTCATCAGGTATGCACATTTTCAGCCTCAGCACATGGGGCAGAGCCCGAGAGAGTTCCAAGCAGGAAGCTCCTGGTTGTCTCCTCCCAGTGGAGTCATGGGCAGCCCTAGCTCCGCTCAGAGACAATGCACAAGATAATACTCATGGAGCATTGACCACCAGGGAAGCCTGCTTGAGCCTTGCTGTCCAGAGTTTTTTGAGCTTGGACACAGAGATATGGTCAACTGCTTACCATGGGACAAAAAGCAGCTCCTGCAGGGGTTATGCTGATACCATGTGGCTCAAGGCCCCAACCATCAATTCATTGTCAGCATAGACAGTCTGGTGTGGCCAAGGTCCCCAGGTAAACAAAGGCACTCTTACCAGGCGTAGAGGTTACCTCACAGAAGCCAAGAGCAAAGGCCAGATCTCTCTTTAGATGAGGTTGTTTCTTTACTACTTAGTATGTAATATATACAACAATGTAAGGAACATCCTAATATTGTATCTTTTTTAAAAAAATAGTTTTTTGCCTTTATAAAGATAAATTCGTGTCTTTTATAAAACAAAACAAAGAACATAGTAAAGTAAAACAATGAGAGCAAAATTAGCCCAAACTCAATCACTAAGTGATAATAGTGATTAATACATTAGAGTATGTCCTTTCAGGATCTTTTATGCAGTTTATATATCTAATAAGTATAGAGTTTTATATCAATAAAAGCATTGTATTTATGTTGACTAATAATTAAAGTTTAAAATGTTTTTTAACCATTCACTAGATGAAAAATATTTATGAAGTGAAAACTATGACAAACCTGTCAGCATATTAAAAAGCAGAGGCATCACTTTGCTGACAAAGGTCCATACAATCAAAGCTATCATTTTTCCAGTAGTCATACACAGATGTAAGAGTTGGACCATGAAGAAGGCTGAACACCAAAGAATTGATACTTCTGAACTGTGGTGCTGGAGAAGACTCATGAGAGCCCCTTGGACTGCAAGGAGATCCAACCAGTTTATCCTAAAGGAAATCAACCCTGAATATTCATTGGAAGGACTGATGCTGAAGCTCCAATACTTTGGCCACCTGATACAAAGAGCCAGCTCTATGAAAAGACCCTGATGCTGGGAACGATTGAGGACAAGAGGAGAAGGGGGCAACAGAGAATGAGATGGTTGGATGGCATTACTGACTTCGTGGACATGAGTTTGAGCAAACTCCAGGAGATAGTGAAGGACAGGGAAGCCTGTGTGCTGCATTCCATGGTGTCACAAAGAGTTGAACATGGCTTAATGATGGAACAACAACAACAGATGAAGTAAAAAAAGCACATTTGTCACCAAACACCTTAAATCACTACCAAGCTTAAGGGAAAATACTCAGTGTTTTTACTGCCCTTGGAATCTTCTGTGTGCCTCTCTCCAGCTTGTCCTCCTTCCTCTTCCTCCGAAGCAACCACTACCCTGAATTTATATCTGTTATTACTTTGTTTTTAATTTTACAATATTTGTTTCTCTAAACAATGAATTACTTTTGCATATTTTTGAACTTTATATAAATGGACTCAAACTGTAAACATTATTCTGCAACTTTGTTTCCTCAAAACATCTATTGGATGTTCTGGAGAGCATCCATTTTCACTGCTGTGTTTATTTATTTATTGCACTGTTGGTTGACAATTGGGATTATTTCTGTTTTCTTGGTCTTACAGTGTGTGTATATGAACACATGTGCAAGAGTTTCTTTTGACTACATGCTGAGGAGTGGAACTACTGGGTTATTAGATATGCACCTCTCCAGCCTCATCAGATAAAGTAAAATTATGTTCCAAAGTGGTTGTGCCAGGTTACATTCCCATTAGCAGTGTAAACGTGTTCCAGTGATTTTACATTCCCACTGATAGTTGATATTTATTTTTGTATCTTTGTGTACTACCATGCTGATCAAAGTAAAATTAGAAGCTTGTGATAGGTATTACCAAATTGCTCCTCAAAAAGGTTTTATCAGTATATACACCCACTAGCATTCTGTGAAAATCTGTTTCCTTATACCTTAGCCAGTATTGAAAACTATGATTTTTTTTTTTAACATTGGCCAACTTTAATTTTAGTATTTGCCAAATGGCTAGGTGAAAAAGTTATCATTTTCAGTTTCTATTCTTTGTTTACTAGACTTTTAATGTTTTCTATGTCTGTATTTTTTCTTATATAAGATGTCTTTTCATATAAAATTGTGTTCTTTGTAGATCCAAAGTCAGGGGTACGAGAGTGGAGCATTGAGTAATGAAAACTTATAAGACAGAGGAAAGAGGCATGGTTCTGTGCAGAAGAGGAAAAGACAGAATTAACTCTGAAGATTCTATTATTTCAATTCTAGTGTGGCTCTTTCACCCTAATTGAAAGGAAGCTGGAGATATTAGATTTTGACAAACTATCAAATTAAATTTTGTTTCCACTGTATGAAACTTATAAATCATATCATACAGAATTAGAAAGATACTTTAAAATAGTATTTACATAATTGGATTAGATATGAGTATATCTACAAATAACATAGACTTGTCCATTTCCTTCAATGATCTCAAAATAAATATCTGTATTGGTCTTAATGCTGAATAATTAAAAACCTGCAGGAAGATAAGTGATCTTTGCACAGTCACAGCAAATCAATATTAAGGTCAAGAGAAGAATTCATTTGCAGTTTAAAATTATGGCCCAAACTCTTCAAACTGCCTGCAGGTTTCTTACGTGTTAGGAATTTAAGTGTTTTGAAGATGAAATACTTCAGCTAGAGAATTGTTAGTTAAAATACAAAACAAAAACATTAGCACTGAGAGTTTCTAAAGTGTTGAAAGCTGAATGTTTTAATGCTAAAATCCTTGACATTTAAAAGGCTCAGGAGCCAAGCTTACATTGAAAGCCAACTAACATGCAGATAGATTATAACAATTTATTTCTCTCAGGCCTTGGCATGCTTCTTTTTGACGCCAGAAGTAGAATGAAATATTTGAGATTTAAATTCTTTGGAAACTTGTATAAATTAGAATGATATTCTGTGTGAAAGAACATCCTTGCATGATTTTTCCTGTTCCTTCCCCTAGGAACTGGCTGGACTTTACAAGCAATTTTAAGTCAGTGCAGAGGGATCAGCTATGAGAAACATCCATGACATGGTTGAGTACACCCTAACATAAAATATGGCGTCTTAGCATGTTGAATGTTGTAAGCTGAAGGAATTTGAGAAATGACCTGTGCAGGAAGAACTTTGTGACCTTCCTCTGAAGCAGATCATAAACCCCTCATATGAGACGTATCCTCCCTAAACTTGGAGGGAAAGAACATCCTTATATCTGAAGATAAAGGACACAGAGAAGAATCTGAATGAACAGATCTTGCTAAGTCACCATTAGTTTACTATGCTTGGCACACACACTTTGTCCTATCACATTTTTTCATGACTTTCCACATTTCATCAACCCTATCATAAAAATATTCAGTTTTAACCACTAGGTCAGGTCTTATACTTCCTTATGAAGCCTCCTATGCTATGCAAAACTTATATTAACTAAGTTTGTTTGTTTTTTTCTTGGTAACTTGTCTTTTGCTACAGGGCCCCCAGCCTAGAATTTGGACAGGTAGAGGAAAAAGATATTTTTTCTTCCCTACGTCCAGGGTAGGGAAGAAAGGACAGCCCTCAGGCTGTCCTTTGCCTCCTAATGCTTCAGGTGTTGCTTTCCTGGGCCTGCATTCTTCACAGGTTGTTTAAATGTAATTTTGGTGCCAGTAATTAATGAATGAAAATGAGAGGCAACAATCTGGTACAATTGTCAATTCTATCCTCAACATTAACATTCTTTGCTTATAAACAAGTCCCTAAACACTTTGAGAATTTGGTTGGGAAGGATGTGATGGGGATTATGTATTCTTGTTTCAGGAAATTTAACCGTCATTTCTGAGGGAGTAAAACTACCAAAGTGTCCTCTATCTTTATTCCTCCTAATTTATAGGATAAGGTATATTTGCAGTTGTTTGGGAGGTCTTCCTATTCTGTTCTGTGACAGCCCATCTCCTTCACTTTCATCTCAACTTAAGGTTTTGTGGGATTCAGGCATTAGTCTTGAGTTAAAGCATAATAATATAACTGGAAATCATCTTGAAAAGCTAAAAGTAGGAAGGGAAATCCTCAATGAAATATTAGCAAACTGAATTCAACAATTCGTTGAAAGGATTATACATCATGATCAAGTGGAATTTATCAAGTGGGATGCAAAGATGGTTCAACATCTGCAGATCGATCAACATGATAACCTTCATTGACAAAACAAAGAATAAAAATCATCAAGATAGATGCAGAAAAACCCTTTGACAAAATTCAAACAACCATTTATGATAAAAATTTCTCACCAAAGTGGGTGTAGAGGGAATGTACCTCAATATAAAGAAAGCCACAAATGATATACCCACAGCTAAGATCATACTCAACATTGAAAAGCTGAAAGCTTTTCCTGTGAGATCAGGAACAACACAAGAATGCCCACTATGACCACTTTTATTCCAGGAGCACTGGAAGTCCTATCTACAGCACTTAGGCAATGAAAAGAAGTAAAAGGAATTCAAATTGGAAAGGAAAAAGTAAAACAGTCAATATTTGTTGATAACATGATAATATATATAAAGACTCCATCAAAAACCAGTTAGAATAAATGAATTCAGCAAAGTTGTAAGGATACAAAATTAATATGCAGAAATCAGTTGTGTTTATATACACTAATAGTGAGCTGTTAGAAAGAGAAACTGAGGAGACAATCCATGTGCATATATACATCATATTTTCCTTATTCATTCATCTATTGCTGGGACACTTAGGTTGCTTCTGTATCTTAGCTATTGTAAACAGTGCTGCAATGAACATAGTGGTGCATGTGTCTATTCAACTTAATGCTTTAATTTTCTTCAGATAAATAAAAGTGAAATTGCTAGATCATATATATATATGGTAATGCTATTTTTTAATTTTTTGAGGAATCTCCAAAATATTTTCAATAGTGGCCATACCAATTTATATTCCCATCAAGAGTACATGAGGGTTGCTCTTTCTCCACATATCTCAGTTTAAAAAAGGAAATAATGGCTGATTCATGTCAATGTATGACAAAACCCACTGAAATGTTGTGAAGTAATTAGCCTCCAACTAATAAAAAAAAATAAAAATAAAAATAGAGAGGTAGTAAAAAGCAGTGTTGGAGTAAAATAGTCCTGGCACGGGAGCCTGGCACTGAATGGTTTCTTTTTTCTTTTTCCTTCCTTCTCTATCAGTCAGTGTGCATTTAGCATGTCCTATATGCTCCTAAGTTTTGAGACTGTAGAAATGAAAAAGACAGTTGGGATCCCTGACCCCATGGAGCTTACGTAAATGGGAGGAGGGAAGATAGTAAAGATTTCTGATACTGGGAAGTGCTATTAAAAATGATGTGATTGACTGAAAACTCTGACAGGAAACCACGTTTAGATAAGGTAATCTCTAAGAAGTTATTTGAGGTAAGATATGAAGGATGAAAAAGAGCTGGCTAGGAAGATGAGCTGAGGGAAGTTTCAGACCGGTCATACTGTTTATACTGCAGAATCCCAGAGGCAGAAAAGAGCTTGATATGTTTGGGAAGGAAAGGAGAATATTGTGACTAAAGAAGAATGATAGAGGGGAACTACTGTAGGAGACTGGGGCAGGATGGAGGACCTAGACCATGCAGGATCTTCTAGGTGATAGTCAGGAGCTCAAGTCATATTCCACGAGCAATGGGAAGCCACTGAAGGCTTTAAAACTGGCAAGAGTGATGGTGATGGAGATGAAAGAGGTGAATTTATAGGAACTTTCCTGACGGTCTAGCAGTTGGGAGTCTGTGCTTCCAAAGCAGGGGGCATAGGTTGGATCCCTGGTCAGGGAATCAAGATCCCACATACTCTGTGGCCAAAAAATTTTTTTAAAAGAGGTCGGTTTAAGATAGATTTTGGGTATATACCTAAAAAGACTTGATTATACATTAGCAGTGGAATGTGAAGGAAAGGAGAAATCAAGGATGACTCCAAGATTTTTGTGAGGGAAAGGCTACCCACCAGTATTCTGACCTGGAGAATTCCATGGACTGTATAGACCATGGGGTCACAAAGAGTCAGACACAACTGAGCGACTTTCACTTTCACTTTCATCTGGGTTAGACAATGCTGTCATTTATGGAGACAGGGAAGAGTAAAGGACAGGAACTTTTTAAGATTGGTTATCTTTGAAATACCTATTAGAGATCTGTGTCAAACAAGCAATGCATATATGAGTCATGCATGTTGGTATCTGGGGTGGGAGATACACACTTAGGAATTATCAACACATATAAGGCACTTAGAGAAGGCAATGGCAACCCACTCCAGTACTCTTGCCTGGAAAATCCCATGGATGGAGGAGCCTGGTAGGCTGCAGTCCATGGGGTCACACGACTGAAGAGTTGGACACGACTGAAGCGACTTAGCAGCAGCAGCAGCCTAAGGCACTTAAAGCCACAGGACTGGAAGAGATCATCTGGGTAAAGAAGAGTGCTCAGATCTAAGTCCCAGGCAAGCAACAATTTAAAGATCAGGCAGAAAGGAGCCCGCAAAATATCTTGTCAGTAAAGCAGGAGGAAATCCGGAAAACTTGAGAGTGCTTTAAGAAGTGGCCAGCTTTGTCAACGGTGGAAAGACTGTGCACTTACTGTGTGAGTTTGGGGAAACTGCTTCATGTATCTGACTGAATTTCCTCATAAAGTAAAATGTGGACAAAAATAGTACCACACATATAGTGTTGTTAGAAGTATTTAAAAAAAAAGCAGTATATGCAATGTTCTATGTGTCTGGCATATAGTAAGTGATAAATGGTAGCTTTTATTAGTCTATTGCTGTTGAGTTCTGAAATCTATAAGGGGATATATGCCTTTGGGGGAAGAACATACATTTAGTGGAAAAGTTCTGAATAACAGATATCCAGTTTCATTACATCCTGCAATCATTCTTTACGGTTCCTTTTAGTCTTTGTGTCTTTTAGCTCTGCTGGAATCAGGGCTTAAGATATGAGAATTCCTTCTGCTGTGGATAGTCAAAAGTTGCTATGACAACTGCCTGGAAATAAAAGTCCTGGGCTTTATTTATTTATCTGAGGGTGATGTGCTGAAGAAAGAGGGAAGCAAGATTGCCACAAATGTTGCCTCAGAACGTTTAGAAAAAGGACATGTGAGGGCCATCTTCTCTCCCATACTGTTAATATCCTTTACAATTTGTATAAGATTTACCATCTCTCTCTTTTTCCATAAAGCATTTGAGGTTGTTGACAATATTAAGATACACATAAGTTAAAGCTAAATCAGTAAGATTAAGTACGATTTGAAGGAGAAGTAATCTGTAACAAACATAGAGTAGTGCTATTAACATGGTGCAATAAATTTAACTCCAGGTACTTTGGAAGTCAAAGAAAAACAGAAAACATGATGGTTTAAGGCATGCTTAAATGTCTGCTAAAAGGCAACAGAAAGGTTCATTAGTTCAATTCAGTTTAGTCGCTCAGTCCTGTCTGAGTCTTTGTGCCCCATGAACTGCAGCACACCAGGCCTCCCTGTCCATCACCAACTCCTGGAGCATATTCAAACTCATGTCCGTTGAGTCGGTGATGCCATCCAACCATCTCATCCTCTCTCATCCCCTTCGCCTCCTGCCCCTAATCCCTCCCAGCATCAGGGTCTTTTCAAATGAGTCAGCTCTTCACATCAGGTGACCAAAGTATTGGAGTTTCAGCTTCAACATCAGTCCTTCCAATGAATATTCAGGACTGATCTCTTTTAGGATGGACTGGTTTGATCTCCTTGCAGTCCAAAGAACTCTCAAGAGTCTTCTCCAACACCACAGTTCAAAAGGATCAACTCTTCAGCACTCAGCTTTCTTTATAGTCCAACTCTCACATCCATACATGACTACTGGAAAAACCGTAGCCTTGACTAGATAGACCTTTGTTGGCAAAATAATGTTTTTTAATATGCTATCTAGGTTGATCATAACTTTTCTTCCAAGGAGCAGGCATCTTTTAATTTCATGGCTGCAGTCACCATCTGCAGTGATTTTGGAGCCCCTAAAAATAAAGTCTGCCACTGTTTCCACTGTTTCCCCATCTATTTTCCATGAAGTGATGGGCCCAGATGCCATGATCTTAGTTTTCTGAATGTTGAGTTTTAAACCAACTGTTTCACTCTTCTCTTTCACTATCAGCAAGAGGCTCTTTAGTTCTTCTTCGCTTTCTGTCATAAGGATGGTATCATTTGCATATATGAGGTTATTGATATTTCTCCCGGCAATCTTGATTCCAGATTGTGTTTCATCCAGCCCAGCGTTTCTCATGATGTACTCTGCATTTAAGTTAAATAAGCAGGGTGACACTATACAGCCTTGACGTACTTCTTTTCCTATTTGGAACCAGTCTGTTGTTCAATGTCTAGTTCTAACTGTTGCTTCCTGACCTGCATACAGATTTCTCAAGAGGCAGGCAGGTGGTCTGGTATTCCTGTCTCTTTCAGAATTTTCCACAGTTTGTTGTGAACAACACAGTCAAAGGCTATGGCATAGTCAATAAAGCAGAAATAGATGTTTTTCTGGAACTCTCTTGCTTTTTCGATGATCCAGTGGATGTTGGCAATTTGATCTCTGGTTCCTCTGACTTTTCTAAAACCAGCTTGAAAATCTGGAATTTCATGGTTCATGTATTGTTGGGGCTTGGAGAATTCTGAGGATTAATTTACTAGCATGCAATTGTGTGGTAGTTTGAGCATTCTTTGGCATTGCTTTTCTTTGGGATTGGAACTGACCTTTTCCAGTCCCATTGCCACTGTTGAGTTTTCCAAATTTGCTGGCATATTGAGTGCAGCACTTTCACAGCATCATCTTTTAAGATTTGAAATAGCTCAACTGGAATTCCATCACCTCCACTAGCTTTCTTTGTAGTGGTGCTTCCTAAAGCCCGCTTGACTTCACATTCTGATGTCTGGCTCTAAGTGAGTGATCACACCATCGTGATTATCTGGGTCGTGAAGATCTTTTTTTATAGTTCTTCTGTGTGTTCTTGCCACCTTTTTAAAATATCTAATGCTTCTGTTAGGTCCATACCATTTCTGTCCTTTATTGAGCCCATCTTTTTGTGAAATGTTTCCTTGGTATCTCTAATTTTCTTGAAGAGATCTCTAGTCTTTCCCATTCTATTGTTTTCCTCTATTTCTTGGCACTGATCACTGAGGAAGGCTTTCTTATCTCTCCTTGCTTCTTTGGAACTCTGCATTCAAATGGGAATATCTTTCCTTTTCTCCTTTGCTTTTTACTTCCCTTTTTTTCACAGCTATTTGTAAGGCCTCCTCAGACAACCATTTTGGGTTTTTGCATTTCTTTTTCTTGGAGATGGTCTGGCTCCCTGTCTCCTGTACAGTGTCACAAACCTCTGTCCATAGTTCATCAGGCACTCTATCAGATCTAGTCCCTTAAATCTATTTCTCACTTCCACTGTATAATTGTAAGGGATTTGATTTAGGTCATACCTGAATGGTCTAGTGGTTTTCTCTCCTTTCTTCAATTTAAGTCTGATTTTGACAATAAGGAGTTCATGATCTGAGCGACAGTCAGCTCCTGGTCTTGTTTTTGCTGACTGTATAGAGCTTCTCCATCTTTGGCTGCAAAGAATATAATCGATGTGATTTTGGTGTTGACCATCTGGTGATGTCCATATGTAGAGTCTTCTCTTGTGTTGTTGGAAGAGGATGTTTGCTATGACCAGTGTGTTCTCTTGGAGAAACTCTATTAGCCTTTGCCCTGCTTCATTCCGTACTCCAAGGCCAAATTTGCCTGTTACTCCAGGTGTTTCGTGACTTCCTACTTTTGCATTCCAGTCCCTTATAATGAAAAGGACGTCTTTTTTGTGTGATAGTTCTAGAAGGTCTTGTAGGTCTTCATAGAACCGTTCAGCTTCAGCTTCTTCAGCATTGCTAGTTGGGGCATAGACTTGGGTTACTGTGATATTGAATGGTTTGGCTTGGAAACGAACAGAGATCATTCTGTTGTTTTTGAGATTGCATCTAAGTACTGCATTTCGGACTCTTTTGTTGATTATGATGGCTACTCCATTTCTTCTAAGGGATTCTTTCCCACAGTAGTAGATGTAATGGTCATCTGAGTTAAATTCACCCATTCCAGTCCATTTTAGTTTGCTGAGTCCTAAAATGTCGATGTTCACCCTTGCCATCTCCTGTATGACCGCTTCCAATTTGCCTTAATTTATGGACCTAACATTCCAGGTTCCTATGCAATGTTGATCTTTACAGCATCTGACCTTGCTTCCATCACCAGTCACATCCACAACTGGTTGTTGTTTTTGCTTTGGCTCCATCTCGTCATTCTTTCTGGAGTTATTTCTCCACTGATCTCCAATAGCATATTGGGCACCTACCAACCTGGGGAGTCCATCTTTCAGTGTCCTATCTTTTTGCCTTTTCATACTGTTCATGGGGTTCTCAAGGCAAGAATACTGAAGTGGTTTGCCATTTTCTTCTCCAGTGGACCGCATTTTGTCAGAAGACAATTTTAAACTGATATATATGTTGATACTGTGCAGTAATGATAGTGGCCAGTATTTGCGTACCACGTTACAGTTCATAAAGCACTTTCATGCTTTACAGAAGGTGGTATTATACCATTGTATTTTTTGGATTTTTTAATATTTGCAACAGGTTAACACAGGTAGAGAACTTGAATCATAAATCTTTTCTTTCCAAAACCCTGCTTTTTCTACTATACTGAGGCAAATAACCTTAATTGCAACTAAAAAAAATTTGTGAAATATAACATTCACATAAGTACATAAAATTTCTATACATATTTTAAGAAATAACTGTAAAACAAATATCCATGTAGCCAAAATCAAGTCAAGAAATAGAATACTCCTGGAACTTGAGAACAGCAGTTCCATTTTTGGTCTCAGGACTTCCTTTTAAAAATTATTGAAAGCTTCAATGAGCTTATGTGTATATGTTCTATATCTGGTAATATTTACATTATCAGAAATTAAAACTGAGAATTTTACTTTTTTTTTTTTTTTGAGAATTTTACTTTAAAATAACCATACTAGGTTACTGCACGCTAAGCTAAAAAAAAGTAATGAAAATTAAATATTTGCCAAAACAAAAAATTATCAAGAAGTGTAACATTATTTCACAATTTTTTCCCCAACTCTCTTTCTCATATCTGATTCTGCATTTGGTCTATTGTGAAATGCTGCTTTTGATTTGAGGAGGTTCAGGCAGGCATGTAAATTATTTGGAATTGAAGACAATTATGGCTCAGTAGACTTAGGTAGAACTTTTTCTCTCTCCTTGAACTATATAACACAACTTAGATAGGGGTCTTGTACCAAGAAGAGGTGGTGTGATAGTTTAGTCACTAAGTCATGTCCTATCCCTGCCACCTCATGGGTGGTAGCCTGCCAGGCTTCTCTGTCCATGGGATTTCCCAGGCAAGAATACTGATGTGGGTTGCCAGTACCTTCTCCAGATATTACCAAAAATAACATTTTATTTCCTAAAGACATGCCTACATTACATGGCAAACGACTTTTTACCAAACATCTGTTCTTCTCCTCTTCCTGTGAATTATCTTTCTTCCTTTTGAGACCTCACACCCCTGTCTTCTCCTCATAAGCTCAGAATGGTATATACGCCTTCATTATCTGATTGCTGGAGTGTCTCTCATGTCTTTGTGGGCTTCCCTAAGTACACAATTAAATTTTTCTCCTATTTAGCTGTCTTATGTCAACTTAATATTATGCCAGAGATCAACTTGCCAATATGCGTTGGCAATACCAACGCCTTTGACTATGCCAAAGCCTTTGACTGTGTAGATCACCACAAACTATGAAAAATTCTGAAAGAGACGGGAATACCAGACCACCTGACCTGCCTCTTGAGAAATCTGTATGCAGGTCAGGAAGCAACAGTTAAAACTGTACATTAAACAACAGACTGGTTCCAAATAGGAAAAGGAGTACGTCAAGGCTGTATAGTGTCACCCTGCTTATTTAACTTAAATGCAGAGTACATCATGAGAAACGCTGGGCTGGATGAAACACAATCTGGAATCAAGATTGCCAGGAGGAATATCAATAACCTCGGATATGCAGATGACACCGTCCTTATAGCAGAAAGTGAAGAAGAATTAAAGAGCCTCTTGCTGATAGTGAAAGAGAAGAGTGAAACAGTTGGCTTAAAGCTTAACATTCAGAAAACTAAGATCATGGCCTCCGGTCCCATCACTTCATGGAAAATAGATGGGGAAACAGTGGAAACAGTGGCAGACTTTATTTTTAGGGGCTCCAAAATCACTGCAGATGGTGACTGCAGCCATGAAATTAAAAGATGCCTGCTCCTTGGAAGAAAAGTTATGATCAACCTAGACAGCATATTAAAAAGCAGAGACATTACTTTGCCAACAAAGGTCCATCTAGTCAAGGCTACGGTTTTTCCAGTAGTCATGTATGGATGTGAGAGTTGGCCTATAAAGAAAGCTGAGCACTGAAGAATTGATGCTTTTGAACTGTGGTGTTGGAGAAGACTCTTGAGAGTTCCTTGGACTGCAAGGAGATCCAGCCCAGTCCATCCTAAAAGAGATCAGTCCTGAATATTCATTGGAAGGACTGATGTTGAAGCTGAAACTCCAATACTTTGGTCACCTGATGTGAAGAGCTGACTCATTGGAAAAGACCCTGATGCTGGGAAAGACTGAAGGTTGGAGAAGGGGATGAGAGAGGATGAGATGGTTGGATGGCATCACTGACTCAATGGACATGAGTTTGAGTAAGCTCTGGGAGTTGGTGATGGACAGGGAGGCCTGGTGTGCTGCAGTCCATGGGGTTGCAAAGAGTCAGACATGACTGAGCAACTGAACTGAACTGAACTGAACTGAACTGAACTGAATATTAGGCCAGCCAAAGAACCTAGAATAGACAAAGGGGAAAGTTTTCTGCCCCAGAGCATTAAATTATATAAAGAAAATCTGGCTCCACACAGACATGCAGTTGGAAAAGGGGCCTGGGTATTTTAGTGGCCTTTTCAAATAGCTGTGGATAGTCTTTGTACTATACCAGCACTCTGCAGGTAGTTTTTTAAAGGCTAGTTGTAATACAGAATCTAAAACTGCACCATATTCTGTGACATTAAAATCAGCTGGTCTAAGTTGTTCCTTCAGTGGCTCTGTCTCCCATACATGATTTGGTAACATTATTCACTGTTCATTTGGAAAATATAGCTTCACTGAGTTATGCAGATTTTCAAAATTTTAACACATCTTATTGTATCATGGAAGAAAAATACATTCACCAATATCTCTACCAATCTGACCACATACATCTTTAAGCATTGGTATGTAATCAAGCTCATGATGGTAGATGCAAGTTTTCCAAATTTCTAGTTTTCACTTACAAGCTCAAATTTTGTCATTGGCAACAAATTTATCACTAATTTTCCTTAGAGTGACTGGCACACTTTTTGAGAAAATGTTTCCCAAATACCCAAGTCTGAATAACTTTTGCCAGCATTCTTTCAAATTAAAATGGTGTTCCATAAAAAGTGTCGGGTTCAGCAACTCAATTGCACAAGTGCTTTTCCTTGTCACAGCCACTGTCCTTAGGGTATGCAGCTGAGTGCTTTATGTTCTCAAAGTGTGGTCTCCATACCAGCACCCTCAGTATCACCTGGGAACTTGTTCAAAATACAAATTATTGGGTCCCACGCAAGACCTACAGTGTTTTACCATCTTCCAGGTGATTCCGATTTCCCTCTGAATTTTGAGAACCACTGCTTCAGTTTTCGAGCAGTGGTTCTCAGGGTTGCTCACACATTAGAATCACCTGTGTAACTTAAACTCTCCACTGCCCAGTTACTTTTTTTACAATCATGATTTATCTTTTTGGCTGCACTGCACGTGGGCTCTTCTCTGGTTGCAACAAGCGGGGGCTACTCTTCATTGAGGTGGGAAGGCTTCTCACTGCCGTGGCTTCTCTTGTTCACCTACAGCACAGGCTGTAGGGTGCACAGGCTTTAGGCATGCAGGCTTCAGTAGTTTTGGCACGAGGGCTCAGTAGTTGTGGCACATGGGGTTAGTAGCTCTGAAGCATGTGGGATCTTCCTGAACCCAGGGATCTTCCAGGGATCGAACCGATGTCCCCTGCATTGGCAGGCAGATGCTTTACCACTGGACCACCAGGGAGGACCCATAGTTACTCTTGACCAATTAAATCCGAAGGGTGGGACCCAGATATCAGTATTTTCAAGTTCCCCTGATAATTCCAACATGCAGCCACTGCCTTTGAGTGTCGTTCCCACACAGTTCTCAGCTGTTTCTTGTCTGGTGCTGGGTAGTTGGCTGTTGAAAATAGAGCTCTCTGACAAGTTCCTGAAGCATTAATAGCTAGCCTGCTGCTCTTTGGAGAAAAATCAATTTGTCTTCAGAACCATTTTCCCATCTTGAATAGTTAGGAAATCCCAAATGATGAACAAGAAAATATCCTGGGAGGACTTGAGAATACTTTGAATTGTTAAGCCTCTCTTTTAGGAAAGTGGAAATCCTGGCAGGTCTGGTGAAATATCTGCTTTGGTTACTGTTGAAGTTCCCCATTCAGCTGCCACGGCTTGCTTTTCTCCATAGCCTCCATTTCCCCATAGACTGTCTTAGATTAGCAGATGTCACCCTTATTGGACTCAATATTCCCATTTTAGAATAAGTATTTTTAACCATCTTCAAATGAAACACAAACATAATGCAATCAATGCTCTCACTGTATTACAAAGGGTAAATAAATTCAGGTTACTTTATAATAAAACTACATATTGAAATATGTAAATACTTGGGGGAAAATGGCAAATGTAATTTGGCAAATTTAAATGTACATGCAAATTTCAGGTAGTCTGCATATATATTCTATGAAAATTTTTATTATGATAAATTTCAAACATATGCTAAAGTAGAGTGACTAGGATTGTGGTATTTTGATTTATAATAAGAAACATATTTTGTCTTTGTCTCATTTCTGGCATTGTTGTTGTTCAGTTGCTATGTCATGTCCAAGTCTTTCTGTTCCCATGGACTGCAGTATTCCAGGCTTCCCTGTCATTCACTGTCTCCCAGAGTTTGTCCAGATTCATGTCCATTTCTGTTACACAGCTCTTAAAACTCTTGGAATTTCTTAAGAGAGCATCAAAACTGATTCGAGTAATGGAACTTCTAGTCTTACTCCTCCCCCACCTCTGGGTAGGACAGAGGGGCTAGAGTTTGAATCTGTTGGCAATGACCAATGATCAGTCATGCCTATGTAATGCAGCCTCCATAGAAACCCAAAAGGATGAGGTTCCGAGAGATTTTGGGTTGGCGAACACACAGAGATCTGGGGAGAGTGGTGTACTCTGAGAGGGCATGGAAGCTCTGTGACCTTCACTCCAAGCTTCCCCCATGCATCTCTTCCATCTGGCTATTCTTGAATTACATCCTTTTATAATAAACCAGTAATCTAGTAATTAATCTTTATTTTCTTGGGCTCCAAAGTCACTGGAGATGGTGACTGCAGTCATGAAATTACAAGATTCTTGCTCCTTGGAAGAAAAGCTATGACAAACCTAGACAGCACAGACATTACTTTGTTGACAAAGGTCCATCTAGTCAAAGCTATGGTTTTTCCAGTAGTCATGTTTGTATGTGAGAGTTGGACTGTAAAGAAAGTTGAACACTGAAGAATTAATGCTTTTGAACTGTGGCGTTGGAAAAGACTCTTGAGAGTTCCTTGGACTGTAAGGAGATCTAACCAGTCAATCCAAAAAGAAATCAGTCAGTTCTAAATATTCATTGGAAGGACTGATTCTAAAGCTGAAACTCCAATACTGATGTGAAGAACTGACTCCTTGGAAAAGACCCTGATGCTGGGAAAGATTGAAGGCGGGAGGAGAAGGGAATGACAGAGGATGAGATGGTTGGATGGCATCACTGACTCGATGGACATGAGTTTGAGTAAGCTCTGGGAGTTGGTGATGGACAGGGAAGCCTGGTGTGCTGCAGTCCATGGGGTTGCAAAGAGTCTGACATGACTGAGTGACTGAACTGAAATGAATCTAATAAGTAAAATATTTCTCTGAGTTCTATGATTCTCCCAAGCAAATTAATTGACTCTGATGAAGGGGTCATGAGAACCTCCAATCTATTAATAGAGCTACATAGTCAGAAGTACAAGTGGTAACCTGGGTTTGTGATTGGCATCTGAAGGAAGCGAGTTTGCTCAGTCTTGAGCAACTCGGCCTTTAACCTGCTGTCTCTAGGTAGACTGTGTCAGAATTGAGTTGAATTGTAGGCCACTCAGCTAGAGTCTGGAGAATTGCTTGGTGTACCCACTGTACACCATTGAAATTGGGTTCAGAATCATATTAAGTATAATGGACCACTTTGTACTTATCACAACCCAGTTTCAACAGTGATCAATTATAAACAGCCAATTGTTTTCATCCTTACCAGTGCTATTTAAATGTAGTCCCTGGACCAGCAGCATCAGTCTCACCTAAGAGATTGTTAGAAATGCAAATTCATTGGCCTTACCTCAGACCATTGTACAGGACCATTGTAACACTGCACAGGAGGTGGTGATCAAAACCATCCCCAAGAAAAAGAAATGCAGAAAGGTAAAATGGTTGTCTGAGGAGGCCTTACAAATAGCTGAGAAAAGAAGAGAAGTGAAAGCAAAGGAGAAAAGGAAACATATATCCATCTGAATGCAGAGTTCCAAAGAATAGCAAAGAGAGTTAGAAAGCCTTCCTAAGTGAACAATGCAAAGAAATAGAGGAAAACAATAGAACAGGAAAGACTAGAGATCTCTTCAAGAAAATTAGAGATACCAAGGGAACATTTCATGCAAAGATAGGCATAATAAAGGACAGAAACGGCATGGACCTAACAGAAGCAGAAAATATTAAGAAGAGGTGGCAAGAATACACAGACGAACTACACAAAAAAGATCTTCATGTCCTAGATAACCACAATGGTGTGATCACTCAACTATAGCCAGACATCTTGGTGTGTGAGGTCAAGTGGGCCTTAGGAAGCATCACTATGAACAAAGCAAGTGAAGGTGATGGAATTCCAGTTGAACTATTTCAAATCTTAAAAGGTGATCCTGTGAAAGTGCTGCATTCAATATGCCAGCAAATTTGGAAAACTCAGGAGTGGTCACAGGACTGGAAAAGGTCAGTTTTCATTCCAGTCCCAAAGAAGGGCAATGCCAAAAAATGCTCAAACTACCGCACAATTACACTCATTTCACATGCTGGCAAAGTAATGCTCAAAATTCTCCAAGCTAAGTTTCAACAGTACGTGAACTGAGAACTTTCAGATGTTCAAGCTGAATTTAGAAAAGGCAGAGGAACCAGAGGTCAAATTGCCAACATGTGTTGGATCATAGAAAAACGTAAGAGAACTCCAGAAAATCATCTACTTCTGGTTCATTGACTACGCTAAAGCCTTTGACTGTGTAGATCCCAACAAACTTCAGAAAATTCTTAAAGAGTTGGGAGTTACCGACTACCTTACCTGCCTCCTGAGAAACCTGTATGCAGATCAAGAAGCAACAGTTAAACCAGACATGGAACAGCAGACTGGTTCCAAATTGGGGAAGGAGTATGTCAAGACTGTATACTGTCACCCTACTTATTTAACTTATATGCAGAGTACATCGGAGGCTTCCCTGATCGATCAGTTGGTAAAGAATCTGCCTGCAATGCAGGAGACCCTGGTTCAATTCCTGGGTCAGGAAGATCCACTGGAGAAGGAATAGGCTAACCATTCCAGTATTCTTGGACTTCCCTCATGGCTCAGCTGGTAAAGAATCCACTTAAACTGTGGGAGACCTGGGTTCGATCCCTGGGTTGGGACGATCCCCTGGAGAAGGGAACGACTACCCATTCCAGTATTCTGGCCTGGAGAATTCCATGGAGTGTGTAGTCCATGGATTCACAAAGAGTTGGACACTACTGAGCGATAATATTGATTGATAGAGTAAATCAAGCAAAATGCTGGGCTGGATGAAGCACAAGCTAGAATCAATATTGCTGGGAGAAATATCAATAACCTCAGATATGCAGATGACACCACCCTCATGGCAGAAAGCAAAGAGAAACTAAAGAGCCTCTTGATGAAGGTGAAAGAGGAGAGTAAAAAAGCTGACTTAAACTCAACCTTCAAAAAAGTAAAATCATGGCATCTGGTCCCATCACTTCATGGTAAGTAGATGGGGAAACAAGGGAAACAATGACAAACTTTATTTCTTGGGCCCTCAAAATCACTGCAGATCATGACTGCAGCCATGAAATTATAAGACACTTGCTCCATGGAAGAAAAGCTATGACAAACCTAGACAGTGTATTAAAAAGCAGAGACATTACTTTGTGGACAAAGGTCCATCTAGTCAAAGCTATGGTTTTTCCAGTAGTCATGTATGGATGTGAGAGTTGGACCATAAAGAAGGCTGAGCACTGAAGAATTGATGCTTTTGAACTGTGGTGTTGGAGAAGACTCTTGAGAGTCCCTTGGACGGCAAGGAGATCCAATCAGTCCATCCTCAAGGAAATCAACCCTGAATATTCATTGGAAGGACTGATGCTGAAGCTGAAGTTTCAATACTTTGGCCACTTGATGAGGAAAGCTGACTCATTGAAAAAGATCCTAATGCAGTGAAGGCAGGAGGAGAAGGGGACGACAGTGGACGAGATGGTTGCATGGCATCACAGACTCCATTGATGTGTCTGAGCAAGCTCTGGGAGATGGTAAAGGACAGGGCAGTCTGGTGTACTGCAGTCCATAGGGTTGCAAAGAGTCAGACACGACTGAGCAACTGAACAAGAATTACCTCAGACCACTGAATCAGAATCTGAGGTTGGGCCCAGGAATTTGTGTTTTAATAATCTTTTGAGCTGATTTGTAGGTCCACTGAAGTTTGAGAACCACTGATCTACATAACATTCCCCACCTCTCTGATTACTATTTTCCACCTTCCCAGATTATTTAAGGCAAAGCCAGATAACATTCAGACATATTATTTTAATTAAATCTATTATTAAAATTAATATTTTATTAAAAAACCCATAATCGCACACCATTGTCAGCTAACAAAAGTCCTAATTCCTAAATATCAGCAAATATTGAGAGTTTTACATTTTCTCAGATGCTCATATGTCTTTTTATACTTGATTTGTGTGAAGCAGTTCAAACACTGCCTTAGGTTGATATGTCTCTCAAATCTCTCTTAATCTATGATGATTTTTCTCCTTTTTCATTTTCTGCCATTTATTTGGTAAAGGAACTGAATCACTTGTGACAGAGTTTCCAACATTCAAGATTTTGCTGATTCTGCCCCATGTTATTATTTTGTTACATTTCTTTTACTTCTATATTTACTGTAATCTAGCTGTTAGCTCTTGGCTTCCCTCGTGACTCAGCAGTAAAGAACTGCCTGCAGTGCAGGAGTCTCTGGTTCAGTCCCTGGGTTGGAAAGATCCCCTTGAGAAGAAAATGGCAACCCACTCCAGTATTCTTGCCTGAGAAATCCCATGGACAAAGGAGCCTGGCAGGCTACAGTCCACTGGTCACAAGAGTGACAACTTAGCTACTAAACTATCAGCTAGTAGATCTAGAGGCTTGGAGCATAGTCATGTTTGATTTTTTTTTTTGTCAGGAGTATTTCACAGGTGGTGCTATGTCCTTGTTGCATCACAGCAGAAAGCACATCAATATCTGGTTGTTTTTCTTTTTCTGATGTAAAGGTTGATTAATGGGTTCAAATGTTGACAGCATGGTCTGTCCTGTATCAGTGTTTCTCAGTAGCCTTTCACCTAATGGTCTTAGCAGACACTAATGATCATGGCCTCTGCTCATTATTTCATTTAGAGATGCAAAATGGAAATATTCTAATTTTTATATTTTCTTCATTTGTTACTTGAAATTAAAACTCTCTCTTCAAATATTTGGCCATGAAGGGCAATATAAGTGCTCAATTTAACTCCCTTTTCTTTCTAAACTAGTCCTTATGAATTTACACTCTAAGTTCCTACTTTTGAATATCATTATATACTTACAGATTTTAATATATTTGACATTTTTAACTCACTTCAGTCATAATTCATTATGATGCTTAAACTGTCCTCTTTGGCCAGAAGAAAGCAAGAATGGAGGTGCAGGAGGCTAAGGGCTGTCATTGCAATAAAAAGGTACAGTATGTTGCTCAGTTCCTGAATTTGAGCCAGTTTTCAGATTTAGAATCTACTGACTATAAAGTGTCTGGATCCTTGGGAGAAGGACTCTGCAGCATTGTGCATACTATATTGTAATGATTTCTTCAGTCATTCCCCAAAGGGATCCAGGGTATTTACTTAAGGCATTTACGATGAGGAAAGGGTAGTGACCAGTCATTTCAAGGAGCTTTGGAGCGAGGCTCTAATTGTTTTGATAACCGGAGACCCAAAATGTCATCATCGCTCTTGTTAGAGCAGGGGATTACAGAAGCAGCTAATAGAGTCCTAGCTAAAGTCTGGTTTACAGAGAATTCACTGGGTCTGCAGACTTACCTGCTGGTCATTTCCCTGGTCCCTGGGTATGTAATTCCAATAGACATAATTAGCAGTTGAAGTACTAGGTTGTTAGGTTGTTGGGTAGGAGCTGCCATAGTGAAGAAGAGCAACTAGAGGCCTTTGTTTTTTGTTTGTTTGTTTTTCCATTTATTTTTATGAGTTGGAGGCTAATTACTTTACAATATTGTAGTGGTTTTTGCCATACATTGACATGAATCAGCCACGGAGGCCTTTAAAATCGTTCTTCAGCCCAGCTAAGATAATGAAAACTTACACTGTGTCCCAGAGGAGATGGTGGTATTTAGTGTTGCTCTGGATCCCACAGAGTGATGGAGACTACCACAGCAAGCTCAGCCAAGTAGTAGTCTCAATTCAAGCTGAGTTGGACATGCTATCATTGCTAGGGCAGATTAGTAAGGCCTTAGGTACATGTTATGTGACTGTTGATTTGGTGAATGCATTTTTTTATATTCCAATCAAAAATAAGAATAAGAAGCAGTTTACATTGATGTGAAAGAGGTAACTTATTTCCAGCTTCATCCAAGGACTATGTTACCTCTTCTAACCCCTATTTTAATACAGTCTGAAGGGATCTGGACTGTCTGGACACCCTGCAGAACGTCACATTGATATATTACACCTATAATATACTGATGGGTAGGATGAGCAATAGGTGGCTTGTATCCTAGAGGCCTCAGTAAGATACATGCATCCAGAGGGTAGGAGATAAACCTTAAGAAGGTTCAGGGATCTGCCACCGTGGTATGTCTCATATGATCTTATTTATTATCAACTTGTTCTCCTGTTTACAGGCAAAGGTTTCTAAGTAAAGTGTCATTTTTATTTCCTTTCTAGAGAGAGTCAGAGATACAGAGGGAGAGAAACTGCTGTGAATGTTATAGTTAGCTGGCAGTCTTCTAGTGCTATACCTTGGGAACTCACAGCAATTATGTTATAGCCTCGTGCTCCCTGAACTGCTTCGCATCAAGACTGAGCACAGCCCTGGTATTAGAGCCAGGCCACGCCCACCCAAATGGGGAACCCTTCAAATGGTCAGTCTTTGTTTGGAGGCTCCTCATTGGTCTAGCCAAGACTTCTCAGAGAGGAATGGCAGCTCTTTGTTGTTTCATAGGTAGCAGAACTGCATCAGCCTAAGGGCACTCCTGGCCTCCTGCCTCCTCTTTCTTTTTTTGCTTAATAGCTATTTTCCCCAACAAATCTCTTGATGTCTCCTTTTCCATGGAACTGGACTGATCAAAGTCATATGTATTGCAGGATATTTAGCATCCCTGGCTTTACCCACAAATGCTGGTGGTATTGTCCCCATCTTGAGGTAACTAATGACACCTTCACAGATTACCAAAATGCTTCTATTGAGAACCACTCAAGAACATAGTCATCTAGATCACAAAACTTTAGCTCGAAAAACTGTTCAGGTGAAACAATTAGGAAACAGAAAAGTTTAACCTTTTCTCCCTCTCCTACAGTGCCTTCATCTTCTTTTCATTTTCTAATCTCTCAATTGAAACTGATACAACTTGAATAGTGGGGTTTTAAGGACCAAAGAGGCTGTACAGCCACAGAATTTAGGAAAAAATATTAGGAAATGATCACCTTCTGAAACTGAAGCTAAAGAGAAAAATCAGTTATGATAGATGAAATTAGCTCCTGTATAAGTAATCTGCTCTTGGAATTGGCTGCAAACGTATTGCTCTTGTGATTATAATGCTTTCCAAGTTTCCATCAAGTCACAAGGATATAGTCTCGGGAAGACATTCTTGGAATGTGGAGGGATTGTGGAGTAGTCAGTAGTAGGTAGCACCATCTGAAAAAGATCCACGAATTTTAGTGTAGTTGACAAGTCTGTAGCAGAGATCAATTTCACTTTTAATTCAACAAATATTCATCTAATTATTTATTGCCTACTATGCCCCAAGTATTATATATTAAGCACAGAACATACAATAGTAAACAGAACATGATTTTTTTGTTTTTGTTTGTTGGCAAAGTTGCTTCAGTCATGCCCAACTCTTTGCGACCCTGTGAACCATAGCTCGCCAAGCTCCTCTGTCCATGGGATTCTCCAGGCAAGAATACTGGAGTGGGTTGCTATGCTCTTTTCCAGGGACCTTCCCCACCCAGGGATTGAACCTGGGTCTCTTACATCTCCTGCACTGGCAGACGGGTTCTTTACCACTAGCACCACCTGGAAAGCCCCATGGTCCTTCCCCCTAAAGAACTTATTATCTGGAGAATGCATTCTCAATGGGCAAAAAACCTTCCATATTACAGTGGTTTGTGGCCCTCCAGTACATAAACAGGTATACAGGATATCTGTGGTTTAAGATCTCATATGGGATGGGAGTAAAATTAGGGTAAAAATGTCTAAAATGGCTTCTTAGGTCAATCATGAAACTAAAGTTAACCTGATGTAAAGGAGGAAAAAGAGAAAAAAACAAATAAGATGAAAGAAAACAAGAAGGAAAAGTAGCGTTATGAAAGAGAAATAGGAAAGAGGAGAAGAGAAATAAGGTATGTGAAATTTTAAGAATACAAAAATAGTTCTGTCTACCACTGAGCCATATGACATACAACTTCTTTTCCTTGACATTCTGAAATACAAGCTTATTCCTCTACGTTATTTCTGGCTTTGGCAACAAAGCATTAAATGTGAAAAGCAATACTGGAATGCCTGCTTTTCATCAAAAGAATTCCCATATCCTAAATCACTCATTCTTAATCAAATATTCCACGTCCTCACTTCTCTCATTTAAAATTTAAACTTATAAAACTATTTTCTATTAGGTTCCTAAGGACCCTGTTATTCCACTTATGTACACGTAATGTGAACTTTGTTAGCTCCATGATTATCAAAGCCTTCATTATTATAGCCATTATTTCTTTATCTGCCATAGTAAACAAAGACATTTGTTATCACTTGATAGCTTATCAAGCTTTTCTGTAGTTTGGATTTACCCCTCTGGACCGTATTCTTTCCTCTGTTCTGAATATGGGTGCACCAAACAACTTTATGATTAGTATATTTTTTGGATATCTTGATATAAGGAAGAAAGCGACCTTGCTAGCAGACATTGGTATTTCAGTTAATAAATTCATCTTTATTAGCACCTTAAAATGTTTATATCTATTTTATTGTGATATAATTAACACAGACTTCCCAAGTGGCTCAGTTGTAAAGAATCCACCTGCCAAGCAGGAGACACAGGTTTGATCCTTGAATCAGGAAGATCCCCTGGAGAAGGAATGGCAACCCACTCCAATATTCTTGTCTGGAAAATCCCATGGACAGAGGGGCCTGGTGGGCTACAGTCTATGATGTTGCAAAGATTTGGACACAACTGATCACGTACATGCATGTAGCATTCCACTGTCTGGATGTACCAGTTTATCAGTTCACCTGTTGAAGGATATCTTGGTTGCTCCCAAATGTTAGCAATTATGAATAAAGCTGCTAAAACATATGTGTGCAGGTTTTAATGGGAACATAAGTTTCCCATTCTTTTGGATAAATACCAGGAAGTGCAATTGCTGGATCATATGGTAACAGTTTGTTTTCTAAGAAACCACCAAACTGTCCTCCAAAGAGTTTCTAACATTTTGCATTCCCATCAGCAGTGAATGAGAGTTTCTGTTGTTCCACATCCTTGTCAATATTTGGTGTTAACAGTATTCTGAATTTTGGCCATTCTAATAGGTGTGTAGAAGTATCTCATTGTTCTACTTTGCATTTCATGATGATTTGTGATGTGGACCATCTTTTCATATACTTATTTGCCATCTGTTTATCTTCTTTGTTGAAGTGTCTGTTAAGGTTTTTGGCTGATTTTAAAATCAGATTATTTTCTTATTATTAAATTTTAAAGATTCTTCGTATATTTTGGATAATAGTGCTTTATCAGGTGCATCTTTTGTGAATGTTTTCTCCAGTCTGTGGCTTGTTTTCTAATTTTCTTGACATTGTCTTTTGCAGGGCATAGTTTTTAATTTTAATGAAGTCCAATTTATCAATTATCTCTTTCATGGATGATGTCTGGTGTTTTATCTAAAAAGGCATCACCAGTTACAAAATAAATGAATCATGGGGATGGAATGCATAGTATGGGGAATAAACTCCAGAATATTGTACTAACTTTTGTGTGGTGACAGATGGTAACTAGATTTATTATGGTGATCATTTTGTAATGTATAGAAATACTGAATCACTATGTTGTGCATCTAGAACTAACACAAGTGTTGTAGGTTAATTATACTTAAAAATAAATATGAAAATAAAATTTTAAAAAGACATCACTATACCCAAAGTAATCTAGGTTTTCTCCTATGTTATCTTTTAGGAGTTTTATAGTTTTGTGTTTTACATTTAGGTCTGTGATTCGAGTTAATTTTTGTTAAGGATATAAGGTTTGTGTCCAGAATCATATTTTTGCATGTGGATGTCCAGTTGTTCTAGCAGCATTTGTTTAAGTGACTATCTGCTCCATTGTGTTGTTTTTGCTTACTTGTCAAAGGTTGATTAAGTTAATGGGTGTCTGTTTCTGGGCTGCCTATTCTGCTGCATTGATCTATTTGTCTATTAATTTACTAATTACTGTAGCTTTAGTCCTTCAACTTTGTTCTCAGACATTTCATTTTGGTTTGCTAACTGTATGCATACTTGTGTAACCACAGCAAAATATAGATCCTTTCCGTTACTCCTGAAAATTCTCTTATATCTACCTTGCCATTGTCCTGTGCAGCCAACTTTTGATGCCAGATTAGTATTGTCTTTCTTGGATTTCACATAAATAGAATCATATAGCACACACTCTACTGGGTCTGGCCTCTTCTTTAACTAAGATATCTGTGAGATTTATCCATGTTGTTAGGCATACTGGCTATTTGTTTTTATGGCTGTGTTGTATTCTATTGTATGGGGCTTCCCAGGTGGCACTAGTGGTAAAGAACCTACCTGCCAATGCAGGAGATATGAGGCATGGGTTCAATCTCTGGATAAGGTCCCCAGGAGGAGAAAATGGCAACCCACTCCAGTATTCTTGCCTGGAGAGTCCCATGGGCAGAGGAGCCTGGTGGGCTAAGTCCGTAGGGTCTCAGAGTCAGACAAAGACATGACTGAAGCGACTTTGCATGCAAGCACATGCATTCTATTGTATAAATATATGATTTGCTTATCTATGCTCCTGTTGATGTACATTTGGGTTGTTTCTAGTTTTTAGTTATTATGAATTAGGTTGCTTTAAACTTTGTCTTTTTGTGAACATTTTCATTTCTCTTTGATAACTATCTAAAACTGAAACTGCTGGGTCATGAATAGGTTAGACGAATATTTAACTATAAACAAACTGCCAAGAAGTTTTTCAAAGTGTTTTTACTATTATAAACTCACACCAGCAATGTATGAATTCTAGCTGGTTCAAATTCTAATATTTGTGTTATTGTTAGACTTTGATTTTAGTGCATGTAATGGAATCTCATCATGGTTTTAATTTGCATTTCCCTAATGATACTAAGGTCAGTTTTCATTCCAATCCCAAAGAAAGGCAATCTCAAAGAATGCTCAAACTACCGCACAATTGCACTCATCTCACACGCTAGCAAAGTAATGCTTAAAATTCTCTAAGCCAGGCTTCAGCAATACATGAACCATGAACTTCCAGATGTTCAAGCTGGTTTTAGAAAAGGCAGAGGAACCAGAGATCAAATTGCCAGCATCCGCTGGATCATCAAAAAAGCAAGAGAGTTCCAGAAAAACATCTATTTCTGCTTTATTGACTATGCCAAAGCCTTTGACTGTGTGGATCATAATAAACTATGGAAAATTCTGAAAGAGATAGGCATACCAGACCATCTGACCTGCCTCTTGAGAAACCTATATGCAGGTCAGGAAGCAACAGTTAGAACTGAACATGAAACGACAGACTGGTTCCAAATAGGAAAAGGAGTATGTCAAGGCTGTATATTGTCACCCTGCTTATTTAACTTATATGCAGAGTACATCATGAGAAATGCTGGACTGGATGAAGTACAAACTGGAATCAAGATTACCGGGAGAAATATCAATAGTCTCAGATATGCAAATGACACCACCCTTATGGCAGAAAGTGAAGAGGAACTAAAAAGACTTGAAGAAAGTGAAAGAGGAGAGTGAAAAGCTGGCTGAAAGCTCAACATTCAGAAAACCAAGATCATGGCATCTGGTCCCATCACTTCATGGGAAATAGACGGGGAGACAGTGGAAACAGTGGCAGACTTTATTTTTTTGGGCTCCAAAATCACTGTGGATGGTGACTGCAGCCATGAAATTTAAAAGACGCTTACTCCTTGGAAAGAAAGTTATGACCAACCTAGATAGCATATTAAAAAGCAGAGACATTACTTTGCCAACAAAAGTCCATCTAGTCAAGGCTATGGTTTTTCCAGTGGTCATGTATGGATGTGAGAGTTGGACTGTGAAGAAAGCTGAGCGCCGAAAAATTGATGCTTTTGAACTGTGGTGTTGGAGAAGACTCTTGAGAGTCCCTTGGACTACAAGGAGATCCAACCAGTCCATCCTGAAGGAGATCAGTCCTGGGTGTTCATTGGAAGGACTGATGCTGAAGCTGAAACTCCAATACTTTGGCCACCTCATGCGAAGTGTTGACTCATTGGAAAAGACCCTGATGCTGGGAGGGATTGGGGGCAGGAGGAGAAGGGGACGACAGAGGATGAGATGGCTGGATGGCATCACCGACTCGATGGACTTGTGTTTGAGTAAACTCCGGGAGTTTGTGATGGACAGGGAGGCCTGGCATGCTGCGATTCACGGGGTCTCAGAGAGTCAGATATGACTGAGCAACTGAACTGAATGATGCTAAACTGTACTTTAGGGGTAAAAAGAAACTTATGTACTATGGACAAATTTTCATATAAACAGAGATTTACATCATCATTTTTAGCAGCTCAGGGGTTTCTGTATGTAGGTATCATATATTTAACTAGTGTCCTAGTGATGGTACTTACACTGTTTCTAGAAGCATATATTGTAAAAAGGGAGTGAGGAACATCCTTGTAAATGTTTTATTTTCTTTAGTGTGTATGACTAGAAAATGAGATTGCTGGGGCAAAGGCTAATGCTTATGTTAAATTTTGATAAATATTGGTGTGCCAATTTCAATTTCACACCAATAATGCATGACAGTAATTGCATCCCCATTCCACTGTGTACACTGACAAAAAGGATGTTTGCAACTTGAACATCTTTTCATTTGTTAGTTAGATGTTTGTTTTTCTTGGTTTAAGAAAGTCCTGTTGATATCCTTTGCCAATTTTATTGTGTTGTTTTAAAATTGATATTCTATGAGCTTTTTATTAGGAATCTTTTTCCTTCTTTTTTCACATGATACACATTGATTTTCCACTGGTTATTATTTGTGTGTAGATTACAATCTTTATTTGGTTAATTTTTATCATTTTTTTCTTTTATGGTTTCTGGTTCTTGTTTCATACTTAGAAAAGGCCTTTCTCAACTCAGAATTATTTCAGTTTCCTTAATTTTCTTGTAGTATTTTTATGGTTTCATTCTTTACATTTAAATTCTTGATTCATCTGGTATTTAACAAATATAATAGTTGAATAGCCTGTCCCCAATATTTAGTCATTCCTCAGATAATCTTTTTCCCACTGACGAATGATTTGTAACATATAGTTTATTGATACCACTGAGACTTCTGCAGTCAGACTGACTGACTTCATCAGTCACCAGTAAAGGCTCTGGGTAATGTTGTAAAATCAAGATAATAATAATTGCATCTATCTTACAGAAAGTGAAATAAGATAATCTGAAAAGGGACTCCAGTAGTTGACATGTAATTGCTCAGAGGATGTGAACTACTATTATTGATATGTACACAGCAGTTCACTTATGGATTCTGTATTTTGTTCCCTGATAAATCTCCCACAACTGTGTGATCCATTAACATCTATTACCCGTCCCTCAGTCCCATCTAATGACTCCTCTTTCCTCATTTTCACAAAAAAGGTCCTAATCTCAGTTGCTTTTCTAATCATAATTAGAGCTCGAAAATGTTAACCTTGGGGAGGGGAGGGGAGTGGAGGGGATAAGCGGGGCTACACAGGGTCGTGACAGTTAAAACCCAAGCTCGGGGGAATCGGAGGGGGAAGGCTGGCAGCATTTCTCCTACTTCCTGTTCTGAAAGGCTGAAGTCCTACCTTATTTCAGCCCTTGGCCTATAACTGACATTCTCAAAACCTAGAATTTGTCTTCCAACTCTAGTTTACCACCTAGAGACAAACCGTTCACAATGGTACCCCAGTGGGCCCTGAACTTGAGGTGGTGACACGTTTAGAGGTCTGGAGCGGGCGGCGAGGGGGACTGGCGCCTGGGCCCGGGTTCTGACCTGGCCGTTTCCTCCGGGCAGGCTGCGCCGGCTCCCCACTCGTGGGCGGAGGCCCCACGGCCGACGTAAGGCAGCGACTTCGAGACTCTAAATCTGCACGGTCGGGCACGAAGGCAGGCGGCGGTGGCGCCAGGACCACCACCCGAGCCCTAAGACAGGAAAAAAGTGTGTGAAGAGCCTGGCCGAGCGCACAAGCGGGAAGCAGGAAGAAAGCGCCGGAGGAGCTGCGTGGGGAGGAGGCGAGGAAGCGCGGCTTCCCGCTCAACTGCGCGCTTCACTCTGGCTCCCTGAAGCAAGTGCCGGCCCCGGACTGTGCGTTCCTTTCGCCTCTGGGGGTCTTGGCGACTCTGAGGCCTCTCGGGGCGCCGCCCGGACCTGGCGTTCCCGCGGTTGTCGGCCTCAGCTCCCGCGTCAGGCAGCTCGTCTCCTCCCTCTAACGGCCTCCGGCCGCGGCCGGCGTCCGCGGCGAGGGTGACGTCGGCGTGGGGGCGGGACTTCCTGCTTCGCGCGCCCTTGGGTCTCGGTACCGAGTCCGCTCCGTGGGGTTTGAGGGGCGGCGGGCCCGGGGTGCCTTCCCGGCCGGACTTCGGCGCCGGCCCCTCACCCCTGAGAAGGCCGGTCCGCTGAGGAGGAGCGGGGCTTTTTTTTCCATCGCCGCCGCCACCCTCTGTGCCTTTGGAGCTCTCCCGGGATTCCCCACATTTCCCTAGGGTCGGGAGCCCGAGGGGCGCGCTCGGCTGACCGGCTCCTGCTCTTCAGCCTGTGCCACGAGCGGCAGCCGAGACCTCGTCAGACGTGACGGGCTGGGCCCGGCAACCCGCGTGCGCGACCGCCTCCCGTAGCCCCAAATGCCCGGGGGCGGGAAGAGAGCCGTGAGGGTGTCCGCCTGGCGAGTGCGGCCAGAACACCGGTCACTTTTCTGTGCGCACGTTGCAAGGACCGTGTGTGAGTCTGGTAGGTAACGCTGGTTGGAATACTCATGGCTTTTTTCTTCACAACTTGCCCTTGAGTTCTTTTGTTATTTTTCTCGTGGAGCAGTTGGAGAGGGTGTTCTGTAGCCGATTGACTGCACGTGAAACTCTTTATGGGGCTTTTTGATGTACTCCAGCGTGGTGCTTGTGTAGCCTGTTTAAAAACTGACTAAACGTGTGATACATTTAGTTTCGCTTGCGAAAAAAAATTACGCTGCCGTTTTCGTTGACCCTGAAGACAATTCTAACAGTGATGTTGGCTGTAATTACAGAGATAACGTTAGAATATCTGAGTGCATGCTGGGCTTTAATGGACATTTTGATATGCCCTTAATATCCAAATTTTGACCAAAATAAACGGGCACTTGGCTTTTAAAATGCCCCTTCTAAGTATTTTAAAAGCCTTTGGTCACAAAAAGTTGTAATGATGAAACTGCCTCAGTAAAATCTTGACAATGTCTAGGATAACCAGAAACTTGTTCATAGTTTCTCACATATAGTATATAGTTCGTACTGTGTTCGGACTATGAGCATAAATTACTTGAGTAGGTTGTTAAAACTGAGTAGGTTGTTAAAGCATTGCTTCTGTTACCAAGCAACATCTCTTGTAAACAAGTCTAATACTCAACTAGAATATAATTAAATGTATGTATCCTACAAATATCTGGATTCAGAATTTTCTAAATTCAGGGGTTCAGTCTGTAGGTGATTGCAGTTCATACTTACCTTTTGTATTGAGCTGCGATTTCAAACTCATTTTATTTAGAATTATTAGATTGCTTTAAATTTCAGAGTTGTGTAGAACTCTTCAGAGAGTTAAAAATGAATTTGAGTTACACCCTTTGGTTTTTTGGGACATAGTAAGTCAGATGTTCCCCTTTGAGTATTTTCTAACCAGGTGAAGTGTGGTTATATTTAGAAATTTTATCAAGTAGTAGAGTAATACCAATTTAGGGTAACAGCATTGGGAGATTGAAAAACTAACTGCCCACAGGTGGTTTTTAAACCTTAGTTTAGCCAATAATCTCATTCTTCTCCACTCATTGAACCCTTAATGATATAATTTGTTTGGCAAGTAAGGTGTACCTGGGAGATACTGTGGATTTGGTTCCAGACCACTGCAGTAAAGCAAGTCACATAAATTTTTTGTTTTTATTTTTCAGTGCATATTAAAGTTGTGTTTACACCATACAGTAGTGTATTAAGGGTGCAGTGTGCATTATTTCTAAAAATATACATATCTTAATTTAAAAAATGCTTAATTGCCAAAAAGTGTTGACCATTGTCTGACAGTGCAGAGTTGCCACAAGCCTATAATATGTAAAAAAAAAAATTGCACTATTTGTGAAGTGCAATACCATGAAGTGCAATAAAATGAATTATGCTGGTAGGTAGTTTTTAGACCACTTTTGGGGTGACACTGAATGCAGTAACCCATCAAGTATGGAAGAAAGGTGAGAACATCTGAGACACTGTGAAAGTGAATGACTTCTTTGAAGTCGGACTATTAGTGATGGGAATTGGAATTTAAGGTTTTGTTATTTACATCATGCCCTGACTATTTAAAAAATCTATAGACTTTGTTTTAGTCCTTTCTCTTTTTCCTTTCCTGTATACTGATGTTGAAGTAGCGAAATTGTCAAGAATTGGGCAAGACAAGCAAAGGAGAAAAATCCAGAATGACTCATACATGTTGTGTGATAAAATCCTTAGTAATCAAAAGTCAGCATTTTGTCATGGGAAGTTATAATTTAAGAAGCCTAGAAGAATGAAATCTTAACAGATTAGTGAATGGCCAGACTTCTTTGTATGTGTGGTGTTTTCTAGGTGCTGTCTGCCTAAAGTAAATGAGTTTTATTTTAACTTTGTCATACATAATATATTAGGCTCAGCAAGTAATTTTCTTAAGTTGTCTAATCTGTGTAAAAATTTTCAGAAGTACTCTTTCCTATTGACTGAAGTTCACGTTCCTTATCTGAACTCTTCAGAATTTCATCACACTCTGCCTTTTCAAGCTCGTGTTCTTTATAGAAAAGCTATCCTCTGACCAGACCATCCTCTAAACCTACTATGTGCTTTCTCCTTTCCTTACCAGTCTTCATGTCTTTCTCCCTACCTGACCTGATTTCTTTCCTTTCCTAAAATCTAAATAGTACGCTCTCTATAAAATTCAACTCTGTAGGGAGGAAAAATTCTCTACCCTGTTAGGGTCTCTGGCCGGGCCTAGTAATTAAATTGATATAGATTAACAGTAGAACAGCATACAAGTTAAACAAAAAATTTTTTTCATGTACACGGAGAATGAAGACTGGAAAAAGTGACCAGAGCAGGAAGCTTTTACTAATCTTCCTTTTCTGGGCGCCTGATGTCCTCTGCTAGCGATCAGAAGTTGTTCTGTGCAGTTTGCTCAGCGTTCAAATATTCTTTTGATGAATTTGTAGGGGAGAAAGTGGTCTCCCCGTCCTATTCCTCTGCCATGTTAGCTCCTCCTCCTATAAATCTTCCTTGACTTACAGTGGTGTTACCTCCCCTATCATAAGCTGATGGGTTTGATATACCTAACCTACCCAATTACATCATACCTTATTCTACCCTACCTTAAACATGCTCAGAGCACTTATATCAGCCCACAAGGTTGGGCAAAATCATCTAACATGCAGCCTGTTTTATAATAAAGTGTTGATTATGTCATGTAACTTATTGAATACTGTACTGAAAGTTAAAGATAGAATGGTTGTATGGGTCCAGAATGGTTGGAAGTGTATCACTTGTTTACCTTCTTGATTGCTGAGAGCTACAGCTGCCCAGAATCATGAGAGAGAGGGCTGTACTGCATGTCACAGTCTGGCAAAAGATCAAAGTTAAAAATTCGAAGTGCGGTTTCTACTGAATGTGATTTGTGTGTGAAAGTGAAAGGTGAAAGTGTTAGTGGCTCAGTTGTGTCCAACTGTGACCCCATGGACTGTAACCCTCCAGGCTCCTCTGTCCATGGAATTCTCCAGGCAACAGTACTGGAGTGGGTGGCCATTTATTTCTCCAGGGGATCTTCCCAACCCAGGGGTTGAACTCAGGTCTGCATTACAGTTGGGCTCGATACCGCCTGAACCAGTGAATTGCTTTTGCACTATTGTAAAGTCAAAAAGGTCTGTATCTTTTAGACAAACTAATTTGTGAAAAATTAACAAAACAAAGAGTTTTGGGCTAAGAGGAGCAAATTGGAGAAATGACCAGGAAGATAACGGTTAGTTTAACAAGTTGGTACAAATTTCTTGGCTTTGATTCATTCACTGTCTCTGGTGATAAGAATGTCTTCCTTCCTCCTGGTACAGGGAGGGCACCTTTCACATGGGAGTTTTATTTCCTGCCTTCTGGAAGAAAAAGGACGGTCTGAGTGCTCCTCTTGCATCTGCTGTTTCTCAGGTGCCTTTAACTCCATCCGTGTACCAAAGGGGCAGATTTTGTGGTAACATGTACTGCACTCTACCTCTGAAGTCCTGCAGAATGTGTTTATCAGTCCTGCTCACTTGAAACTTTATATTGTATTGTTACAACATTTCTATGTATCTCTTACCTTCCTAACTATAGATGATAAGCTTTTTAGAGGTAGAACATCAGATTTCAGTAAACTGTATCCTTAGTCTTTTCCAAATAGGAGTTGCTGAATAAGAGATGAGGAATGTGTATTTGTACTCCTTCTGTAGTGTTGTGCAAGTAAATGAAAATCTTTTGAGAGTAACTGAAGGAGAAAGGGCAACTATCAGCCATAAGAAAGGGGATTAAAAAGAGGGGATTCAACTGGAATTGGAGGTAAAGTTTCTGTTCCTAGAAAGTATGAATAGTTGAGAATTTCCCATGACAGTATTAGCTGTAAGGACTCCCTCAGGAATGCTGGCGCTATTTCCCTAGTGGTCTTGGGAGTTTGGTCAGTTTCCTAGTTCTTCTTTAGTAGAATCTGGGTTTAAAAAAAAAATTCCGCCACTCCCTTTTCTTCCTTTCCTCCTGCCTGCCTTCTTCCATTCCTCTCTTTCTGTTTCCTCATTTTGCCCCTTTCCACTTTACTTTTTACCTAGGAAAGACTTTATTTATGAAATTATGTTAGTATTTTCATTTGGCTCTCATAAATTAACAGTTCTCTTAAGTTTTATATTTTTCTATCATGACTGCCTCTCTGGGTCCTGGAAAGATCACAGACTCTGTAGTTTAGCACTTTTTTTTTTTTTTTTAAGTTTAACTGAGCTATAATCCAGAAAGAAATTAAAGCCATGAAATGTCCAGTTATTTGTTTTCTGTATATTGTAACTTCAGATCACTTTTGGGTTAAAATTGATGGAGTTAGGAGGAACCCAAACCTAACTATTCTCTTTTCGAAAGCATTTATCACTCTCAAGATAGGTCTTTAAATAAATTCTAGGTATTTTAATAGTTTTGCTGTAAATCTTATATCTGATGCTTATGACAAAGAGTCATTTTAGTTAAAGGTATTAAAAAGTTGAGTCTCAGAGTCCTTTTATAAATCTTGGTTTGATTCAGTTGCTTCTTAGTGAGCTGGCTGTCTTAGCTTTTGAGCTGTTGCCCAGTAACACGATTGCGGTCGAGCATAGCAACCACCGGCAACGTTAGCTTTGGGCTACAGGGATTTTCCCAATGAAGTTGCAGTGCCTATCTCTAGTGTTCACATTCAGTCTGTTTTTCTCAACTGAATCACATTAAGGGAGGCAAACTGAAATTATATATGATATAATTACGTATTTTTTTTAAGTGCTGACAAATCATAGCTTTCATGTTTTCCACATAGAGATGCAAAATAAATATATATTGAATTGTATGTGAAGAACATGTGAAAAGACTGGTTCAATTAAAGATTAGTCTATTCTAGACAGAAAAAACTGGTAAATAATAATTAATATCAGAGTTCTTTACAACTGATATAGCCAGCCAGAGCTGGAATGGATGAAGTTGAAATGGTTCTTCTTTAAATAACATTTTAATATTACTTCTAGAGGTTCATTGAGAAGGGTAGGTCAATAAGCATGAATTGATAGGCACCCTGATTTTTGTGGGAAGAGAATTATGACTCAGGCGACCACGGCTTGACTAAGTCACTTAACCTTTCTTGGCCTATTTTCTCATTTGAAAAAATAAATTCCCAAAGATTTCTTAAGAAATTTTATCCTTGCAATTTAAAGCAAATCTTATTTCTTCTGTTCATTGGTTTAGTCAATACTTGAGTACTCATTATGTGTCTTTCACTGTGCTAGATACCAGAGTACCAGATTGTGAATAAGACATAGTCTCAAGCAGCTTTGGTGGGAGAAATGGATAATTATTTGCAATATAAATACAGTAAATAAATAAGGGTGTGTTCAAATGGCAACCCACTCCAGTATCTTTGCCTGGAAAATTCCATGGATGAAGGAGCCTGTACTGTCCATGGGGTCGCCAAGAGTTGGACATGACTGAGCAACTTCTCTCACTGGGGCCAAGTAGGGAGGACAACTGACCTAGAACTGCAGACATGATACACTATGATTGAGGAATGCCTCATTTGAATTATGTAAGAGTAATCAGAGTGTACAAAGAAATATTCAGTGTGGCCTGGAGGGAGTTAATCAGACAAGGAAAACAGGAATTTCTCTGAATTGGAGAGAGAGGGTCAGAAGTTGTCAGCCATGGTAGTAGTTTAGTTAAGATCCTGGGTGTACACAGGGCCTGGTGAACATCAGCATGTAATGAGAAGGTGGAGTAAGAGAATAGGGAGCCAAACCAAAGACGGGTTTTCGGAACCCAAGGAGGGAATACATATCACATTTACTTTATAGTTTAAATGGAAGTTGCTAGTCAAGAAACATAGTGTAGCTCTGTAAATGTAAACTCATCAGTGCAAAGATGATCTCTACAAAGATCTGAAGTTGCAAATGGGGATAAGTCTTTGGTTAGCATCATATCAGAGAGGAAGAAGTATATGTTTTGGGGCCCAAATCCTGAGATTGAAAATTAAAATCTTGGCTGTACCACTTATACTACCTGCTTGGCTTTTTGGAAAAGTTATTTTAGGGTCCTCAAAAGGTCCAAGGAGAAGACAATGGCAACCCACTCCAGTGTTCATGCCTGGAAAATCCCATGGACAGAGGAGCCTGGTAGGTGGCGAAGCGTCAGACACGACTGAGCGACTTCACTTTCACTTTTCACTTTCCTGCATTGGAGAAGGAAATGGCAACCCACTCCAGTGTTCTTGCCTGGAGAATCCCAGGGATGGGGGAGCCTGATGGGCTGCCGTCTATGGGGTCGCACAGCGTCGGACACGACTGAAGTGATTTAGCAGCAGCAGCAGCAAAAGGTCCAAAAAGAAGTTATTTTAAGACATTCATTGAGGAATGTCTTCATGTGTAAAACGATAACTTTTTTTTATCTGCAAAAGTCACATGGATTAAAAGATACATGTTACAATGCCTGACTCAGTTACAGTGGGCACTTGTTAAATGTTAACTTTTATTCATTCCACTGTTACAGACTCTTCTAAATACTTTTCTTTTCTGCCTATTCTCCCCACTCCTCCACCCTCATCATCATCTTTTATCCTTCAGGATCCACCAGAAGTCCTGCCTTTTCCTTGGTACGTTTCTTTACAGATGGTAATTCCAAATTTTCTATAATGAAATGAACATATTCTTATATCCCTTAGAACTTTCTTATCCTTTTATTATTAACTTTAGGAGATTTTATTAACTCGCGTATAAGAAGTTTGCAGACAGGTGATTCTAGGATTGTCAAATCAGTGGCTCAGTGCCATCATTAAGAACCTGGATTCTAAAAAAAAAAAACCTGGATTCTTTCTTTTTTTGCTTGGCTCATTGAACTTAGGCTTGATTACAGAAGTCCAATCATCACATTTTCTAAAGTTCAAAAGACATAACTTCTCTACCCAATTGTAAGCATACAATTCAATGTTTTTTAGTACATTTGTAGAGTTGTACAACCATCATCATGTTTTTATTAAATTCCCCCTACCCATTTCTCTCAGGCTTATTTGCAGTCAATCCACCGCCTAACCTACTCCCACAAATCAACTACCTGCTTTCTCTATACATTGGTCTTTTCTGCACATTTCATGTAAATGGAATAAAAAATACATACATAAATGTCTTTTGTATCTGACTTCTTTCACTTAATATTTTTGAAGTTCATCTGTGTAGCATGTATCAGTATTTTGTTCTTTTTTATTGCTTTCATATAAATGTTCACATTCATTCATCAGTTGATGGATGTTTTGGATTGTTTTCATTTTTCAACTATTGGGAATAATGTTTCCATGAAGGTTTGCATAAATGTTTGGGTGAACACATGTTTTCATTTCTCTTGGGTAGAGTCCTTGGAGTGGAATTGCTGAGACATATGCTACGCCTATAGGGTATATTTGGTCTCTGTCCCTAATTGCTGACACAGAGCTCCTAAAACCTTTGGAATTTCCTGAGTGATATTCTTTTGTTACTCTTTTTTTTTTTTTAATATATATATATCTTTTATTGAAGTATAGTTGACTTACAATGTTTCAGGTGAACAGCCAGGTGATTCAGTTACACATACATATTATTTTTGAAATTATTTTCCTTTATAGGTTATTATAAGATATTGACTGTAGTCCCCTGTGCTGTACAGTAAACCTTTGTTGCTTTGTTGTTGTTCAGTGGCTGAGTCATGTCCAACTCTTTCCAATTCCATGAATTGCAGCATGCTAGGCTTTCTTGTCCTTCACTGTCTGTCTCCCTGCGTTTGCTCAAACTCATGTCATTGAGTCAGTTATGCCATCCAACCGTCTCATCCTCTGTTGCTCCTTTTTCCTCTTACCCTCTATCTTTGCCAGCATCAGGATCTTTTACAGGGAATTGGCTCTTTGCATTAGATAGCTAAAGTATTGGAGCTTGAACTTCGGCATCAGTCCTTCCAATGAATATTCAGAGTTGATTTCCTTTAGGATAGACTAGTTTGATCTCCTTGCAGTCCAAGGAACTCTCAAGAGTCTTCTCTAACACCACAGTTTGAAAGCATTAGTTCTTTGGTGTTCAGCCTTTTTTATGGTCCACCTCTCACATCCAAACATGACTACTGGAAAAACCATAGCTTTGACCTTTGTCAGCAAAGTGAGTCTCTGTTTTTTATACACTGTCTAGGTTTGTCATAGCTTTTCTTCCAGGGAACAAGCATCTTTTAATTTCTTGGCTGCATTCACCATCCACATTGATTTTGGATCCCAAGAAAATAAACTCTGTCACTGTTTCCACTTTTCCCCCATCTCTTTGCCACAAAGTGATGGGACCATGATCTTAGTTTTTTGAATGTGGTGTTTTAAGCCAGCTTTTTCATTCTCTCCTTTTACCTTCATTAAGAGGCTCTTCAGTTCTTCATTTTCTGCCATAAGGGTGGTATCATCTTCATATCTGAGGTTGTTGGTATTTCTCCTGGTAGTCTTGATTTCAGCTTAAGCTTCATCCAGCCTGGCATTTTGCATGATGTATTCTGCGTAAAAGCTAAATAAGCATGGTGACAGTATACAGCCTTGACGTACTCCTTTCCCAGTTTTGAACCAGTCCATTGTTCCATGTCCGGTACTATCAGTTGCTTCTTGATGTATATGCAGGTTTCTCAGGATGCAGGTAAAGTAGTCTGGTAATTCCATCTCTTTAAGGATTTTCCATGGTTTGTTGTCATCCACAAAGTTTGTTGCTTGTTGCATATCAATTTTTTTAAAATTAGAAATCTAGCATTCTATTATTCATACTGAATCAAATAAGTGGAATCAAAATGTCATAAATTTTTTAGTTAGGCAAAAATTCATAAGTTTTCTAAAATATATGTTATACTTATTATTTATATTTATGTATACAAAAGCTTTTCTATTATACTTAATAAAGGCTTGAGAAAGAACATAAAAAAAGATGGAGAAATTGGAAAACAAACTAAATGAAATGGAAACACTGAATATGAAATAGAAAAAATGAAACAAACTAGATAAAAGTAAAAGATCATCATATAGTCAAGTTGTTTTTAAACAGGGTTGCTCATTAGACACATATCTATCTGAAGCTTTGGTGAAAAAGCAATTCCTCAGCGTTTGTATTTTTCAAAAAATTCCAAAATAATTCTCATAGGCACCTGGATTTTAGAAAGTGATTACAGGTTTTTCTATTAAATGATAATTTTGGTGATATAGAGTTCTATTATTTTTCTATTGGCCAATCGTGATACAGTGGTATTAAGTTAGTATTAGTTAACATAGTCATAATAGTGAAAGATGTTTATCAATTTTCACAATCAAGAGCCTGACAAAAAATAAAAGGTAATTAAAATTGCAAGCCATAATGGGAGCATGATTAACCTAACAGTATAAAATAATTACATAGAATTTGGGGTGTCAAGCAGACTGATTTGGTAAGTAGAAGTGCATACATGCACATGTTTTCATCTGCCCAGCCAGTCTGTGTCTTTTGGTTGGTGCATTTAATCCATTTACATTTAAGGTGCGGAGAAGGCAATGGAAACCCACTCCAGTACTCTTGCTTGGAAAATCCCATGGATGGAGGAGCCTGGTAGGCTGCAGTCCATGGGGTTGCTAAGAGTCGGACATGACTGAGTGACTTTACTTTCACTTTTCACGTTCATGCATTGGAGAAGGAAATGGCAACCTACTCCAGTGTTCTTGCCTGGAGAATCCCAGGGACAGGGGAGCCTGATGGGCTGCCGTCTGTGGAGTCGCACAGCGTCGGACACGACTGAAGTGACTTAGCAGCAGCAGCAACATTTAAGGTGATTATCAATATGTATGATCCTATTACCATTTGCTTAATTCTCTTAAGTTTACTTTCTGTAGGTCTTTTCCTTGTCTTCTGTTTTCTGCTTAGAAATATTCCTTTAGCATTTGTTGTAAAGCTGGTTTGGTGGTGCTGAATTCTCTAAACTTCTGCTTGTCTGGAAAGCTTGTGATTTCTTCATCAAATGTGAATGAGAGTCTTTCTGGGTAAAGTGTTTGTGGTTGTAGGTTCTTTCCTTTCATCACTTTAAATATATCATGCCATTCCCTTCTGGCTTGTAGAGTTTCTGTTGAGAAACTCCCTGATGGGAGTTTCCATTTATGTTGTCGTCTTTCCATTGTTGCTTGTAATATTTTATCTTTGTCTTTAATTTTTGTCAGTTTGATTATTATCTGTCTTGATGTGTTCTTCCTTGCATTTATCCTACCTGGGACTCTCTGTGCTTTCTGGACTTAGTTGACTATTTCTTTTCCCACGTTAGGGAATTTTTCAGCTATTCTCTCTTCAAATATTTTCTTAGGTTCTTTCTGTCTCTGTTCTCCTTCTGGGACCCCTATGGTGCATTTAATGTTGTCTCAGAGGTCTCTTAGACTGTCTTAATTTCTTTTCATTCTTTTTTCTATATTCTGTTCTGCAGAAGTGATTTTCACCATTTTGTCCTCCAGGTCATTTATCTGTTCTGCTATTGATTCCTTCTAGAGTATTATTCATCTCTGTTTGTTTGTTCTTTAGTTCTTGCAGGTCTTCGGTAAACAATTCTAGCGTCTTCTCCATTGTTTTCTCAAGATACTGGGTCATCCTCACTCATTATTCTGAATTTTTTTCTGGAAGTTTGCCTATCTCCACTTGATTTAGTTGTTTTTCTGGGATTTTATCTTGTCCCTTCATCTGGGACATAACTTTCTGCTTTTTATCCCGATTAACTTTGTGTAATGTGGTTTTGTTTTTAGCCTTTGTGGGATTGTAGTTCTTCTTCCTTCTTCTGTCTGCCCTCTGATTGAGGAGGCTAAGAGGCTTGTGTAAGCTTCCTCATGGGAGGGACTGGTGGTTGAAAAACTGGGTCTTGCTCTAGTGGGCAGGGCCTTGCTCAGTAATCTATAATCCAAATTATCTGCTGATGGGTGGAGTTGTGCTCCCTCCTTGGTAGTTGTTGGGCTTGAGGTGACCCGGCCCTGGGATCTATGGGCTCTATAGTAGGGTTAATGGTGACCTCCAAAAGGGTTTATGCCAAGGGGGACCTTCCCAGACTGCTGCTACCAGTGCCATGTCCCTGGTACCAGTACCAGTGGGTGAGCCCCTGCCGACCCACGCCTCCACAGGAGACCCTCTAACACTAGCAGGTAGGTTTGGTTCAGTCCCCTGTGGGGTCATTCCTCTGGGTCTTGGTGTGCCCTCTAAGACTGGAGTCTCTGTTTCTCTCAGTCCTGGAAGTCCCATTGGCTTTCAAGGTCAGATTTCCTGGGGATTCCCAGTCCTTTTATAAGATTCCCCAGGCTAGGAAGCCTGACATGGAGTTCAGAATCTTCACAACAGTGGGAGAATTTCTGTGGTATTATAGTTCTCCAGTTTTGTGGGTCACCTATCTGGCGGATATGGGATTTGATTTTATGGTGATTGTGCCTCTCCTCCCGTCTCTCTTTGGCTTCTTTTTTGTCTTTGGATATGGGGTATCTTTTTTGGTGGGTTTGAGCATTGTTCTGTTGATGGTTGTAATTTTGGTGCTCTTGCAGGAGAGATGTGTACATGTCCTTCTATTGCGCCATCTTGAACTGGAGACCCATTTTTTTGTTATTCTTAATGAGCCCCTTTTGATCACACCTAAGTTTGTGCTAATATGGTGGTTTAGAAGGGATCCTTAGATCCTCAGAAGGGACAGGTCACCAGAAAGACCATGCGATGAGACCGTTGAAATTTTCAGCCTTACCCACTAACTTCTGGGAAGAAGGAAGGGAGACTGGACTTCTATAAAAACTTTTAAACAATGCAATTCTGAGAGCATCTCAGTTGATGAATACAGGTGCTGAAAAAGTGGCTTTCCCCGAGGGGAGAAGCTCTGTGCCTCTTTCCCCATACTTAGGAGCAGCCTGTGCAAAGGTTGCATGGTACAGAGTTGTATCCTTTATAATAAAGCAGTAGTAGTAAATTGTTTTCTTGAGTTTTGTGAGCCATTTTAGCAAATTATCAAACCTAAGGAGAGTCATGGAGAGGGCAGTGGCACCCCACTCCAGTACTCTTGCCTGGAAAATCCCATGGATGGAGGAGCCTGGTAAGCTGCAGTCCATGGGGTCGCTAAGAGTTGGACACGAGTGAGCGACTTCACTTTCACTTTTCACTTTCATGCGTTGGAGAAGGAAATGGCAACCCACTCCAGTGTTCTTGCCTGAGAATCCCAGGGACGGGGGAGCCTGATGGGCTGCCGTCTCTGGAGTCGCACAGAGTCGGACATGACTGAAGCGACTTAGCAGCAGCAGCAAGGAGAGTCATGGAACCCCCAACTTTCAGGTGGTTGGTCAGAAGTATAGGTGGCAACCTGGGACTTACGACTGGTGTCCAAAGTGGGAGCACCGCCTGGACTGAGCCCTTAGACTGTGGAGTCTGCACTGCTTCTGGGTAGTTACTGTCAGAATTGAATTCAGTTTTAGAACTTTGAAGTTGGTGAATTGGTTGAATTGGTTGATGTGAAGAAAACTCTACAGAAGTGTTCTAACAACAGTTCAGAATTATTTTTTTTAATTTTTGTGTAAAATTTATTATTTTTGGCTGCTCTGGGTATTCATTGCTGGGTGAAGGCTTTCTCTAGTTGCAGTGAGTGGGGGCTACTCTCTAATTGTGGTATGCTGGCTTCTCATTGTGGTGGCTTCTCTTGTTAGGGAGCAATGGCTTAGCTGACCCTGGACATGCTCCTGGGAATCTTCCAGGAGCAGGAATCAAACCCATGTCCCCTGCGTTGGTAGACAGATTCTTAACCACTGGACCACAGGGGAAGTCCCCAGAATTTATTTTTAATCTTTTCGGAAACTGCCAAATTTTGTTTTCGAAAGTGAGCAGTTACATTCCCATCAAAAATGTACAGGGGTTCCAGTTTCTCCACATTCTCATCAGCACTTGGTATCATCTGTTTTTTTTATTACTGCCCTTCCACTGAGCAACTGCTGCTGCCAGTCAGTAGAGACTCCCTGTTTTAACTCACATTTCCCGAATACAGATGGTGTTGAGTTTTTCATGTGCATGTGTGCTAGTCACTCAGTCGTGTCTGACTCTTTCTGACCCTTTGGATTGTAGCCTGCCAGCCTCTTCTGTCCGTGGGATATTTCAGGCAAGAATACTGGAGTGGGTTGCTGTTTCCTTCTCCAGGGGATCTTCCTAACCTAGGGATCGAACCTGCATTTCTTGTGTCTCCTGCATAGCAGGCAGTTTCTTTACCTCCTGAGCCATTGGGAAAGCCCTTTAAATATGCTTATTACCCATTTATAAGCCTTTGATGGAACATTTGTTTGAATCTTCTGCTCATTTTTTAGCTTTTTTTTTTTTTTTTTAACTTATTGAGGTGCAAAAGTTTGTATATTCTGGATAAAGGTCTTTTGTTACAGATTTACAGAGACTTTCTGTCAGTTTGTGGCTTTTTCTTACTGGTGTCTTTGAAGTGCAGAGTTCTTAATGAAGTATAATATATCATTTGTTGCTTTTATGGCCTGTATCAATATATCAATATTTTGATATTTGAGATGGTTGGATGGCGTCATCAACTTAGTGAACATGAATTTGAGCAAACTCCAGTAGATAGTGAAGGACAGGAAGTCTGATGTGCTGTAGTCCATGAGGTCTCAAAGAGACAGACACAACTAAGCAGCTGAACAACAACAATAATAAATATTTTTGACTTTGTGTTTCAAAACTTTTTGCATAATTCAGGGTCACAAAGATTTCTTCTGGGCTTTCTTTTAGCTCCTTCATTTAGATTTAGGATTCATATTGAATTAAATTTCTTTTTTATTTTTATGCCAAGTGGGTGCCAATTTGTCCTAGAACCATTTGTTAAAAAGGCTGTTCTTTCCCCTCTTGGATTGTATTGGTGCCTTTGTTAAAAAAAAAAAAAAAATCAGTTGCCTATAACTTGAATTTATTTCTAGAGTGTTAATTATGTTTGTCTATGTCCCTGTACTTCAGTACCATGCTGTTTAGATAACCTATAGTGTTATATAGTAAGTTTCAAGATGGGTTGTGTTAAATCCCCTAACTTTTTCAGAAGTGATTCTAGATCCTTTCTGTTTACATAGAAAATTTAGGATCAGTTTGTCAGTTTCTACAAAATTTTCTGGGACTTGATAGAATTTTCATTGAATCTGTAGATCAACATGGGAAGAATTGCTGACTTAAAATTGGGGCTTCCAATTCATAAACATGTAATGCTTGTCCATTTAGATCTTTACTTTCAACACTTTTAAAATTTTCAATATATGTCTTGTATTTCTATTAAATTTATTCCTAAGAATTTGATCATTTTTTATTCTGAGAATGGAGTTTCCATAGTTTGATTTTTAGATTGTACCTTGCTGGCACATAAAAATGCAATCAACTTTTATATATTGTTTTTACATAGGTAATCATGTCTGTGAATAAAACATTTCTACTTCTTCATTTCCAGTCTGAATGTTGATGCATTCTTTTATTTATTTTTGCCTTATTGTGTGAGTAAGACTCTTCAGTGAGAGGATGAGTGTTCCTGGTCTTGGGGGGAAAGCTCACAGATTTTTACAGTCAAGTGTGGTGTTACCAGTTTCTGGAGCATGTTCCTATCCAGAGTTTTCTTATCCAGTGTTGTTCATGTTCTTATGCAGAATTCAGCAGCTTTTGTGAATAAACAGTTTGTTGAATGCCTTTGATTGAATTCCAGAGCACTGATATGGCTGTTTTTTGACCGTTTTGTGGAAAGGATTTGTTGACCTGTTCATTCTGTCAGGCTGGAAATAGGAGGTCTGTTTTTTGATTTATGTGTGGTGTTCTTCTCTCAGGAGGATAAATCTTTTTATGTTACTTATAATCCTCTGCACCATATTAGACATTTATTGATCACTCCAAATGTACATGAATTAGAATTAAATTTCATGATTTCCCTCAAGCCTGAAACTATAAGGCACTTGGGTTTGGGGAATTCCAAGCTAGTTTCTTGTGTTTCTTATCCTTTTGACAAGTGAAAGAAACTGCATTTAGCAAGTGTTTATTAACTACCTTCGTGTTCTAGCTATTGTATAGAGTTTTGGGAGTATAAAGATGGCTAAGACATAATGATCCCAAGGAAGTCTTTCCCTAGTGAGGGAGATTGGTATACAAATAGCTGATTATATTGTGGTAAAGTAAATACATTGATAGCAATAAATGTGTGGCATTCTGGAAGAACTCTTAAGGATACTTAACTCAGAATGGATTGGGGTAAATGGAAAAGGAAGACATCTAAGCAAAACTATCAGAAGGAAGGAATGACTGAATTGAATATAAAAATGAGTGAAGGGTGAGATTAGGAGATTGAGTTCTAGTTAGATCAGCATGGGGTGAGAAAAAGCATGGTATGTTCAATGAACTACAAGCAGTTTAATGTTGTTAGGACAAAAGTACATATGAGGGAGTTGCAAGAGATGAGGATGAAAGGGTAGAGAGGGCCCAGGTTGTGAAGGGTTTTGTATACTATATTAAGCTTGGGTTAACCTTTATTGACCAGTTCTGCAAAACTGAATGGAAAGTACTTCAGGATTCTGTCAAGGTGTGATTTGAATTTTGTTTAACTACATTTTCAATTACTCCCAAAGCCATAATAAAAGACATATACAGTATATATATTTCAGCTGTGCTGTATAGCTGGATTTTAAAAGTCAGGAGACCAACAGCATATTAACTGATAAAGAATAAAAGGTCTGATGTGTCTTTAAAATAATGTTATGACCTTAAATATTTTTATTATTAATATGTATGGATAAAATTACACAGTCTGTTCTAATATAGGATTCTGTGGATTTAATTTGAAAAAGAAGTTTAACTGGTAATTATTAAACTTACTGTAGATAAAAGGCAGTTATATTGATAAGGGAATTACAAGTTGAGTCTTAGATTTGGTTAACTTTATAAAGTATGGATCTGACACTGAAAAGAGCCACATTTTTAAAATTATATTTTTGAATTTATCACATAAACTTGCATAGAAGGGAATGGAATTTGAGATCTTCTGGGTATTTTTTCAAAAGTGGGAGCTAGAACTTCAAGTCTTACACTCTTTAATAATTTGGTCACTATTTTCTGGTTTGAAAGGGAGAGACGCCCCTGCCTCCACTCTGGTCTTCAAGTAGACTTGGAGGTCCTTCTTCTTGTTCCTCAAAAACAGTTTCCCTCTGACTATAAACATAATAACCTGTATTTGTTGTAAAATAAGAAAAGTACAGGAAGTCAAATCCCTTTTATCATTTTATAGTGGAGGTAACAAATAGATTTAAGGGATTAGATCTGATAGACAGGATCTGAAGAACTATGGACAGAGGTTCATAACATTGTATAGGGGTGGTGACCAAAACCATCCCAAGGAAAAGAAATGCAAGAAGGCAAAGTGGTTGTCTGAGAAAGCCTTACAAATAGCTGAGAAAAGAAGAGAAGAGAAGGGAAAGATATACCCAACTGAATGCAGAGTTCCAGAGCATAGCAAGCAGAGAGATAAGAAAGCCTTCTTAAGTGAACAATGCAAAGAAATAGAGGAAAACAATAGAGTGGGAAAGACTAGAGATCTCGTCAAGAAACTTAGAGATACCAAGGGAACGTTTCATGCAAAGGTGGGCACCATAAAAGACAGAAATGGTATGGATCTAACAGAAGCAGAAGATGTTAAGAGGTGGCAAGAATACAAAACTATACAAAAAAGACCTTAATGGTCATCCTGATGATGTGGTCACTAACCTAGAGCCAGATATCCTTGAATGCGAAATCAAGTGGGCCTTAGGAAGCAGCACTATAAACAACGCTAGTGGAGGTGATGGAATTCCAGCTGAGTTATTTCAAATCCTACAAGATGATGCTGTTAAAGTGCTGCACTCAATATGTCAGCAAATTTGGAAAATTCAGCAGTGGCCACAGGACTGGAAAAGGTCAGTTTTCATTCCAATCCCAAAGAAAGGCAATGACAAAGAATGTTCAAATTACCATACTGTTGCACTCATTTTACATGCTGGCAAGATTATGCTCAAAATCCTTCAAGCTAGGCTTCAGCATTATGTGAACTGAGAACTTCCAGATGTTCAAGCTGGATTTAGAAAAGGTGCAGGAACCAGAGATCAAATTGCCACCATCCACTGGTTCATAGAAAAAGCAAGGTAATTCCTAAAGACTCCCTACTTCTGGTTCATTGTCTACGCTAAAGTCTTTGTGTGGATCACAACAAACTGTGGAAAATTCTTAAAGAGATGGGAGTACCAGACCACCTGACCCGTCTTCTGAGAAACCTGTATGCAGATCAAGAAGATCAAGACCTGTTGCAGATCAAGAAGCAACAGTTAGAACCAGACATGGAACAACAGACTGGTTCCAAATTGGGAAAGGATTATGTCAAGGCTATATACTGTCACCTGCTTATTTAACTTATATGCAGAGTACATTGTGTGAAATGCCAGGCTGGATGACACACAAGTTGGAGTCAAGATTGCCAGGAGAAATGTCAATAACCTCAGATATGCAGATGACACCACCCTTACGGCAGAAAGTGAAGAGGAACTGAAGAGCCTCTTGATGAAGATGAAAGAGGAAAGTGAAAATGCTGGCTTAAAACTCAGCTTTCAAAAAACTAAGATCATGGCATTTGGTCCCATCGCCTCATGGCAAATAGATGGGGAAAAAATGGAAACAGTGACAGACTTTTTTTCCCCTGGGCTCCAGAATCACTGCAGATGGTGACCGCAGCCAAGAAATTAAAAGACGCTTGCTCTATGGAAGAAAAGCTATGACAAACCTAGACTGCATATTAAAAAGCAGAGACATCACTTTGCCGACTAAGGTCCATATAGTCAAAGCTATGGTTTTTCCAGTAGTCATGTGTGAAGTGAGAGTTGGACTGTAAAGAAGGCTGAGTGCCGAAGAATTGATGCTTTCGAACTGTGGTATTGGAGAAGACTCCTGAGAGTCCCTTGGACTGCAAAGAGACCAAACCAGTCAATCCTAAAGGAAGTCAACCCTGAATATTCATTGGAAGGACTGATGCTGAAGTAGTATCTCCCAATACTTTGGCCACCTGATGCAAAGAATTGAGTCATTGGAAAAGACCCTGATGCTGGAAAACATTGAGAGCAAGAGGAGAAGGGGATGACAGGATGAGATGGTTGGATGGCATCACTGACTCAGTGGACATGAGTTTGAGCTAACTCCAGGAAATAATGACAGGGAAGCCTGCTGTGCTGCAGTTCATGGGGTCGCAAAGAGTTGGACACGACTTAGTGATGCACAACGACAGGAAATGCACAAATAATAAAATCAGCATATGATCCAGAGATAATCTTATTAGTATTTTAATGTCTATCTTTTTTTTCCTCTGCATATATAGTAATGTAAACATGCTTTTGCAAAATAAGGGCTGATGCTGGGAGGGATTGGGGGCAGGAGGAGAAGGGGACAACAGAGGATGAGGTGACTGGATGGCATCACTGACTCGATGGACATGGGTTTGAGTAAACTCCGGGAGTTGGTGATGGACAGGGAGGCCTGGCGTGCTGCGATTCATGGGGTCGCATGGAGTCAGACACGACTGAGTGACTGGACTGAACTGAACTGAGCAATGTTTTTATAATTTGCTTTTTCTTCTTTTATAACATTTACAAAAATTTATTAAAGGCCTTCCCTGGTCGCTTATCAGTAAAGAATCAGCCTATGATGCAAGAGGCTGATTGCATTATAGCCGCTATAATTTTGTGCTCCAGAATCACTGGATGGGTTGGGAAGATCCCCTTGAGAAGGGCGTCGCAACCCACTCCAGTACTTTTGTCTGAAGAATTCCATGGACTGAGGAGCCTGGGCCGGCCACATTCCATAGGGTTGCAAAGAATCGGACACAACTAAAGCAACTGAACTTGCATATGTAATGTTATTAAGTATTCTTTCATAATTTTTTTTTAAGAGAAAATTAACTGTGATATCATCTGGGCCTAGAGATTTCTTTTAGGAAAATCTTTTTTCTAAAGTTCATAATGTTTATTTTTAAAAATAGCTTTATTGAATGTAATTAATAATAACAAAATATACCTTTTTAAAAGTAAACAATTTTAAGTTTTGTTATATGTATACACCTGTAAAAGTATTACCACTATCAAGGTATTACATATATGTCACACCCCAAGTTTATTTATGTTGTTTTTTTTTTTTTTTTAATATTATTTTATTAGTTGGAGGCCAATCACTTTACAACATTTCAGTGGGTTTTGTCATACATTGACATGAATCAGCCATATAGTTACACGTATTCCCCATCCCGATCCCCCCTCCCACCTCCCTCCCCACCCGACTCCTCAGGGTCCTCCCAGTGCACCAGGCCCGAGCACCTGACTCATGTATCCCACCTGGGCTGGTGGTCCGTTTCACCATAGATAATATACATGCTGTTCTTTCAAAACATCCCACCCTCACGTTCTCCCCCAGAGTTCAATAGTCTGTTCTGTACTTCTGTGTCTCTTTTTCTGTTTTGCATATAGGGTTATCGCCACCATCTATCTAAATTCCGTATATATGTGTTAGTATACTGTAATGTTCTTTATCTTTCTGGCTTACTTCACTCTGTATAATGGGCTCCAGTTTCATCCATCTCATTAGAACTGATTCAAATGAATTCTTTTTAATGGCTGAGTAATATTCCATGGTGTATATGTACCACAGCTTCCTTATCCATTCATCTGCTGATGGGCATCTAGGTTGCTTCCATGTCCTGGCTATTATAAACAGTGCTGCAATGAACATTGGGGTGCACGTGTCTCTTTCAGATCTGGATTCCTCAGTGTGTATGCCTAGAAGTGGTATTGCTGGGTCATATGGCAGTTCTATTTCCAGTTTTTTAAGAAATCTCCACACTGTTTTCCATAGTGGCTGTACTAGTTTGCATTCCCACCAACAGTGTAAGAGGGTTCCCTTTTCTCCACACCCTCTCCAGCATTTATTGCTTGTAGACTTTTGGATAGCAGCCATCCTGACTGGCGTGTAATGGTACCTCATTGTGGTTTTGATTTGCATTTCTCTGATGATGAGTGATGTTGAGCATCTTTTCATGTGTTTGTTAGCCATCTGTATGTCTTCTTTGGAGAAATGTCTGTTTAGTTCTTTGGCCCATTTTTTGATTGGGTCATTTATTTTTCTGGTATTGAGCTTCAGGAGTTGCTTGTATATTTTTGAGATTAATCCTTTGTCTGTTTCCTCATTTGTTATTATTTTCTCCCAATCTGAGGGCTGTCTTTTCACCTTACTTATAGTTTCCTTTGTTGTGCAAAAGCTTTTAATTTTCATTAGGTCCCATTTGTTTATTTTTGCTTTTATTTCCAATATTCTGGGAGGTGGGTCATAGAAGATCTTGCTGTGATTTATGTCGGAGAGTGTTTTGCCTATGTTCTCCTCTAGGAGTTTTATAATTTCTGGTCTTACATTTAGATCTTTAATCCATTTTGAGTTTATTATGGAAATACAAAAAACCTCGAATAGCCAAAGTAATCTTGAGAAAGAAGAATGGAACTGGAGGAATCAACCTGCCTGACTTCAGACTCTACTACAAAGCCACAGTCATCAAGACAGTATGGTACTGGCACAAAGACAGAAATATAGATCAATGGAATAGAATAGAAAGCCCAGAGATAAATCCACGAACCTATGGACACCTCATCTTTGACAAAGGAGGCAAGGATATACAATGGAAAAAAGACAATCTCTTTAACAAGTGGTGCTGGGAAAACTGGTCAACCACTTGTAAAAGAATGAAACTAGAACACTTTCTAACACCATACACAAAAATAAACTCAAAATGGATTAAAGATCTATTTATGTTGTTTTGAGATTCTTCCCTCCTCCTGCCCCCTCCACCAGCCAGTCTTTTCCATTCCGAGGCAACCACCAATTTGCTTTCTGCTACTAAGATTAGTTTGAATTTCAGAGAACTTGATATAAATGGAACCATATAATATATACCCATTTTTGTTTCATTTTTTTCACCTAGCATAATTATTTTGAGATTCACCCACATTAATGTATTCCTTTAATTACTGAGTAGTTCCTTTGTGTGGATGTATCACAAGTTGTTTACCTACCTCTTGTTGGATCCATATTTGAGTCTCACAAATAAAGCTACTTTCTACATTTGTGTAAAAATTTTTCTCTTGCATTTTTACCTGTAAATGAAATGACTGGATTATATGGTAAGTGTATGAATAATTTTTAAGTAACTTCCAAAGTGTTTTTCCCAAACGATTTTCCCATTGTACATTCCAATAGCAGTTTATAACAACTGCAGTTTCTCTGCATTCTAGTTCGTACTTGGTGTGGTCATCCTTTTAAAGTTTAGCCATTCTAACAGGTGTATAATTAGTAATATTGCATTGTGGGTTTTTGTTCCTCTGCAGACTCTTCTCTAACTGGGGGGCGGGGGAAGGGGACTACTGTCTAGTTGCAGAGTACAGGCTCTGTAGTTGTGGTGTATGGGCTTTGTTGCCTGGCAACATGAGATCTTTCTGGACCAGGGCTTGAACCCATGTCCTATGAATTGGCAAGTGGAGTCTTCACCGCTGGACCACCAGGGCCGTCTCTGCATTGTGTTTTTAGTTTCCCCTTCACTAATGACTAATGATATTTAACAAATTTTCATGTGTTCAGTTAACCATCCATGTATCTTCCTTGGTGAGGTGCCTGTTCAAATCTTTTGCCAATTTTTATGTGTTGTTAAATTGAGTTTTCTTGTTATTTAATTTTGACAGTTTTTTTATTCTGGATGCAAGTCCTTTATCAATATATGATTTGTAAATTACTCCTTCAGGCTTGCTTATCTACTCCTTTACAATGTCTTTTAAAGGAGTTCTTAATTTTAAAGTCCAGTTGGTCAGTTTTTTCCTCTAATGGATTATGCTTTTGGTATTGTATCTAAGAAATCTTTAACTCAAGACAAGATAGTTTGCCATGTTTGATTTTAAGAGTTGTATTCTACTATGTTTTGTGTTTGCATTTTGAGTCCATTTTGTGTTCGGTGTGAGGTAAGACTTGAAGTGTGTTTTTACACATGGATCGGCAGTTGTCCCAGGACCATTTGTGACAAGACTGTCCTTTCTCCATTGAATTGACTATGCATATTTATCAAAAATTAATTGACTATGTATATTTGGGTCTGTTTGTGAACTTGACTCTCTTTGTGTGTCTGCCTTGATATGAATGCCACACTGTTTTGATTTCTGTAGCATTTTAATAAGTTATGAAGTCAGGTAGGGCAAATTTCCCAACTTTTTTTTTTCAGAGTTTTTGCAATTCCAACTCCTTTGTGTTTCCACATAAATTTAAAACTGACTTGTTAATTTCTATTTTTTAAAAGTCTGCTGGAGTTTTTAATGGCATTGCACTGAATTTGAGAGAAATAAACATCTTAATGTTAAGTAATTTGATCCATGAATATAGTATATCTTGCTACTTCTTATAGCCTATTTATCCATTATAAATTGCACTGTGATGTAAGCATCATGGAGGCAGTGATCTGATTCTGTCTTCCACTCCTACTTGACTCTTTGCATGCATACTCTCAATAAACACTTATTAAATGATAAATGAAGAAGGTTCCTGAACATAAATATTTGTGCACGTCTTGATTATTTTCTTAAGAATACTTCCTACATGTGAAATTGCTAGGTCAAAGGATATGTTCATTTTTAAAGCGTTTGATTACCAGACACTTGCCTAGAATTCTTTTTGAAAGCAGAAATATTTTGATTGATAAATATCAGAAAGCATGTATAACTGATTGGCAAATGATGTTCTTAATGATATTCTCCCTAAGCTTTCTCTTAAATTACACTGTTAGCCTATGTGAAAGTAGGATTCACATCACAAAAATTTTGTGGATCACTTTTCTATCATTACCTTGGTTTACTGGAATTGGGAGCTGTGGTGATAAAAACGAAGATGATTGTAGTTTTATCTTTGAGGATCTCAGTCTCTTTGGAAAGATAGATTACTTAGTTATAAATTAATGAAAGGGAAAATGCCTATGTTATAGAATTTAGAATAAATACTGTGAGGCAAGCACAAGGAAGGCAGAAATTTATGGAGCAGAAAGATGGGCAGAAGCTATTGTTTACATTCACTTTTAGAGTTAACTATAAGCTCTGACAATAGTTTTATGATTATTCAGATGATAGAATTTTAGGTTTGACTCTAATCTTGATTTGTGGATTAGTTGAAAAGATTTAAGAAGGTATTTTAATTTGGCATAAGTATATGAACAACATTGTAGGAATAGGCACCCATATATGAGAGACAAACATCTTAACTTGCAAAGGGGTCCTGTGGGGCAGCAACGTGAAACTGTTTGCATTTGTAAGGGGAGTTGGCTAATGCAGGGCTTTGAGTTTGGCTGGGAAGTATAGATTTGATCCAGTAAACAATAGGAAGGATTACAGTAGGAGTTACAATAATGGCAACAATATATAAGAAGGATTATCCTGGTAGATATTTGTAAGCTATTGTAAGGATGAGGAAAGGATGAGGAAAGGCCAAAATCCAGGACACTGTTTAGGAGGTTTTTATTAAAATAAGCCAAATATAAGTATTTGAGATTTCTGCACTAAAGGGTGATGGAAAAGAGTGGTTAAAATCAACAGACAGGTAAAGAGTCAGTAGGATTAATTATTACTAATAGGAGAGGGGGAATAGTTTGTGTGCTAAGAAATAAGGGGATGGTAGTAGTAATTTTTTTTATTTAAGGAGGAAGGTAGAAAGTTTGGTTAGTGAGTTTCATTCTTATTATGCTGAGCTTCCATTGTAGGTGTGACATATAGTAAAGAGTTAGCTCTGAAAGAGGTTAGGAATGTGGTTATAAATTTGAGTATCATTCAGATGGATGTATTGGGTTGGTCCGAAAGTTCCTTCAGGATGTTATGGGAAAACCTGAAAGAACTTTCTGGCCAATTCAGTAATACATCAGGCAGTGAGAGAGGCGACTTACTTTTTCATCAGACTAGAGATTCTCATGGTGGGTAAGCAAAAGAATATACATATTAGGGAGAACAAGAAAAATCAGAGATAGGAGGTGATCATGGTGTTAAAGACGCTGAGAGAAGAATATTTCAAAGTAATTATTAAAAGTGCTTGTGTGCAGACTGCATTGGTAAGGTTTATGTTTACTAGTGTTTAGCATAGTTTAATAATAAACATAGTAAACTCTTGATGAAAGATAGTTTATTCTCTTGTTTATTGGATTAATATTGAAATTTTTCATGTTATTATCTGTTCAGTTGGTAGTTCAGTTCAATTCAGTTGCTCAGTCATGTCCAACTCTTTGCGACCCCATGGACTGCAGCATGCCAGGCCCTCCCTGTCAATCACCAACTCCTGGAGCTTACTCAAACTCATGTCTATTGAGTTGGTGATGCCATCCAACCATTTCATTCTCTGTCGTCCCCTTCTCCTCCCGCCTTCAATCTTTTCCAGCATCAGGGTCTTTTTCCAGTGTGTCAGTTCTTTGCATCAGGTGGCCAAAGTATTGGAATTTCAGCTTTAGAATCAGTCCTTCCAATGAATATTTAGGACTGATTTCCTTTAGGATGGACTGGTTGGATCTCCTTGCATTCCACGGGACTCTCAAGAGTCTTTTCCAATGCCACAGTTCAAAAGCATCAATTCTTTTGGCGCTCAGCTTTCTTTATAGTCCAACTCTCACATCCATACATGACTGCTGGAAAAACCATAGCTTTCTTGGCAATGTAATGTCTCTGCTTCTTAATATGCTGTCTAGGTTGGTCATAACTTTTCTTCCAAGGAACAAACATCTTTTAATTTCATGGTTTCCATCGCCATCTGCAGTGATTTTGGAGCCCAAGAAAATAAAGTCAGCCACTGTCTCCCCATCTATTTGCCATGAAATGATGGGACCAGATGCCATGATCTTAGTTTTCTGAATGTTGAGTTTTAGGCCAACTTTTTCACTCTGCTCTTTACATTCATCAAGAGGTTCTTAAGTTCTTCTTTGCTTTCTGCTATAAGAGTGGTGTCATCTGCATGTCTGAGGTTATTGATATTTCTCCCGGCAGTCTTGATTCCAGCTTGTGCTTCATCCAGCCTGGCATTTCTCATGATGTACTCTGCATGTAAGTTAAATGAGCAGAGTGACAATATACAGCCTTAAGGTACTCCTTTCCTATTTGGAACCAGTCTGTTGTTCCATGTCAGTTCTAACTGTTGCTTCTTGACCTACATACAGATTTCTCAAGAGGCAGGTCAGGTGGTCTGGTATTCCCATCTCTTGAAGAATTTTCCACAGTTTGTTGTGATCCACACAGTCAAAGGCTTTGGTGTAGTCAGTAAAGCAGAAGTAGATGTTTTTCTGGAACTCTCTTGCTTTTTCAGTGATTCAGTGGATGATGGCAATTTGGTCTCTGATTCCTTTGCCTTTCTAAATCTAGCTTGAACATCTGGAAGTTCATGGTTCATGTACTGTTGAAGCCTGGCTTGGAGAATTTTGAGCTTTACTTGACTAGCATGTGAGATTAGTGCAATTGTGTGGTAGTTTGAGCATTCTTTGGCATTGCCTTTATTTGAGATTGGAATGTAAAGTGACCTTTTCCAGTCCTGTGGCCATTGCTGAGTTTTCCAAATTTGCTGACATATTGAGTGCAGCACTTTCACAGTATCATCTTTTAGGATTCAATTGATAAGAAAGGATTAATGACATATGATTATTTCATAGTTTGTAAGCAGTATGTCAATATTTTCATATAAAGGTTTTGCCAACATTATCAGTTTTGTCTCAGATTATAAAAGTTGTTTGTTTTTGCATCATTAAAAAAGTCTTATAGTTTTGACTCAAGTGAAGGGAATAGCATGACTTCGTAATAATACTTTCATAAGATGCTTTTGCCTTCCTAATAGTGTGACATTTTTTAAAGTTTATTTTTTACTCTTAATTATTTCAACTTAAATAAGGAAAAAAAAAATCCCAAAGCAGTTTACCCATGACTCTCCCCTCACCTCCACCCCCAACCTTAATCTGTTCTGTTTCTTTGAGCTTGTGTTTTCATGTGCTTGTGTGTAGACTTTGCATTTAAGAGAGATCATATGGTATTTTTCTTTCTTCGTCTGACTTATTTCACTTAGCGTAATGCCATCAAGGTCCATTAGTGTTGTTGAAAGTGACAAGCTTTTCTTCTTTTCTGTGGCTGAGTTGTGCTGTGTTTGTGTACCACACACAGTGCACCACGTTTTCTATGTCCAGTCATGCACTGACGGACACTTAAGTGGTTTCCACATTTTGGCTATTATAAAGGATGCTGCAGTAAACATGGGGATACATTTATCTGTTTGAGTTTGGTGTTTGTTTTCTTCAGATAAACACCCAGAAGTGGTGGTGATGGCTTAGTTTCTAAGTTGTGTCCAACTCTTACGACCCCATGGGGTGCAGCTCGCCCGGCTCCTCTGTCCATGGGATTCTCCAGGCAAGAATACTGGAGTGGGTTGCCATTTCCTACTCCAGGGGATCTTCCCAACCTAGGAATTGAACCTGGGTCTCCTGCATTGCAGGCAGATGGATCATATGGAGCTCTGTTTGTAATTTTTTGAGGAACCTCCTTGTCCTTAATTTTTCAAATGTATTGTTGTACATGTTCATAGTGCCTCCACAGTGTGGTCTTGGTCTTATTTTCTAAACCAGTTTTATTATATCTGCTGTAAAATATTTCCCAAGATAACTTATAATTTAAAAAATCTTGCCACAAGGTGTCATTGTAACCTATAAAAAGAAACTGCATGTAAATGTGCAATGCCAATTTTTACATTTCCTTGTTTTTAAGTGTGTTTTTTTTTGCTTCATATTTTGCAGTTGTCTTTTTAAGATATATTGTGTATCTCTTGTATTAAAGGGAAAAAAAAGTAGCTCATGTTCTTGAGTTCTCATATTTTTGCAAAAACATATGCTTTCCACCCACAAATTTCTTAAGAATGTGTTGCTATAGAGATGATTGTTTGAAGGAAAGAATGAGGAGGAGTAACAGCAGGTGGACATTTAAGGAACAAAATACTTATTTTATGTCTTTGTTCCCGACAGAGCCAGCTTTAGCGTTTACCCCTCTGCTGATGAAATCCCTATGGAAGAAAGGTAGATATTTAGAGATACTGTGATGGTATTTGCATTTACTTGGATGCTTTGCAAAGGTCCCTGTGCTTTATTCTTTGTTCATGCGAAGGATTAGTACTTGAAGTAATTGTCATCTTTGAAACAGTCTTTTGCTTTAGCTGGGATTCCATTTTATTTATAAGGGGGAAAAAAAAAGTCCTGATTTCCTTCTTGGCCTTTTAGTGTCTTTGAAAGTGTTTGTTTTTGAGAGGTGTCTCAATATCTGACTACTAACACCTGTTACTTCTGCCTCCAGATTCGTTTTCAAGACTACTCCCTATTGATACCTGCTGCCAGTCTTGTAGTTGAGGCCTTCATCTTTACTTTCCTGGACTTTTGTTATCTCTCTCTCTTTTTTTTTTCACTCCCTACCCCACCTCAAATCTGATCTACACCTTGGATAATGTAGTTGTTTTTCTGAACTACAAATCTGAACCCACCCTGTACTGTCCCTTATCTATCACAAGCTTAAAGCCTTTTGTTGACTCTCCTAGATCTCAGGATGAACTCCAGTCTTCTACACATTGCCTTCAGGACTCTGCCCTATCTCTCCAGGCTGGTAACGCTCCTCCATACCTGTCAGCCCCTACCTCCAATGTCATCTCTCCATCTCCATTCCGTTGTACTTGATATTCCCTGCATCCCTTTCTTTGTCTTAGCTCAGGATTTCTGTCTTTATGAAGTCTTCCCTGACAGCTTCTCCAGCAGAATTTGGCCTCTCTCCCAAGTGCACCCATACTACCTATAAATATATTACTGTGCTTTATAGTTCTAAAACTTTTTGAATTCACTTTTTATTTTATTTTTGGCTGTGGTGGGTCTTTGTTGCTGTGCTTAGGCTTGCGGGAGCTCAGGCTTCTTATTGCGGTGGCTTCTTTTGTTGTGGAGCAACGGGCTTTAGGGCTCCCGGGTTCTGGAGCATGGGCTCAGTAGCTGTGGAACACAGACTTAGTTGCTCTGTGGCCTGTGGAATCTTTCCTGACCTGGGATTGAAACAGTGTCCCCTGCATTATAAGGAGTATTCTTTACCACTGAATCACCAGGGAAGCTCTGAATTCACTTATTTTAAATAGATAATATATCCACACAGCAAAAAATATTTAAGTACAATAAGGAATAAATTGTAAATTTTCTCATTTTTGTTTAGTTAGCTCTTGTTAATCAACATGTTTCACTGACCACTATGAATTCCTTGAAGGCACAAATTTTCTTTTATTTCTGAACCCCTGTACTCAGCAAGGTATCTGGCATAAAATAGGTACTTAGAAAATGTCCATAGTATTCTGAATATGGGCAAGTTCTTCTTTGCTGAGAAGTCAGCTTGACCTGATGGTCTGCATATTTATATCCTTCAGAGCCCTTTTAGTAAGTGGACCACTCAGTAAATATGATATAGTATCCACTAGGTAAGTACTGATTCTTTAATTCCTTTTTTTCTTCTTTTAAATAAATGGTTTTAAAATTAACCTGTATTGTATACTTTTATCTCCCTTTTTTGGCTCTGAAAATTTCTGAACATTTTTTCTGGCAGATTCTCAAATATGAAAATTGGATGCTTATTAACCCCAATAAAAACACCAGTTGAAGTCCTAACACATTTTAAAATTTATTTAACTTTTCAGACTAGAGCATAAATCCCATGGAAATAGTTAAATCAGAATTTATTTAAAAAACAAATTATTTCCAGGATATGTTGTTGGATCTGTAGACAACCTTCATTTTGTGCTAGGAGCCATATGGTTAGGAGCTACCACCTTTTCTATTTCTGGAGAAATATGGGAGTGTGAGCACGGAAGACTTTGCAGCTTGCATAAAGGTATTAAGTACTCATAAATCTTTTGTAAAGTCCTTATATGTAATAGAGCCTACACAGAGAAATACAAAAATGAAGCATGGTTTGGGTAAGAGTCATCTTTGTTTTTCAGATCACAACTTTTCAGAGACTTTTATAATTTATTGCTAAGCATTTGAGGTTGACTGGTTACTATATCATACTTTCCCAGAATTCTTTTGTGTGAATTAAGCTGTGTGGAGGCAGACAGTGCAATTATAAGAATAGAATAACATTTTAATTCAGTGCTCTGGTGGTTGATTGCTAACCACTCTAATACATATCTTTTTTCCTTCCTCTTTCCTTCCCCTCCTGTTCCTTTCTAAATCACAATTATAGGGCCTGGCACCTTACCAGGGCTTTGAAGGGTCTGCTCCCAGCTGCACTTCATGTTTTGGCAGGGTGTCAAGTTGTGACATTTTTTTGTATACAAGACATCCTGGGATGGCCATCCGAAGGCTGTTTGGGTGACTACTATAGAATTCTTTCGAATTTTAAAGTAACTTATTTGTAATGTTTTGTTTATAAGTGAAGTGGTGCCCAATGTGGGTTCTCCCTAGACTTTTAACCTTGGGGCATGTAGTATTTAAAGCATTGTTTTGAAATGTTCAAAAGCATAGTATGTGCTTTTTAATGAAATGTGTTTTGGAAGCTTTCCATGAGCTTCAGCAGCAGTGCTTTTAGAATATTTTGAATTACCATCCTTTTGGGCAGATATTGTACCACTTCTTAAGAAATACAGGTCCTGTGTGAAAGTAAATATCATGTGTGGGTCTGTGGAGCTGGGACTGGTCTAAAGATGTAGTAGGAAGAACATATAGGTGTGGTTTTGTGATAGTAACAGTTGCAAAGATAGGAAGATGTATTTGGAGAACGGTTGTGCTACGTCTCCCCCCCTCCCCATTTATTTTTTATTAGTTGGAGGCTAATTGCTTTACTGTATTGTGGTGGTTTTTGCCATGCATTGACGTGAATCAGCCATGGATTTACATGTGTTGCCCATTCTCAACCCCCCGCCCGCCTCCCTCCCCATCCCATCCCATCCCATCCCATCCCATCCCTCTGGGTCATCCCAGTGCGCCAGCCCCGAGCACTTGTCTCATGCATCCAACCTGGACTGGCGATCTGTTTCACACTTCATAATATACATGTTTCAATGCTGTTCTCTCAGGTCATCCCACCCTTGCCTTCTCCCATAGGGTCCAAAAGTCTGTTCTGTACATCTGTGTCTCTTTTTCTGTCTTGCATATAGGGTTATCACTACCATCTTTCTAAATTCCATATATATATATGTGTTAGTATACTGTATTGGTGTTTGTCTTTCTGGCTTACTTCACTCTGTATAATGGGCTCCAGTTTCATCCATCTCATTAGAGCTGATTCAAATGTATTCTTTTTAATGGCTGAGTAATATTCCATTGTATATATGTACCACAGCTTTCTTAGCCATTCGTCTGCTGGTGGGCATCTAGGTTGCTTCCATGTCCTGGCTATTATAAACAGTGCTGCGATGAACATTGGGGTACATGTGTCTCTTTCAGATCTGGTTTCCTCGGTGTGTATGCCCAGGAGTGGGATTGCTGGGTCATATGGAAGTTCTATTTCCAGTTTTTTAAGGAATCTCCATACTGTTCTCCATAGTGGCTGTACTAGTTTGCATTCCCACCAACAGTGTAAGAGGGTTCCCTTTTCTCCACACCCTCTCCAGCATTTATTGCTTGTAGACTTTTGGATAGCAGCCATTCTGACTGGCGTGTAATGGTACCTCATTGAGGTTTTGATTTGCATTTCTCTGATAATGAGTGATGTTGAACATCTTTTCATGTGTTTGTTAGCCATCTCTATGTCTTCTTTGGAGAAATGTCTGTTTAGATATTTGGCCCATTTTTTGATTGGGTCATTTATTTTTCTGGAATTGAGCTGCAGGAGTTGCTTGTATATTTTTTAGATTAATCCTTTGTCTGTTTCTTCATTTGCTATTATTTTCTCCCATTCTGAAGACTGTCTTTTCACCTTGCTTATAGTTTCCTTTGTTGTGCAAAAGCTTTTAAGTTTCATTAGGTCCCATTTGTTTATTTTTGCTTTTGTTTCTAATATTCTGGGATGTGGGTCATAGAGGATCCTGCTGTGATTTATGTCGGAGAGTGTTTTGCCTATGTTCTCCTCTAGGAGTTTTATAGTTTCTGGTCCTATATTTAGATCTTTAATCCATTTTGAGTTTATTTTTGTGTATGGTGTTAGAAAGTGTTCTAGTTTCATTCTTTTACAAGTGGTTGACCAGTTTTCCCAACACCACTTGTTAAAGAAGTTGTCTTTTTTCCATTGTATATTCTTGCCTCCTTTGTCAAAGATAAGGTGTCCATATGTATGGATTTATCTCTGGGCTTTCTATTTTGTTCCATTGATCTATATTTCTGTCTTTGTGCCAGTACCATACTGTCTTGATGACTGTGGCTTTGTAGTAGAACTTGAAGTCAGGCAGGTTGATTCCTCCAGTTCCATTCTTCTTTCTCAAGATTCCTTTGGCTATTCGAGGTTTTTTTTTTGTAATTCCATACAAATTGTGAAATTATTTGTTCTAGTTCTGTGAAGAATACTGTTGGTAGCTTGATAGGGATTGCATTGAATCTACAGATTGCTTTTGGTAGTATACTCATTTTCACAATATTGATTCTTCCAATTCATGAACACGGTATATTTCTCCATCTATTTGTGTCCTCTTTGATTTCTTTCATCAGTGTTTTATAGTTTTCTATGTATAGGTCTTTTGTTTCTTTAGGTAGATATACTCCTAAATATTTTATTCTTTTTGTTGCAATAGTGAATGTGTTATGGCTTTTAAAAATTGCCTTTCACAGAGACTAGTTCTTCTAATAAGTGCTTAACTGATTAATGGACTTGATCAAAATAATCTGCTTTAGTTTTTATCGTTTGAATACTTTTTATAATTTGCATTATGAATTTTTTATTTGGTACATTCCACTTAATAGGAATTCTTTTATTGTGTAGTTTAGGTGCCTAATGTATTTAGGTTGTCTGTGAGG